>NC_088179.1:3418750-3740000 GCF_028769735.1 Zonotrichia leucophrys gambelii
TCATTAATTAAAAACAATTCACATGGAACCAATCAAATATTCACCTGTTGGTGAGCAACCTCCAGACCACATCCCAAGCAATCAGATAACCATTGTTTACATTTCTTTTCTGAGGCTTCTCAGCTTCTCAGGAGAAAAATCCTGGCAAAGGGATTTTTCAGAAAATATCATGGTGACACTAGTGAAGGAGCTGGAGTTTTTGTGAAGCAGCTTTTCCCTGACAATAGTAGTTGCACATGGAACAGATTTTTAGGATAAGCCATTGTTTTCTAACATGGCCCACTTCCCAGTGAGCATATTTGAAATACACCATAGGAAACTGGCTGAAGTACCACCCTCCCCCAAATAATAACAATAGCAATAACAATAACAAATTACTTTGGTAGAATAAAAAGGAGATGGAATGAGAAAAGGTTTTAAAAATCTGATAATACCAACTGTTCCCCCTCCCCTTTTTCACATGTAAAAAGCCTTCTAGCATAACATCATGAAGATAATTGGATTCCAGAACACTGTCCTCGTGGTCCTGTACCTCTCGCTGACAAATGGCACTGTGTTTTAAGAATACTGGATTATATCTATTTTCTCAAGTTTTGCTATGCTACTTCTCTTCTAAGACAAACCACAGAATGATCCTAATTTCTAGGCTGCATCACTGTTTCCCAGGGAACAGCACAGGAAATCACAGCTTGGTCAGTGACTAAGCCCTCCCTGGAGATTGTGACAAACAGCCAAATCACCTTAAACACCATCTTTTCCAAACTGGAGCGTCACTGATGCACAGGTACAAACCAAACAGAATCAGCAGATGGCAAAACAGAAGTCTCCATATCCAAGCCTCTCAAACATCTCCTGCTTCCTGTAGCATTTTCTTAGAGCTCCTGAAGAGATTCATTTATTCATTTCCAAGCATCTCTTACCCCCTCATTACTCTACAAAGGCATCTCTAGCAGATTTTTATTTGCTTTTGTAAAGGTACATCACAGGGAAGAGTCCAGTTTTCTGCCTAAACAGGCAGTCCAATTAACCAAATTATCTGCCCTTATTTAAGGTACCACTTTGTTAGTCTTGGGATTGTTGTTTGTATCTTCTAGCAGACCCTTTTGAATTAATTGCCACTGACAGGCAGAAGTGAAATGCACATTTAGTGTCATTAAAAATGCAGATATCTGCTTTCATTTTCTGAAAATTTTAAATCACAATAATATAAAATATGTATTACATTTAATGCATGATAAAAAGGTCAGTTAACCTACTCATTATAAATAGAACTACTAAAGGTTTTTAGTGTTTGTGCCATCTTAGATTATGTTTCTTGTCATGAAATCAAGTCATTGTTAGTATCACCATCTTAGGCCAGAAATCACAAAATCATATGGGTTTAAATAAAATTTCACCATTTTAAGTTGAAGGAGTAGTAACATAGCCAGAGGCAGTTAAGTGCATTAAAGCTCTGGTTGGCTTCCTGAAAGAATTTTACCCTGAGGAACAATAAGTAGCTTTAAAATATTCAGATTTCTGTATGGCTTTGGAAATTTCAACCTTTGTATTTACAGTGATGTTTCTACCAAAGCAATGCTTGACAGGCATCAAACTGAAAAGTTCCTCTAACTGGTCACAGGAATGAATCCAAGTTTAACAAATGCTACAAAAGATGGGCTGGACCTTTTGAAGTGACTGTGTGGCATCTCTACTATGACTTTTAGAAACACATTTGAAGAATGGGAGGTTTTTTCCCACATCCCCTTTTCAGTTTAAAGGTATTAGTTTGGTTGCTTCAACCAAATTAAAATAATGAGAATGTTTATTTTAAGTTTTAAATGCTTGAAAAGGGAGGAGTTTTTAGGTACAGAGGAATCTTACATCACATATTTCCCCACAATACCTGTGTTTTTTTCCCTTTTCAACAGATAGCCGAAGGGAGATAGCCCTTAGCAAAGGGTGTGGAAAATCCTAAATTAGTGGAGTGCATTGGCATGGCCTGATCTAGGCTGTGTAGCTGCCACAGTGCCCAGGACATTAATTTAGACAGGCAGAACCTAGAAAGGTAAAGTCTGGGGTATGTGTTCTGCACAGCATTAAATGAACTGGAGTAAGGGTTAAAATAAAATCAATATTTTCCTATCAGCTTTTCCACTCACATTGGGAGTGTGTATGTGTTTTATTAGACCTAGGTAGGGACAGAGCCCTGATCAGAGCTGGGCTGAGCCATGAAGTCACAAAACCACTGTGTTAACAGCTCAGAGCTGAGGGATTGCTGTCAGATCATTCTGGAAGTCCTGTCAGCACCCTGCCACGGCCATGCTCTGGTGATCCTTCAAATGCAAACTCGGGAAGGCAAAGCTCAGGGCCTTGTGTGGAGGAGAGTGCGGTGGAATACAGGAATACTAACAATTACTTATTTATTCCAGCTAGGAATTGGCGCCTTCTGTATCTTCCACAACCTATGGAAATAATGACTGTCAACAAAGAATTGCTTAATTTTTCATGTTAGATGGCCAGGTTGGACTCCAGCACTCAGATTCTGCTTGAGCACTCTGTCCTATGTGCCAAGGCGTTCCTGGTGTGGGAGCAAAGTTCTTCATCCTGCCCTGTGTTGCAGTGTGGTGGGGTGTAGGGGAATAGAATATAGGTAAATAAAGGTAGTATAGAAAGTAATCTTATCCCCTAAAGAGTTGCAGCTGAGCCAATTATTAAAGATGAGGAGCAGGCCTGATGTAAACAGGCCACAGCTGTAGCCAATAAGAAGAGTGTTATAAAAGAGTGGATTGGTGGGAGCTGGAGTCAGTTGGCTGCTGTGAGGACCAGGAAGAGTCAGTGCCTAGAGGAGATGCCTACAAGAAACATCAAGGACGTGCAAAACTCTGGCAATATGGAACCTTTGCAATGTAATGACAACAGAACTCTTACAATATAATGACAACAGTTGCGTCCCCAGGATGAGGTGAGAGATGAGAATTTGATTCTAAGTTCTCAGAAGGCTGATTTATTGTTCTATTATATTAAAAGAAATTATATACTAAAAAAAGAAAGAAGATATGTCAGAAGGGTAGACAAGAGTGATAATCAAAACCCATGACTGACTAGAGTCCTGACACAGCTGGACTGGGATTCAATTGGTTCCAATTCACATGGAACAGAAAGTATCATGGTGACAGCCATGACATTCAACATGTGGCAATCACTGATGACATCACTGATGGAGCAAGCAATATTTTAAGGACACTGCTAACAGTCTTGTCAGCTATTCTGTGATTTCTTGCCTGAATTAAGGCAGGAGCAAAAGTGAGAACTTTCTCCATGCTGTGAAAAGGCACCTGCCCTTTTTATGCTCCACAGAAAAGATCTACCTAGTCTTTGCATAAGGAATTGTGAGGAAGGACTGTCCATATAGATGAGGTAATCTGGTCTCTTCAGATGCCAAAAGGCTTAGTTTTTTTCCCTCAACAGAACGTTTCTGAGTGTGGGATAAATCATTGCTAGGAAATTGAGATAGCAGTAAGCTAAAGCAAATTAAGCTCCATCACGGACCAAGGCCTGTTCCTTCATACATGCCAGAACTGTCTGCTCTAGAGGCAATTCATTGGAAATTGCTGCCTTTCTACACTGCTTTCTTTATTTGTCATCTGAAGGACACCATGTCTGTTTTAGAGGTAATTTTTTTTAACTTGGCATTCAAGCTAAATTCCTTTAGCCGGTGTACACAGTGAATGCAAAGAGAAGCATTTACACACCTTCCTTTAAACCACCATTAAAGGTAGAGCTGCAGTACAAAATTGCTCTCAGTATAAAAGCACAGATTTGCTACACAAGAGTATTTTTTAGGGCTGTGGTACAAAAATTTAGGAGATCTTTCCTCCCTTGGCTACATTCAGATTGACACAAGGAGGACGGGGCATGCAAGTGTTAACAAATCTGTGTGCATTGCTTTATTCACCAAAGAGCCTTTCCTACAAATGCCCCCTTGTTGCCTGCAGATAACCCTGTGTACATACTGGAGATGCCCCCAGCCTGCTCACAGGTGATTTTAACTGTGTGGAAGCTGGAGAGGGCTGTGGGGAGTTTGTGGTGGGGGCACAGCAGAACCTGTCCTGTGCCACAGCCACAAAACTGCACTTAGGCTGTGTGCTGAAGGGCAAGCATGCAGGAAGAATAGATTAAAAAAAAAAAAGAACAACATCTACACTTTAGGATCATTTGTACAGCAATAGCCTGCCTTGGCCAACCAGCCTATTAAAACTGGCCCACTGCTCGCCCCATTCAGTGGCGTTTAAAAAAGTGTTGCTGGAATGATGCAAAATTATTCCAGCTGTGATCACTTTGTGGATTCTCTGCTCTTATGCAGCAAATTTCACTGAGGTGTAAAAATTTAAAAATACTAAATCTGTGAAGACTATTTAGAATATTCAGGTTTCTTTTCAATTTATGTTTGCTCACTGCAATTCTAAAACTGAAATAAATATCCCAGTGTATGTCCTGTCTGGAAGCTGTAAAGTATACTTGGGTTTTTTCAGAGTAGACCAAAGGTATGTGACACATGGATATTTGAGGAGTAAAAAATTAATTTAATCTTCCAGGGGGCTGTTAAGTATTTGTAGCAATATATGAAATCATTCTGACTTAAGAGTTGGAGAACCCCAATATTCACAAACTATGTTGACCTCCCTATTGCAAAAATCAGTGTTTCAGAGTGCTCAAGCCGTATCTCCAGTTCTGATTTATTTCTAAAGCAAATGGGACCACTCTGCTTGTTTCATCCATGCAGAAATATAAATCAGTTAAAGAATGTTTATGTTACATTTCCATGACAGCACCTGGGACCTTTTCAGATGCTGGTGCATGGCAGAGTGCCCACAGCAGGCTGGTTGTGGGGACAGAGTCAGCACAGTGCTGGTGGCATTGGGCCTGTCCTGCATGGCTTCCATCATGCACAGCAGTGACATAGGGCACCCCTGGCTTGCCATTTCGTGCTATCAAATCATGTTGTATAAATTATGGATATTGCAAAATGTACATGCTGAATTCTTAGTTCCCATTCATTTGGAAAAAAAATATTATCTTTGGCTTTGCTGTAAAACACTGACATAGCACATGAAGCAAACAGAATTTTTTTGCTAATTCAATTGACTTGCTTTCTGAGAATTTCTTCTCACCTGTTTTCTGGGTGGGCTGTTATTAAGTCACGGGTGTTTGCAGTGGCAATAACTGTGCCACACATTGTTGAGGCTGGAGGTTTTGCAGGCAGGGGTACAGGTGTGACTGGGTAGTGCCAGCCGGTGGCAATTATCCAATTACCCAATTACTTGTCACACAATGGATGAGGAACCTCAGGAACCTGGACTTCTCTGCAGCATCTTGGGAGTTTATCAGTTTAATGTGAAGGTAAAGCTAAGGAGGAGTGTTTGCCCTCAGCATTTCCCCTGAACAGTTCTTAAAATCTGCTCTCTTAGTAGATTGTTTCCCCATTAAAATGTGGGAGAAAATCAGATCTGTATTGTTTTAGCTGTATGAATATAAAAGAAAAACTGTCATTGTGTTTTGGGGAGCTTTAACTATAACTTAAATATTACACAGTCATTTTAAGGACAGAATGCTGTTCTTAGGTGAGAAAGTAGCTAGTAGTAATGTGTTAAGCACAAAGGGAGTCAAAGGGTAAAACTGAGTGAAATTTCATGTGTGTCAGTTTTCTGTTTTCTTTTTCATCCTTAGTTTTGGTTTTATTTAGGTTGATGAAAAGGAGGAAAGGCAGTAGTTCTTGGAAAAGGCAGCACAGCTGTTTCATAGTAATGTTTTGAAGGTTATTAGAGAGTTCAGTTTTAAAAGTTGCACAGGATTTTTTTTTACATTTACTTCAATTTCCTAAAGCTGTTATTAAAATGGATGAAGTGCTATATTTGAACCTTTAAATGGCTGCACAGGGGAATGTGTCATAACTTTGCACTTTCTTCAGGCTTTTCTTCATCTCACCAGCCCTAGGTTATAGATGAACATAGTTTAAGGAAAAGAGCTGTGTGGTAGATTTTTAAATACTTTCACCTTTAATGGAAGGAGGAAGGAGAGCTGTTTAAAATTATCATAAAATTTTGAATGCAATTTGCAGACCATTTGGGATGTTGATTTAGGCAAGAGCAGAAGCAGACATTCAGCTATGTGGTGGTGCTGAGAGACTTGGAGGTTCCACACTGTGTTGAACCAGAGGCCTTTTGTGCATGCTGGAAAATTTGGCTTTTACATCCACCATGAGAAATTCGGTCTGGGATTTCATGTGATCCTGATTTTTGTGCATTGGTGCACATACTAAAAATGTGTAACAAAATTATTGTTGAAATAATTCTATGCACTAGACAGGAAGGTACCCTGGAGTGCTCTGTAATAATTCTTGGGTATACATTGAATGTATGTATTGACTTAATGGGGTGCTGCAATTGTTTGTGAAGAATTGATTGAAAGCTTTGGACCTTGTTGGTGTTTTTCTTCACTGACAAAATTCAAAGCTGGGAGGTTCATTTATGAACATTCTTATTGTAAAGCATTCTTTGATTAACACTTAACTGAAGTTCAGGTAAATACATTTCACTGTCTGAACACTTCAATGTGTGCTGGGGGTTGGTGGGGTTTTGTTTCTTGGGTTTTTTTAGAAAAAACTTTTAACCACCTGCAGTGGTAGCATGAGTAAATACCACTATTGAATGTAACAGTAGAAAGTAGACAGAGATTTAATATTTCAGTCAGCAGTCCTTGTCTCTGTGCTAATTGCAGTGTTTGTTGGACATCTCACATTCCCAGTTCCATAGCTTGGTTTGCATGACTGCATCTGGCATTTGCTCTTCTGTCTCTCATCACTTCAGTGATGAAAACTGATAACTTTAGAAGAGCAAGCTCTTGCTGCTTTGCTCTTTGATGTTCCTTTTGACTCTTTGTTTCAGTCTTGCTTGTACTGAGATATTTTTGGAATATCTGGGATGTGATGGCCTGCCATGTCTGTGGAGGTTTATGCAGAACAAATATAAAAGACATGCTCCGCTACATCCTCTGAATAATGTGACAACTTCTGGGGTTTTTTGAACCTTTGAAACTTTGCAGCCCATGGTGTTGAACAGAAAAATGTACATGTTGATTTAAATGGAGTATTAAATGTAAATCCAGTGCAGTGTTTCCCTTTGGAATCCACAGTCAAACAGTACCACAGTAGCTCATTGGCTTTTTCAAGATGTAGCTTGGCTAAAGTTAGAGGCATCCCAGGATCCTTCAAAACTGTCACAAAATTGAATTTTGCAGCCTTTCTGAGGAGATTCTTTATCCTAGAAAATACAAGGAGCTGAAAGCCAGGACCATGGGGGAGTTTGGATTGTGTTGTGCCCTGCCCAAGATGGCATAGCCTGTGTGCAAGGTGCTGGGTCCCAAACACCCACCATGGTGAGTGTGGAAAATGCCAATCACTTGTTTTTAAAATTTTAAAAGTTTAATAGTAATAAAGTGGTTATTAAAATAGTAATACAATTAGAGTAATAATAATTTGGACAAATTGAATTAGGACAATATGAGACAATAGAGACAAACAGTTATGGACGTCCGGGTACCTTTTTCTGGGCAGCATGAGCCCAAAAAAGGACCCAGATTAACAGAGGATTAACCCTTAAAACAACAGCCTGCTGCATATTCATACACCTCATACATGATGCATAAATTCCATTCAAACACAGGATTCTGTCTGGGCAGTGTCAGCTTCTTCCTCTGAATCCTAACAGTGCTGTCGAGGCAGGAAGAAGTTAATTTCTTCTGATAATGGAGCAATAAATTCTTTTTCTCTGAAAGATTCAGGTGTCCTGTGGCTGCTATCTCACTGCGAGTCCTTTCTTTAAAAAAGTATCCCACATAGCATAGTTCCTATTTTAACATTTTTTTAACCTAAAACTATATTTAACACACTACTTCAGAGAATTAATACAGCATTACTGTCTAACACAACACATATAATATTCATTTGAATATTTGCAAAAAGCCAATCATAAAATACATGCATTTTTCACAGTGAGTCTGCTGGTGCAGACTCCTCTTCCAGCTGGGAGACTGGGATGTGGGAAGGCCACCATGGGCCGAGCAAGCTCTGCTCAGCAGTGCTTTGTTTTGCCTGTGTACAAGTTTTCTATGGTTAAAATCCACAACATGCCCCTTAGAAACTTTGGTAAACATGAGTAAACCTGGCAGAGATCACTGCTGTTTTCTGGCACGATCCTGTCTCTGTGGGCATTTGTGTCACAGACACATTATATGAAAAAATCATTTTTTTGTGATTTTTTTCTCCTGAGAAGCTGCGAGACCTCAGGAACAAAATGTAAACAATGGTTATCTGCTGCTGTGGAATGTAACAGGTGCATCTGGGATTGGTCTCATGTGGTTGTTTCTAATTAATGGCCAATCACAGTCAGCTGGCTCAGACTTTCTGTCCCAGACACAAGCCTTTGTTATTCATTCTTCCTTTTCTATTCTTAGCTAGCCTTCTGATGAAATCCTTTCTTCTATTCTTTTAGTATAGTTTTAATATAATATATATAATCAAATAATAAATCAAGCCTTCTGAAACATGGAGCCAGATCCTCATCTCTTCCCTCATCCTCAGACCCCTGTGAACACCATCACAATTTGTAAACTGAGCTGGAGATCTTGGAAGAGAGAAGGCTTCCCTTTGCCTGAAATCGCAGCAAGAAGGGTGGGGAAGGAAAACAGGAAGGAAATATTTGTGTGTTGTCAGTTGGAAATTAGGGAGATTTCCATCAGCAGTACTTCAGGGATGGTATCTCAAACAAGGCCCAAAGGCTTCTTCTCAGAACCCTGAGTTTCAGCAGCGTGGGGCTCATCATGTCACTGACTGCCAAAAATCCCCTTCAGGTGCTGCTGGCTTTAGGAGCAGAGGAACAGCTGCTTTGCTTCCCTGCCATGAGCTGGGTGTTGGGTGTTCAGAACATCCCAGTGAGCCAGGAGAGGCAGGAGCTCTGCAGCCACAGACACAGCAAATTTCCTGAAATTACAGGAAATTTCAGTAGAGTTGACTCCAGAACTGACTGCCTGCAGTGTGAGGCAAAGCTCAGTAAAAACTACTGAAAGGAAACTCAGATTGCTGGGGAAGAATAAAAGTTGGAATCTTTAGGATGGGAAGAAGCAAAACAACAAAATAGATGAGGCTGCTGTGTTTCTAGATCATACTTAGTGGTATTTTTTTACTTTTATAATGCACAAAAATGGTTGCAAGAGTTGTGGAGAATTTGAGCACATCAGGTGTGGGAACAAATGTCAGAGGTTTTTTAGGGGGTATCTTCCTCTGAGTCCTGTTCTGTAAATTAACTCTGGCACTAGTTAAAAAAAAATAATCTTGAAAAATAGGAAGGTTGACACAGAATGGAGTTTTAGGTTTTTATTAATTGTAATGATTTTATTTGTAACCTACCCCTTTTAATACACTTCTAAAAGTATACTGCTAATACTAGGAAGCAGTGTAAGAGGTATTAATTATACATTTTTAATCCTATTGATTTTAATGCTTTACTCTTAGGGAATAAATGTTGGACATGAAACTAAGATTCTTCTGTGGCAGTTAAGAAAATACTTCATTAAAAAGAAAATACATCTGTATGGGCAAATTATACATATCTTAAACACTTTAGGTTATTCTCCAAAGAATGGATCATCAATTATTAACTGTGGACTTGTGAGAGCCGATACAAATGTTAAATATATAACAAAACAATTAACAAGCATTCCAGATTTGTAATAGTTTGTCTATTGTATGTTTAAATTATGTGCAAAGGCAGTTCCTCAATAGCAAAAGTATGTTCCCTGAAGTCTCTTTATGTCTTTATGGGCTTAGTTATTATTCAAGCCTTATTGATCTGAACAGAATTATGTAAACATATTGTCTATTCTCCTTGAGCTATAGCCCAGATTCACCTGTATAATTCATTGTGCTGCTGCTTAGCACTTTTAAAATTAGGGAGGAACATTTACAAATTATCTTACAATTTGCATTCTTTGAATTTCTAATGAAGTTTTATATAAATATTTATTGTGATGGTGTGCCAGGAGGTGGGTGCTCCTCAGTGTTGCAGAGGAGAATGGGTTTACAAGGGCCATCTTTGGGTTTTTAGGGTAATGATACATACATACAATACCTATTTCCAGCCCTGATATTGCTGCACACACCTCTGTACTTTTGTGCTCTGGACATGCTTCAGGTTTCTGATGCAGAAAATCATAGATTCATTCTACTCCAAAGGCCTGGGGCAGAGTTTCCCCAGGCACACTACACATAACTGATACTATATATATTATATATTTTTATATATATATTAAAAATATATATATATAAAATATATATATAATATATATAATTTAATATTTTATTAATCATAATAGAAATAATTTTCTTATATATTTTATTATATATTATATTTATAATAATATAATTATTATATACACTATATCACGATATAATAATATTTATTTATATAGTATATATAATATACTATTAATAATTAGTAATACTATAATATATAAATAATTTATTAATAATAAAATTATATCTGTTTTTAATATAGATATAATTTTATTATTACTAAAATCCCCTCACTGGGTGTGACCTGGAACACCTGGGTGTGACAGCTGGAGGTGCTCAGGGCTTCCAGTCCTTCCTGGTTTCGGAGATGTTCCTGTCCCCCTGGTTTATGACACAGCCACATCTGAATCCCATAATTCAGTTCCTTCCTGCTGTCCCAGAAATCTGCCCAATAAAAATAAATTTACCACACATAATCAGTGCTGAGGCTGTAAGGATGTACATGGTAGGCCAAATAAGCTCAGTTTGCTGCTGCTGTCACTGCAATTTTGGAAACTTCTTTTAACTGCTTTGCAGAGGATGTGCTCTTTAAATTGATGTTTGTGTTTATCCCAGAGGTGACTGCATTTCAGTGAAATGTACCATGATGCTGACTTAATCCTTAATGATCTCTTAGAAGTACTTTGCTGCGGAATCTTGTTTAAGATGATGGGAAAGGTGCCTTAGGTTAAAGCATCCTGTTGCCCTAACTTGTATTTACTTACTGTGTCCTCTGCATCTTTGTTTTATTGTTTTAAATTCTAAAACTTAGTAGCTTAAAAAAAAAAAAACCAAAACAAAAAAAAAAACCCAAAACAAATAAAAAACCACCCAAGTATGCAAGCTTGGATTTTTGTACTCCTTTTAAAAATGTGTTGCTGTTTTCTTGAAAGACACTTTCCTGCATGCTCTTGATGTTATGACTTAACAGTTCTGGCTGTCTGTTTTCAAAAGAGCTGGGAAATTAAATATATATACTGTTAATGTCAGGGAAAATAAGCAAGTGTTATGGACAGATCTGACTTCTAAAGTAGAAAGTATCTGAATGCTGTCCATCCAGCGAATATAATGTATCAGTGATATAATTAAAATTATTTTAGTACTTCTTGTAGATCTCTTCAGGTGTGGACTTACTTGTGGGGCAGGCATTGGTAAGCAAAGTTGAAGTGACAGCACTGTGAGTTTAGAAGCTCAACAGAAATCCTAAGGAAAAAAAAGCAGTAGTTTATAACTGTTTTGTAAATCTTATAAAGGATGTTCACACAGAAGAGAAGGTTTTGAAATGTCAATCTCCAGTGATTTTTAGTGCACATTTCAGGACATGGAGCACACGGTGTGGCCTCTCCTCTCCAGCTGGCTTGTCATGTAGCACTTGGAAAATCACTTTGATCTTGGTGTTCTATGAGCAGCCCAGTTTTGTTTTGTTATGGGTTTTTTTAGGTCCTTCTTGTCTTTTGACAACATCAGTACTTTCAGTGACATTTTCTTATTTTTGCCAAACTATGGTTCTTGAGGACTTCCCCTGCCAAACGCAGAAAGAGGAATATAAACATTTTTCTGTGTGTCCACAAACCCAGAAGGGATTCCAAGTTTTATATTAACTTTAAAGAGATTCTGTGGAAGCGAAAGTACTTCCATGCTCACATCAAATGAAATGTGTGTGTTTAAAATACTTCTAGGTCAGGCAAAAACTTGGCTATTGCTTTGAGAGGCAGCATCTTTTCTGGTTTTATTCTGGTGTTCCTGTTTTGTTTTTTTCCCCACTGGTCTTATGTGAATATGAAATTCACATTGTGATTTTATTTTTAATTGGAAATTATGTCCAGGTTGACTGTATTCAAAATGTATGAAACTAAGTAACTGGAAGCATCTAGAGACTGAAACTCCACTGGTGTAGGAACTGCTGCTGAATGTTAGCTAAACCTTAAAAATAAAATCTTCACTACGGTATATGTGTATCGTAGAATGCTTTAAAAGCCAAATTTTTCAGCTAAGGAAGCTTCAACCCCAAAGTAGGACCAGAGAAAAAAGGCTCAAACTGGTTTGAGCTTGTTTTCAATTAAACCTAAAGAGAGAAAACATCTATTCTACCCTTCCATTATACTGGACATGGAAGAGTACAATTCATAATGCAGAAAATAATAGGGAAAATTCTTGAGGTTCAAACCACTGGGAGATGAAGATATTGTTTGTAGTATTCTCTGTTAGTATTTGATTTGTACATTTCTAAATGGATGTAGACTCCAGTGTTTTTATTTTACTAGTGACTTAGCTGGGAACTTAATTTGTGTTTCCTGTTTCCAAGTTCTGCATGAATAAATAAATCTGCATGGCTTCTGTGGTGAGAAAAGCATGACAAGGCAATGCACCCCTGGGATGCTGCCATGTCCTTTGTGAGACTAAAACCATCCACTTTTATTCCTGATGCTGTTTGATAATAAGCCCTAAACAGAATTCACAGATTTCCTTCAAGGAGGTGTAGCATATTTTTCTTTCAATATCTGGTGGAATAAAGGTTTTCTTTTTTTTTTTTCTGTCAATTGTATCTATGTGACCTGAATAGGTGAGGTCAGAAGAATGTTTAGGCCAATTTATCTGGATCTGAAAGGGACAGGTGTGAAAGAGAAGGTCAGAGGCCTTTTTTGAAGCTGAAATGCTGATGTTATTGTACACCCTGAGCATACTTTCAGTATTCTGAGTTTAGTTATATTCTGTATCAGAGGAAAGCATTCAGCTAAATGCTTCATTCTACAAAAGGCTTGCATTTTTGCTCATATTTCGGCAGGTGGAAATGCAATTATAAGTTCACAGAATGGTTTTCTGAGCTGAAATACCTAAAATTACTAAAATTAATAAATAAATTTTTATATTCAAGAACTTAAAGTGAGCACAATCATAAACCTTCAAAAATGAAAAAATTCGTGTATCTTCTAGGATTGGTCCCAGTGTACATGGTACACCTACAAAGATGAAGCTTTGTAAATTATAGTAGACCTTGGATTATTTAAGAGAGAATATCAGAGCAGAACATTGCAATGGGATAATGTCCTCCCACTGCTGGATGAATGTCTCAGCACCCTTTGGCACTCATAGGAAATAAACACTGAGGTGAAGCAGGGACATTTATTTTCAAAGTGAGAGTCATTTATCCTTCTAGAACACTGTATTTCAGGGACTCTGTTTCCATTATAACAAACAGTTGATAATGGAAGACGTTGTCATTTGATGGATGTTGATATTGTAGAATGACGGGTAATCTTCATGTGACTTCTTTGCAAAATGCACAGAAGTAGTTAGAATAAGAAAAATATTTCCTAATTGTCTTGGATGACAGATTTGCATTTTGCTTTTAGCCAGTGCAAAGGACCTTATCATAATACAGTCAATTTAAATTTTATATACTTGTCACACTGATTGAAGTATGGGTACAAGAATCAAAATTTTGTCATTCAGATAATAAAAATATTTAATGTAGCTACAGCAGGTAATAAAGACATCCTGTTACTTAATGCAGTAGCAGCTTTCATTAGTTCACAAATGGCTTGAGCGCTCATTTCATCCAAAAGTGAACTTCAGCTTTTGTGAGTTTTGAATCTGATTTCAGAGCTGGACAGGCTATGTTCAGCTATATTATATAAATATAGTATTAAATTATCTGCTAGGCAAAGTGTGGCCTAAGTGCTGTTGTCCCAGGGTAACTCCCTGCAGGCTCTGTCCCAGCTCAAATCATAAGCTGAGTCCTTTCAGGGCAGCATTTCTGAGCACTTGAAAGAGAAGAGGTGATTGTGCACAGTCAGTGTGGGTTTATCAAGAGTAAATCCTGCCTTGCCACCTTCCCTGGTGTGAAATGACCTGGTTTGAGGGCAGGCAGAGAGCAGAGAGCCCTTTACCTGGCCTTTGGCAGGGCGTGCCCCAGCCTTTCTCCCAGCACACCTGTGTGCAGGGTATGGGCAGCCTGACCAGGTCAGGGATGTAGCGCCATGTTGCCATGGTATTTTCTGAAAATTCCTTTCCTTAGGATTTTTCCTCCTGAGAAGCTGAAAGGCCTCAGGAACAAAATGCAAACAATGATTATCTGCTGCTGTGGAATGCAACAGGTGCATCTGGGATTGGTCTCATGTGGTTGTTTCTAATTAATGGCCAATCACAGCCCAGCTGGCTCAGACTCTCTGTCCAAGACACAAGCCTTTGTTATCATTCCTTCTTCTTCTATTCTTAGCCAGCCTTCTGATGAAATCCTTTCTTCTATTCTTTTAGTACAGTTTTAATATAATATAGTATAGTTTTAATATAATATAGTTTAATTTTAATAGTTAATATAGTATAGTTTTAATATAATAGTTTATATTTGGTATAGTTTTAATGTAATATATCATAATATAGTTTTAATATAAGTATAGTTTTAATCTAATATATATCATATAATAATAAATCATCCTTCTGAAATGTAGAGTCAGATCCTCATCTCTTCCCCATCCCACGGTCACAGTGCCACGTGTGCCTGGGGCAGTCCCTGGGTGCACTCACACACCCAAATTTGAGGGAGCAGCTGTGCTCAGGGCAGGGCTCTGTTTCAGATCACATTTTCACGCAGGGATAACTCTCAAGATTTCAACGCTGATTAAATATTGAGCCTCTGAAAATTCTTCTTTGCATTTTTTAAAGCTTAAAATAATACATAAGTTTGATAGCATGCAAGCTGCTTGCAAGAAAGGCTACTTTTCAAGATTGTGTGTAAGACACTGAAGGCAAGATAATGTCACTAAATAATTTTTCACTGAAACATATGGTACTGCTTACCTTGTAATGCTCTCCTAATTAACATGACCATAAAAAGATGACTGTTGAAATTTAGATAGTAACTCTGATTGTTAAAATCCTAATTACAGTCCTGTTAACAACTGCAGTTTCAGTAACACTCGTTATTATCTGAGAATCAGAGAATCAGTTCGTTCACATTAATCTCCATGAACTTTGGAAGTGAATGTGTGTATTGACTAATGAGCCTGCTAAATAAAGCATTTCCATGTAAGATAACTTGATATTGGACTATGCATTTCTGCTTTCACTCTGTGGAATGTGGTGAGTTTAGGAAAATAAACCAGGTTACCTGGTTTAAATGTGTAGATGTTGCAAATTAATTTCCACAGTGTTGCACATTGTTTTGGAGGGAGAAACACTGAATACAAATACAGAGCAAGACAGTTGCAGGTAGCTTGCATTTGAAGTGTACAGTGGCCAGTTTAATCCCAAGGGCAGTGCATGATTGCAGGTGTTTTAAATGTATTCCAAAGATTCAGGAGAAAAGGGAACTGCTGTTTGTAACAACAACTGTCACAATCTATTTTGAGATAATAAAAAATGCTCCTTGTAGGGATGGTTGGCTAAGAGAGAGTTAATGGAGTTATTTGAGAAGGGCAGAAGCTATTACTGAAGTCAAGCCTACTTCTTTTATGTGAAAAGGAGATGAATGCAGGGAAGAGGAGAGGAAACCAATAATAAAAGTGAAAAAAGTCCTTTTTGTTTGTTTTTCATTCAGCCTTTTGCTGTTGTACTGCCTCTGCAGAAACATGGGCTCAGCTCAAAGTCTTACCAGGAATTTTGTGACCTGACAAACTTGAATGAACATTGAACTGTTTAGGTCAATGTTCCTGACTGCCTCATTGGTCACAAGCTCAGTGAAAAATGGTCTTGTCTGGATAAACCCAATACTTGCTAAGCAAAAGGCAACTAAAAAATAAAAGGAAAGAGACTAGATAGAGAAAGAAAATGAGCAAAAAAAGGGAAGGTAAGCCAAACCAATATTTTTATGTCTGACTTAAAATTGTGATTAATATCTAATATATTCACACAAGCAGTTTTGATCAGGGAAATAAAAATTCAGGGGCATTATGAAGCACCCAATGAGCCTAAGGGACTGGCAGCTATGCTGATAAGGGTTTCCAAATGATGCAAGAAGAATTAATGTGTAAATTGCTTTGTGCCATCTTTGCAGATTGTGGTCCAGTGTCAGGCCCAAATCATAGATGCCAATTTCAGATTTCTTGCTCTTTTGTTTAATATTGCTTTTGGGTTTCAGCTATGCAATATGTTTTTGCTTCCTTTTGGCATAGTAACATATGTGAATTTTGATCATTTTGAATATGCTTTTGTGGTAATTATTGTGATAAAATTCCATAGTATAAGATACCAGAAAGAAACATGACTGAATTGGTTGAAATTAAAATAGTTTGTTTGTTAGCAGTTTTTTAAATTTGAAGTTAAGCTACAGGTACATAGTGGTGCTAGAGGAGGACAGCTGGCAGAAAATATTAATTTTGTTTTGGAATTTTGGGTCATAAATTCCTATACTGTGTAAGGATCTGCTTCACTGGGATAGCACCCAGGTACTCAGTGGATATAATCAGGGATTATGGGATTAATAAAGAGGATGTCCCTTTTGTAAATCTGATCAGTGCCCTCTCCTGAGCAGAAACTTTTCCTTTCTCTTCATCCTCTCAATCTCAGTGATTGTCATTTTGTAGGATCCTTTATTCTCGGCTCCAGTGCTGCTGAAAAGCAGACAGTATTTAATGACCTTCTGCATCAGTGGTTTCATCTCCTGAAAAATTAGAATTGATTTGTTTTGTCTTTGATATTGAAAATCTGAAGCAGACCTTTTCTTCCTGACTTGTGTAATAGCTGCAGCTGTATTGAGGAAAGACTGGGGAAGAGGACAGAAGTTCACAGAAGGTGAACACATTGAGAATTAAGACTTAATTCACATTGAGAATTAAGACTACTTTTAAATAAACTTTGTTAACTAACGTGGTCTAAAAAAAGGCCTTGTCACTGGGCAGTTTAACATGTTTCCCTGAGAAAAATGAATGGTTTGCATAATCTCTGTATTATTACAGGAAGTTCAGTCTCTGTAAAGAAAAAAAATGGCTTAATATGATCAAATGTTTCCCTGTGTATTCCATATGGCATTATTCTTATTTATTTTTCTCATCCTCTCTTGAAAAGCTGCCAGGTTAACCTATATATGGTTTAAGAAACCCTATACCCCCTCCTTTAAAGGGTAAATTAGTGTTTGACCTCAAACACCTTACTCTTTCCTGTGACAGACTGTGAGTTTTAGTTTATTATTTTAACAGATCAATAGGTACATTAATTCTAACAGGAAGCTCAGGCTCTGCCTGAAGTTAAATTTGCCGGGTTTTTAAATTACTTTTATTCTCCCACAAGGTTGAAATTTCTTTAGGAGAATCAAAGACAGGAAAGTAATTCACTGGAGAAACAGCAAATGATGCTGAAAATGCCAATATCAATTTCCTCAACAAGTCATAACTGGAATGCCAAGAGTCTTTTTTCTGGCTCTAACTCTAATTATATGAGTAATCCGAGGCCCTGATTGGGAGGCACATTTGACAAACCTGTGACTTAACTTAAAAAAGATGACTGAGATAAATTAAACCCCGCTGGGCTGTGTGAGGTAATGTCTTGAAGAGAGCCCTAGGGGAACTAATGTTTGTTGTATCATGATTTATATTTTAAAGGCATTATCAACAAGTAGATGGCCAAGTGCTGAAGATTTGTTTAGGAACATTCCCAGTTGTATTTTCTGTACTGTGTAGTATATTTGAAATTGGATGGAATCTAAAAACAGGCCTTTAAAGGGAAGAAACCAGTTAGAATTCTTGTTGTGTTGTGTGTTTGACCTTAGTCAGTTCATACATTTTTCACCTTAGCATCACATTTTGCAGATCTCCCTAGAAATTGGGTTGCTGTAATAACTTGTGGCTCAGTGGTAGAAGGAGTATAAAAATTCTGGTTATTGTTGATTTCCTCCAAGACACACGGGGACAGGACATGAAGACAAATGTAAGGTTCCAGGTTAGCCTAAACCAATTTTTTGTCTGCTTATCTTCCACATTCTTCACTTCTCTGTATCTTAGAAAACGTGGGAAATTAAACTTGTTGGGGGCTAATCCTGTGGAAAAGTGTGTCAGCAGTACTTAGGCTGGACTGACTTTGGCTCAGAATGACATCTGTGACAACACCAAGATGTAAAATGTTCTGCTGGTTCTCCCTAAAGGGGTGAAATGGCTTTGAGGAAGATTAAGATACCAACAGAAACAAATTGGTGATGTAATTAATGAAAAGGAGGAATATCCAAGTGTTAAAAGCAGTTGGGAGGGGGGAAAGTGATTTTCTTCCTTTTTTTTTTCCTTGGAGCTTTAGTGCATTATCAGGCGATAAGGAAAAGAGAAACTGCTTTTGTTCTGTTTGCAGTTTCAGACTGTGTCTTAAAGTTTAATCATATTTCAATTTTAAAATATATTGTGTTGATATATTATTTTGAAGAGTCTATGTGTGTTGGATCTTTACTTTGAAGAGGAAACCATTTATAGATGGCTTCATTATTTTATCATCCAAGCAAAATGCCTGTAGGTATCTAATGATAACTATTTTTTGTTACATTATAATTATTGCAAATTAAGTTTGATTACAAAATGGTGTTCAAGATGCTAATTGCTTAACATTATGAGGGCAAGCATCCTATTGGAAATAGCTTAGGTGTGATTTATAAAAAGAAAACATTAATCGGCTTTTGGAAAATAATCCTGGTTATATATGTGCAGCAACAAATAAAGTTCAGGACTATAAGTACTCATCCCACAGGAATAAAACAGGACAAAAGGCAGCTAATTGGAAGAATTTCTAAGGTGTGCTAGTGGAAATGAATTTTCATTATTTTATAGCTGAAATTCAAATCATGTTGACAGAAGCTTTGGTTATTGACTTGCAGCTAATTAGCAGATAGCAGACTAGACAATTAGCTGGAATAGAATGGAGTTTGAGAAACAAAATTTTAAAGTTTATTGCACTTATTAAAAACAAGTTTCAGTTTCTAGAAATACACCAGCTTAATTGCCAGCGTGATGAGAGTGGTCTATGCATCTAGTCTGAAGTCTTTTTTACTGGATGTATTGGTATTTAAACCTGTGGTGCAGCTAAGATTTACAAAGCCTGCAACACACCTTCTATACACGCAGCAGAAAAAGTTAGAAGTAACAGAAACATTCCTTGGGAGGCAGGAATGCAAGCAGTGTCAAAAAGGACAATCCTGGTTAGAACAGATATGATAGCTGTAAAATAATTAGGACAGAGCCAATTAATAGTATTTTTCCAAGGTGGTTTTGATTGTGTCCCGTGGTGGTGTTTGCAGGGGTCCCAGGATGAGGGAAGAGGCTGGTAGATGGTTGTATGGTGGAGCTTCTCAGCCTGTGTCACTTGTTCCTGCTCCTCTTCATCAGTGAGACCAAAGTTCACACCTTCCAGCCAGTTTGTAATTGTCTCTAAAATCCCAGGGTGATTCAGGTTTCCAATGTGGGCAATCCATTTTCTCCATGTGGCATCAGTGGGGTGGTGGGTAGAGGAACCTTTCCTTCAAACATCCACCCCAGCACCAGCAGTCAGGGAGCCAGGAGGAGCTGTGCTGGAGTGTTGTAACATGAGCATCTGTGGGTTCAGTGGCTGCACCATCAGACTCTCCCTCTTTGAGGCAGGGGGAGGGTTTCCCACCAGCTGGGGAAATGTGCTCCTTCAGCATCTGGCCCATCTCACCCGTCTCCTTCACCAGAACCCAGTCTGGGTGGTTCATTTCTGGGGTGGGCTGTGGGGCAGGGTCAGGCTCTGGGGCAGCAGCATCCATCCCTAGGCTCTGGTGCCATGTCAGGTTCTGTGGCAGCATCCCTAAGCTCTGGGATAGGTGTCAGGGTGCTTATCCAGGTTAGTCTTCCCTTCTCTCTAAATGCTAAATAGAACAGGCATATCATCAGTACCAGCCACTGTATCATTAGCATTTAGAGTGGATCTGAACCCTTCAAAAGCTGGTGGGGCAGGCACAAAGAAATGGTTAAAGGGTTGGGAGAAAATTTCCCTGGTGTCATTTCCTCACAGTAGGTACCATTATTAAAGTAACCCCAAAAACATACAGTTAGTGTGTGATAGCTCTGAATCCACGTGCCTGCCTTTCAGAGGAAGATAGATAAAAAATCTACAAATTCTTCACTTTATTAACCCATAAAGCAAACTGGATAACAGCCACAGTAGCCTTGGTTATGGAACCATGTTTAGATAAGGGTTTGCAATTTGGAGAAATACAGCCACTACCACGTGCCACCCAAACCAGGGCAAAGTAGACCACATGCTGGTACCTAATGAGGTTTCTATATCCAGCACACAAAAATGAAATTACTCAAGGACTGTTACTCCTTTTTCCCCCTTTTTCTCTCGATGCCCTCAAGCCCCACTGTTGGGTGCTAAAATCTGTCTTGGTTTGAAAGACAGGTGTCTGCTAGGAAAGGCAGAATTCTCCCCTACGCAGAATGTAAATCTCTTCCCTCCAAATAATTATAATTTTGAAATTAGGGGCTCTCAGGCAAAGATATGGGAATAGGAATAACAGTTCTGTACTAGTATGTGTAACAAGGCAAACAAAAACCAGGAACTGGGGCATTAACAACAAACAGAAGCAGGGAGAGCGAGGTTTGGGATTCCCAGAGAGCACTCGGGGTTTGGGAAAACTCCCAAAAACCAGTTTAGTTCCCCCTCTCTTGCCTCAAGCACCCAGCCACCAGTGCTTCTCACCAACTCAGTGGGAAAAAGTTCCACAAGTAACAAGGAAAGAAGAGAAAAGAAAAAAGCCCCAACCTCCAATAATTTTTAAAACTCCATTTCTCAGAGAGCTGCTATCAGAAGTGTGCATTAATACGTATCTAAATTACAGCTCTTGCCATGTAGAACAAATTAGACTTCTTTTCATTAATATCAAAGAAGCAGAAAACAAGCTGAATCCCAAGTGAATTAAATGAACATAATTATTTGCCATTTCTTTTCCTACTACAAGCCAGTCTTTATTCAATTAAACAACTCGTAATCATGTACCCACTATTTCAGTGGCGTTCAAAACAGCTGGTGTCAAAATTAAATAGTTTCCCTATATATTGTATACAGGACTTTGAACTCCCTTCCGCTATTAATGGCAATGCTCTGGTGCTTTTCTTTAAGCTAAACAAAACTGCTGAGGGCTCTGCAGAGTTGTTCTCCTACACAGGTCTTTGAAATGCTGTGGTAAAAATCTTTAAAACATGAGTGCTTCTATGTTTTGTTGAACTTGATTCCAGTTCTAGATTAGGCTGCTAGGAAATAAATTATTTTTTTCCCTGAATGTGTTTTTGTGTGTGTATGTTTGTTTTTGTTTGAGGAGCTTGATGGAGGGAAAAAAAAAAATCTTCATCCCCAAAATCTTTAATTACTAACTGTGCTAATGTTTCATTCAGAGCTTTATTACTTCCATGGTGTCTCTATTGGTCTAATCAGGGCTGAAATTATGAGATATTTCATCAAATGCAGAGCAAAAACTCTAATATTTAATTCTCAAAGGTGTTTTCTCCCTCTGCTTCCAATGATTTCTCAGTGGGTAAAGTTCTATTTCATGGGAGACCAGAGAAAAACCTCTCATTTCTGCTGCTTCAATCAATATAAATGGATTTGTTAATTTTTTGGGGGACTGTTCTCCCAGAACTTCTCATTTCTGCCTCATATCTAAACGTTTCTAGCTGGTAGTTAATTGTTTGTTCCTTTCAGTATCACTCCAGAGATCCTCAATGGATTAGAACTTCAGTGCAAAGCATTAACATAATAAGATAATTCTCATAATGATACAAAAGAAAGTGCCCTGAAGTGATGAAAGCAATTTTCCCTTAATGTTGTTGTATTCAGAGGCAATTCCTGTTATGGCTTTTTAAAAACATATTCTGCTACCTGTGCCACGGAATCAGAGTTAATTTAAAACGAGCAGACACAGCATTAGGTGAGAATGAAAGCTTGAGCCACAAGGTGCAAGAAGTGAGAAATCTTCCTGAGCCTGGGAGCCCCCCTGGCAGCTGAGGAACAGGAGATACCAGAAATTCTGCCATTCATCCAGGGGCACATGGGAGACTCCTCATTCTGAGTGCTTTAGAAGGGAGAGAGAAAAAGTGGCTCAATCCTCCTATATCAAATCCCTGAATATTGCAGCCCTTGCATGGAATATAATTTCTTTACAGGCACAATTGGTATAAAATATTATTGCTGTTGAGATGGTGTTCATTGTTCTTAGAAGCTGGGTTATTGCCTTCAGAACTTAATTCATGGAATAATTCAAATAAGTTTGTTTGGATAGTCTTAGACGTCTGTACAAGAGTCTAAGACTATCCAAACAAACTTATTTGAATTATTCCATGAATTCAATGTTTGGGCTGTTTTGTTTTGTTTAGGTATTTTTGTTTGTTGGTTTTGGTGTTTTGTTTGTTTGTGGGGTTTTGGTTTTTGTTTTGATTTGGGGTGTTTTTTCCCCTTTTGAAACAGTTTTTTTTATTTAAGAGGTAGCTGTATGTCAAAGACTATGGTGAAATATACTTCTGTGAAAGGACACTTGGAACAATATAAATTATATCTGTATATATACTAATTCTTTAAAATACAATCTAGAACAACCTAAGGTTCCAGAGTAAAGCCAGACACTGATCTAGATTTCAACTTTTCGGTTCACATAATCTGCTTTATTGTCATCTCTTCTCTTTCCTAAATTTTACTTTTTCGGATTTCTTTCCACTGCTCTGGCTTCCAGTTAGGTTCAGAAACAAAACAACAACCTGGGGCATGTGCCATCATCAACTTTTACCATCTACTATAAATTACCTCTCTCTGAGATTTAGAGTAGTGTCATATAATGAAGATTCTTTTTATGTGTGAAAGGATAATTAATTCTTGACTAGAGTTGTTTTCCTACATGGACAGAAATAGAATACAGAGCCATCACTGCAGACTGGTTGTCTGCTTTTGAGTTCTGCTTTTTCCATAAGGGAAATGCATGTTATTTTTTAGGATGAAAGATAAAATAACCTGAACCTGAGTGTGCAGCATTTGATGTGTGTTGCAGACAAGTGTTCTGGGATACACTTGTTTAATTTACAAGTAAAGCACCTCAGGATTTTTTTTTATTTTTTGTAAATGCCATAAGCTCAGCTTGATGTAAATCAAGCTGTCTTTATCCTGGTTCATGCTCCGTTGCCAATAAATTGGTTTGGGAAGTGAAACTTACCTGGCATATCCTGAGTACTTGAAGATGGAATACAACTCACATTTCCACAATAGTCCAGATTCTTCAGAGCTATTGCACTACATAGTAAATGTACTTTTTTTGCTGTTTGTTCTCTTTTGATGACTTTGGGAGGACTCTTGGGCTGACTAATCAGTATTTTCGAGATCACAAACAGCAAACGTGCAGACACATGAAACTACGCAACAATGGGGGCTAGTTTTATCAAATAAAATCACAAACTTATTAAAATAATAAGTCTAATAAAATTAATAGATGGTTTTATGAAAGCATTTTATCAATAACTTAGCAGGTATATTTTTCATTAGCCAGAATAAACTAGTTTCTCCTGTGCCTTTGTGAAATTCTCAAGTGAACACTGTGTGGGATCCTCAGCATTAAACAGCCTTTTGGTTTTTACTTTTTAAAATACCTATAATTTTATCTTTTATGATTATTCATAAATTCAAAATTCAAAACTGTTTTAAAATCACTTCAAATTCTTGCATAAAGCTAAACCCAAGTTTCTTGTAAGTTCTTATGTGTTTTGGATGAAAGGATATGGCACTGTTCTGGTTTTTCTGTGCTTGGGAATACTTTTCTTCTATTTAAATTTGCTCCAGTGGCACCCTGGAATTTATTTTATTGTATGAAATAAAGTGCCACTCAACCATCATCTCAGAGTATCTTTTCATTGAATGATGCTATAAATCAACATCGTCAATGTTTTATAATATCAAGAAACCTGAGCCATACTTCTGTGTAGGCAATTAATTTATATGTAATACCTAGAGAGTGCATTGTAGTACTCAGATAAAAACAAAATAAAATGAACAGGGAGTAACAGGGACCTGTTACTTGTTCCTGCCTCTGTTCAAAGCAGACAGGCTGATAAATGCCCTCTCCCACCAACCTGCAGTGCAGCTGGATCCAAACATGCTTCACTTGTGGTTGCAGAATCAACTCCTAAATAATAGCTTGTCAGAAGAGGTTAATTTTCAGATCTGATACTCATGACTAGACTCTAAAGCATCAATTTAAATGTCCAAACATGTAAAACAGTTTGCCCTAGAAATTAAAATTAGCATGTAAGCTGACAGAATATGTGCTGACATCTAATTACGGTGCATAATAGGGTTTTGTTCTACTATACTAACACCTCTTTTATTTTATTTTTTTCTAATCTTATTAATCTGGACATGTAGGCTTTTTTTATCTTTTGGGCTCTCATTTGCTAAGATTCTAATTATGATTCAAAATCCTGTTACAGTTGATTAGCAATTTTTGCTGAAAACAGTTTTCTAGTAGATTAAGTAAGAATGTTATTCAGATTCTGTCTTGTCTGCATTTAAACATCACAGCCTGGGAGGAATCCTGAAGCCAAGTCTCTGCCATATCCTGTATGGTGCCTCTTTAGCTGCTTTACTCTCTGCTATAATAAGCTTTCAATAATAAGAGCTTTGTGGTGTCATCTTTTGGTTCTGTTCTTTTCTGAATTTCTGACTGATGGCATTCATAGGAGTATTGACTGCATTTAGCAAGACATCAGCTGTGCTGCTGGGGATGTGGCAGTGTGCTGTGCAGTCTCATTGTCACCTGGGGAGTGTCTGAGCCCTGGTGACAGAGGTGTGGTGTGGAAGAGCTGAAATGAGAGATGTGGGACTCCAGGGGCTCTCCAAAATGCAGTTTATTGTATACAAAATGCAGTTTATTGTATACAAAATGCAGTTTGTTCCATCCAAGATGTTACAGCAGTCCAGGGTGGTGGGTGACAGAGCTGTGCCCACAGCTGTCAGCTCCAGCTGCAGGCAGCCCTGGAGACCCTTTGGTTTTGGTTACAATGCATTATATACTTTTCTTTTGGTTACAATGCATTGTATACTTTTCTTTGCTGAGCATCTTAATACAGTAGAACCAATTTATATCTTAACTATTATCTCTAGTCTATCATAACTACTATAATTACCACATTTGTGTTATTCTCCAATCACTAAAAGTTAGTACATTACAGTTTAAGCTAGAAGGTTTTTTTTTCTGTTTTCTTGAAGTGGAAAATTCTGAGATCTTTTTTCTACTTGCAACTTTGCTGACCTGTTTGCCTGTGGTAAAAACATCTTGTTGTTTGGGGTGGGTTTATGCTTTGCTCTAAGCCATAAAAACCCTTCCAACTAACACATCCTTTGCCTCCTTGGTTATCCAGTTAGACTGGTTCAACAATTCCTTTCTTCTATATCAAAACTTGTTTCCATCTCTATTCCTTCATTAGACTCCACATTTAAAAATCTTTCAGCTAAGCATCTCTGGGACTTTCTTGTCAGACTTTCATCCTTCCCAACAGTGGTGTCCAGGAGAGCCTGAGCTCCCAGGGGGTGCCTGCTGCACATCATCCCCTGGCAGCTTCTGGGGAGAGGGAAGGGTTGCTGAGAGCTCCACGCCATCCTAAAGGTCTGTACCAATGTGTTTGTTTGCTTTTTACCCTGCTTGGCTCACAGAAACATTGTTGGGCATGTGTGGGAACCAAGAACATCCCTCTGGCTGTCCAGGATGGCCAGGACCCTGCCAGGGGTTTCAGAGACCCTGGCACAGAGCCCAAAACACCTGTGGGTTTGATTGTGACCCATGGAGCAAATTACCAACCTTAGATGAAGATCAGCAAGCCACAATAGTTTATGTAGAATAAAAGTGAAGTTATCACGGGGTGGAAAAGTAGATTTTGGGGTTTTGGTGTGGGGGTTTAGGAGGCAAAATGGAGGGAACTGGGTGTGCCCAGCCTTTCTCCTTCTTCTTCTTGGCCTCCATCTTCTGCTGTGATGGTGGCACTCACAGATTGGTTTAGAGTAGAAGCTCACTGTCTAACACAGGTGACAGGTATTGGAAAGTAATTGTAAACATTGTACATGTAGTTTTTACTATAAAGACATAACACTGCCCTGGGGGCAGGCAGAGTGCCTGGAACTGTCCTGCTGGATGGACCTGGGCAGGGCAGGAGAAAGAATTTTATACATAAGGAACAATAAACAACGTTGAAACTGACAAATTAAGAGCTCTGATTCCTTCTTCAAGCGCCAGGCTGGGAAAAGAGACTTTGGAACTTTTCTCAGGGTCACTGATAAGCGAGAGACCCCAACAGGCACATGCAAACAGCCACACCCATCATGATTCTGAGCACAGAGCAGGGGCCCCTCAGCATCTTGGAAGATGAACACCAGGGCTGCTGCTGAAATCCATAAGGATGGATGTTTTTTCTCAGAGGCTTCCAGGGAAGGAGATTTTAATGTCCAGTGGGGTATATCACTTGATCTATCACTTGGTGTGCATGGCTTGGACACTGAAGAAGCTTGAACAGAGGGGCAAGCAACACCACACAGACTGGGAATAAAATCTCAGGAAAACATCATAGACAGGAGAGCATCTGATAGTTGCATTTTGTAGATTACACAACAACAACAACAACCAAACAAAATACCAAACACAAAAGAAAGGCCAGTTCAGATACAAAAAATTAAATTGGCCATTCAAAAGTGACTCCAAGGAAGTTAAGTGCAGTGTAGTGTTGACCAACTGGAGCGGATTTGATTTGGCATGCACTTGGAAATGGACACAGGTTTCAGGTGCAGTTTGCTCTGTGCTCAAAGATGAGCAAAGAGGGTGTTTCCAAATGTAGTTCAGGAGCTGTAATATCTGTGATTACCGATAGAAACGCAGTTGTACCAAACTGATTAGAACATTAATGTTTATAGAGAAGCCTAACTTTATGAATGACAATATTTACTATAAATTTCACAGACATTACAGTTTAATCAGTGTGTTTGTTGTGGTCTACAACAGCAAATTGAATTTCTATGTTTTCTGTTGACTTCAAGTAAAAGTGGGCTGACTTGTCATTGTGTTGGCTGAAATGCTTGCAGTAAATACATGCCATACTGCTATCCAGTGCCTGGGGCAAAATAAATTAGAAAATAGTAAAGAAAAGGATCCAACCAGCATTTCAAAGACTATAGTTACTGTAGAAGGAACTTCTCATTCTTCTCATATTATCTATGTAAAAGAATATATTACTATAGGACCATATTTTATAAAGTGTCTCCTAAAGCTTCTGAACTTGCCTAGTCCTAAACGTGTGTATTGGAGATGTTCTCATTGTGTTGGATATTTCTAGACTTCATGAAATACCAGGCACTCTGTAGCTGAGAACTTGTAAGGTAATTCAAGGTGCTAAATGCTTCTGAGGAACTGCTCCAAATTATAGTCAGTAAACTGATGCTGGTTATTTGATAATTGAAGTGAATCCTCTGCAGCCCCCATCATCCACATGAATCTGTTCATGGCTTTCATTTTTTGTTGGGATATAATCCAGTGGACTCACAAGCAACACCAGCTAGAAAAATCTACGTGTTCTTCAGCATGATGCTGGGATGTATCAATACAGCTTCCCTGTGCTGGGTCCTTAAAAATTGCATTCATTGATCCACAAGTTTTACTTTGACATTGGTCGTTCTGTTGTTTATTTCTATTTCTGTTCAGTTTCTCCTAAGAAAATGTTATTAACAGCTCCTACTTTTTTTTTCTATTCTGTTGTTTCCTGGGGTTGTGTCTTAAATTCAGATTAAATGACAATATTTACAGGGTCTGGTGAGGTTTGTAAAGCTGAAGTTTATAATCTTTTATTAGGACTTCTGTTTTTCTGTAAAACTGGGAAGAAAAGAGGAAAAATAGAAAATCTTCCCAGAATCCCGCTTGGGGTCTCAGAATTTGGTTTCCTTTACACTATTTTTAGCTGCTAAC
This sequence comes from Zonotrichia leucophrys gambelii, assembly GCF_028769735.1. NCBI lineage: Eukaryota > Metazoa > Chordata > Aves > Passeriformes > Passerellidae > Zonotrichia > Zonotrichia leucophrys. The sequence continues at coordinate 3,447,034 of NC_088179.1, forward strand.
ATTTACGCTTTTAACTCACTTGAAAACATTTTTCTGATGTATTTCTAGACCACAGCTTTGATACAGAAAAGAGATTGGTCTTCTGTAGAAAGATTGCTATTAGGTTTACTTGGTTTTCTTATGTGTTTTTGTTAAAAAAAAAGGGGGGGAGACTAAGGGTGGTCCAGATCTTTTCTGTTCATACAGAGTTTTCTCATAATCCTTTGAAAAATGAATGTATAAACCTGATAACTGAAAATGAATATTCGTATCCATATATTCTTGTATATATCCACGTATTCTCTTCCTTTCTTGATTTAATAGGATTATATATTTTTCTGTGTTTTATATAATACAATGCAATTTTTCCTTTAATCTGTGGCACTTACAAAGGAGGTGCAACACAGATGTGACCTGGAAGTATATAAAAGAGGATGTAGAATAAATGAATAGAATAAATGAATGTTGCCTTCTCTTTTGTGAGGTGCCTGTAAAGCAGACTCAGTGCAAGGAAATGTTTGCATTGCAAAGTTCTGCTTTAATTATCCTTAATCTTCACTGAGTGACCTTTTCCAATTCAGAACAGTCCCCTGACGGAGCTCACAACTCTAATTTTATTATCTATTTATTATTTTCTTTGTTTCGGTAATTTATATTCTCGAGGCATTTTACCAGATTTTGCCAAATACCTAATGTTCATTAACATTTTATTGTTTACCAGATGTTAATAAAATGGACAGAAACCATTGTTTTTTTTAATTTATCCTGTTCTGCCTACCTGTAGAAATAATTTAGAGCAGAGAGTCTAAGGCTGTTGTAATTCAGTACTTAGACACAATTTGAGAATAGATGATGTGTATATAATGTATTTACAAAAAAAATCATTATAATATTCTCTCAGTTCCTGTGAAAGCAGGTGTGTTCTGCACTATGGATAAGAGGGCTAAAATAGCCTGTAGCTCTCTTATCAATCAGATTGAAGCCGATATGGTTGATGTAGAAGCAAATCAATGTAGATTATGGAATTCTACTGAGTCTTCCAGACTGAAATAAGAGATTGAGTTATTTATGCCCATAATTAATATGATGCTTTTTACTCATTCCTCTATCTCTGTGAGGGTTTTCTGGGTTTATTTTAGTTTGGGTTTTGTTGTTGTTGTTGTTGTTGTTTTTTGTTTTGTTTCCCCCAAAGCATCTTTTTGGTCACCATTTCATCCCTCTGCAAGATAAAGAAAAGTTTGCAATGTCCAAGACTCCTTCCTCCCTCTGACAGCTTAGTTGTTATTTTAATAGGCAGCACACATACAGCATTTTAGACAAATACAGCACACATACAGCAGAGAATTTTAGACAAGTACAGATTTGCCCGAGGAAAAGCTAAAAGATAGGCAGGGTTGATCAGCAATAGGATGTTACCTGGTTGCTGGCCCAAAAGGAAAGAGGAAGCTCCTGAGGTTTTTATGCCATTAACATGTGTTTTTCACAGAGGTTTGTACAGCTTTCCAGTGGCTGGACACTTTGCACCACTTCCTTAAATGCCTCCCCATGCAAAACCACTGTAAAAATGAAGATAATTCTTCTTGGAATGACAGTTTAGTTTTGTATTCTTTGAGATTACACTAGTGGAAAAAATGAGTCACCTGAGCTCTCTCTGTTCTGCAGCTTTCTAGAATTAGAAATGGTTCTGGACTTTGTGCTGTGCATTCCTGAGTCCCAACACTGCAATTCTTTAGCTACTGGTAAAGAAACAAACTATAAAAGAATTACAGTGAGAGTCCCAGAGGGAATGACAAAGTGATTCTGAGGGGTGGGAAGTGGCACCATGGAACACAACTTGGCTTTTGGCACCAGGTTTGGCACCACTGTGCAATGGGAACTGAAGAATGAGCAAGATGGGAGCATTGGGAAATTTCTGTCTAACACAGGCTCCTGGTGGGAAAGGAAATGCTAATATGAACCTAAATTGTGCATTTTGAAAAATAATTCCTGTAGCATAACATTCCTCGTTCTAGAATGTGCCAGGAAATTTATTAGAGAATTTTGGTTATTTGATGCTCTTAGGGTAGATTTTTATCTATTAAGCTTCTCAGACACGGTTGACTAATTGATACTAAATCTTGCTAAAAGCCAAGATTTATCCTCATTTCCTTCTAATTTCAAGGTAGCTGAAAAGAGGCAGCTAAGTAGCTAAAGATAACAAACACCTTTTTCCATCTAGTATTCTGTGAAAATTACGTGATAAAACCAAGATTTTCATTGTTCTGGGGACTCTTCATATGGTGTGCTTGAAATATATATTTTTTTTTATTTTAAACTTCAAACAAAATTAATTAACTTAACTGAAAAGCTTTGATTAAAAAAATCCTCACTTTGATACGAGCAAAGCTAGATGGCCATATTGTAAAAATGTTAACATCAGAATGTTCATTGTATTAAAGAAAATTAATCAAATATAGTGTGAATCCCATCTTTTGGCAGCTGTTATACTTTATTGGCTCAATGACCCTGAAGAATGTTTATTGCTTAAGTACTCTTCTCATTCTTTCTGTTATTCTTCCACCTTGCTGGGGGAGAGAAACCCTACAAAACTTGAAGTGTTATCATCATGGTGCAGCAAAGACAGTTTCATGGCAGCAGTGAAATGAATGCTATCCTTATTAATGAACTCTGTTTAAATCATTTCACTCAGTAATCATTAGAACTCACAATTACATCATTCCAGTTTGGAAAAATGTGGTGGGGCTCACTGGTAAATGCAGTAATGTGCCGTCCATAAAAACAGATAAAGGCTTGTGCACAAGGATGAACGTCCAGTGACACAGACAGGTCTTCCTGGCCCAGGAGTGTTCAGTGATGCAAAAGTACCCTCTAGTACAACCTGGTCATTAGCAGTGATGGAAACCAAGCTCTGAAGAGGGCCCAGGACTTGGGTATTCAGCAGGCACTGCTCAGCTGTCACTGCACCACCACAAAACCATTTTAATTGATGAGGATAATACAAGAAACTCACATGAAGAGGCACAGCTAAGTGGAATACAGAGGAGCCTTGAATCAATAGCAGTCAGGTTGCATTATGAAGGAGTTGTGAGGTGCTGTTGTTCAAGGTCTGGTAAAGTTTCCTTGGCCAACTTCTGTTTTCAAGGATTTAAAACTATATGTAATATCAACTTTAAAACTTGCAGCTTGGATATGGAGATTTAACTTACCATATCTGGGAAAATACAAGGATAAACAGGGAAGCAAGCATTTTTTGAGATTTCATTTTATTTCGAGTCTGCCTCATTGTCTCTAGCCTTGATTTTGTAGGAAATGTAAGCCAACCAAGACCTACAACTGAGAAAACATACCTCATAGTCTAAGAAAGAACTGATTTTCAGAATCAGATTTTGCAACTGACATGCCTTATACAATTCTGTCAGAATTTCACTTTGCCTAAGTGGGAATATATAATATTTAGTTAAGGGGCAAATAATTTTAAATACTTTATTACCAGCTTTTAAATATCAAACTTTATAAGACCCCACAGGGATAAGGTCATGTACTCAGATATTTCCAGATAATTTGAAATATTGAACAATGAATCAGAGCATTTATTTTAAAAGATGGAGACAATAAAAAAGAAACCCACCTGTTTTCAGTGGGGGTGTTTTGCTTTTGTTTGTTTTAAAGAAAAAACACAAAATTCTTTGTTGAATTCATTAAGCATGAGCTTGAATTTCAGTTCCACTACTTATGCTTAGATTTGCATTCCAACTCCAATTGATATTGGCCTTAGTATAAAACACACACAAGATTTTCAGTGGGGCCTGTGTCACACACAGAACTGTGTGCTCATTAAGGGGATCTGAAGGGGGCAATGTCGAGCTGCCTCACTGATGAAATCCATAATGCTCTTTCAAGGCTGATGTAACAGTGTCAGGACCACCTGAACGGTTGGAGTTTCTGAAATTTTGTGCTCTGAGTCACCAGCTTTTGCCTTTATAGTAAGGGCGAGCTAAAAGAAGTTAACAAGCGCTAATATTAAAATATGTTTAAAGAATAGATTCCTTCATATTCTGTTTTACCACAGTGAGCCGTGCTTTACCTGTTGGCTGCCTATTTATCAAGGTATTTATTTTAATAAAAGATGACGAAGGCTTATTTGTTTTGTAAACGGTGGTGGAGCTTCAGAAATCTGTCTCTAGTGTGAGGGAGTCCTGAGAGTAGTGCTTATGTCACATTCATGTGCACCTCATGAATAGCAGCCTGGCTTCAAACAGATGCCACAGGATGGGAGGGCAGCTCTGTTCTGTGGGGAGAAGAGTATCAGGTTAAACATAAAGTGGTTTTTGTGATTTGATTGAGCAAACCAGGTGACTCAAGCCAGTCACCGAGCTGATTCACAGAGGAAATTAAAAGTTCGTTCGTGTTTGCCCCGCTGAGAGGAAGGTGATTGGAACAGAACATCTCTCCTGTGATTTCTTTGAGAATCCTTTTCCACTTCCTGGAAACCAGTGTCATACACTTCCCCTTGGAAAGGCACATTGGAATACACTTGTGATCGTGTTCACAGGGGTTCTGGGATGAGGGAAGAGATGAGGATCTGACTCCATGTTTCAGAAGGATTGATTTATTATTTTATGATATATATTACATCAAAACTATACTATAAGAATAGAAGGAAAGGTTTCATCAGGAGGCTGGCTAAGAATAGAATAGCAAAGAATGATAACAAAGGCTTGTGTCTCGGACTCTCGATCTGAGCCAGCTGACTGTGATTAATTATAAGTATCCAAGATGGGCCAATCCCAGATGCACCTCTTGCATTCCACAGCAGCAGATAACCATTGTTTACATTTTGTTCCTGAGGCCTCGCAGCTTCTCAGGAGGAAAAATCCTAAGGAAAGGATTTTTCATAAAAGATGTCTGTGACATACATTGACATAGTAATGTTCATAAAGCAATATAAAGTTCTGACTTTAGTAAACATCTCTAACCACTTATGGTTATTGGAGGTTTTTTTGATCCTTATACTAAAAAATGAGGGGGAAAAACCATGCATTCATGTTTTGTGGACTTAGTAGGAGCTTTGTGACTTACTGTGCCAGGGAACAGCTCCCTAAATCCGCATCATATCTGTCCACCCACAGTCTTCTATCATCCTGTAAGCTGAGGCTGAAGGTCATGTGTACGTGTTTCCACAGCCTGCCACTGGCCAGCAGACCTGGCAAAAATCATTCAGAGGGTTTTTGCAAGATCGCTGCTTCGGGGTGTAGAGGAATTGTACTAATCTGTCCAAACATTTCGGCTTATATAATTGCCTTTTTTTTTTTTCCTTTCTGAACTTGTCCTAGTAGAGAGCATGTGCTTCAGTCCCCTCTTGATTTTTCTTTTTATAGAAAAAATGTCAGCAGGACACCATTTGCAACTCCCCTTGGTGGCAAAGACAACTTCTGGGCATCAAAGTCATTTTCTTACACATGGATTAACATGACATTGTGTTTCTGATGCATTTGCAATATATTGTAATGTGTGGTGGCTCTTTGTGTGGAGATGGTTGTCTCTTCACATTTGTGTGTGTAACTGTGACCTCAGTGACAGCTCCTGGGTCCCCTGCTGTGGTAAATGCTGGATCACAGAATGGACACAGCTTCCAATTGCCTGCATTCTGGATATTACCCTTGAAATTTCTAACAACTTTCAGATAAACAATGAATTAATTATTTCACTGATCTGGTTCTCTGCTCTCAAGTATAACACATCCATTTGAATACTCCTCTGAACTTGAAAGGCAGCCAGCAGCTCTGTTTTCTGTCTCAGCTCATTAGTGACCTTGCTTGTTTAATTCCCCCAGAGCTCATTTAGGGTGCCGCCTGCTGTTAGTGCCCCTGCAGTTACTGCAGTTTGAAGCGTGTTTCAGATGTGGCATTTAAGATTTAACACCATAATATATAAATATATATATAATATATATAAATATATAGAATAGATTTCCCTACGGCAAATTATTGGAAGTCTGCCCTTGCTACACTGACAACAACTGGGAAAATGCTGATTGGGTTTATTAGAGGAAAATCTAATGTTTCAAACTCCAAGAGGGCACTGTGCAAGCTGCAGAGCCTTTAGTGTTTGAGATCTGTCAGAACAAGAGAGGATTACATCCTTTGTACCTCTACAAATTGATGAGACCTGGATAACCTAGATAAGATGTCCACCTTTTAATTTGGCTGAAAGGGATGATTTAGTTTGCATTTCTGGCTCCAGATTTTAAATCTGCCTCTCCTTTTTGATATACAACTGAAGAATAAAGCAAACATATTTTTAATGGACCACATCCATAAGCTGCTTACTGCTCCAAGCTACAGAGATAAGCAAACTGCAGGGAATGCCTACAAGATGATATTACATGAGGAATAACCCAAGTATCCCTCATTCTTCCATGCTGAGGGATGCACTGTTGAAGCAACTGCATGTTAATTTGGTTAAGTGTGGTGAATTCCACCTTTGTACTAAGGTGCCTAACAAAAATTAGGCCTAACCTTTATTAATAGCAAATGTTTTCTTTTACAGACTTCTTAAATAAGTAGGGCTTACTGTGAAAATCAAGTACTCTGTAAGCAGAATAAGCAGAGCAAAAAGATAGCGACCCTCCTGGAAGTTGTTAAACAGCTTTTCCATCCTGCATCAATGAGTGCTCTCATAGATGAGTACTCTCTTTTTATTGTAGTAATCATTTACTGAACAAAACTCCTTTTTCCACAGGATCGCTTCTTTCTGCATTTTTCTCAATTTTGATCTCTTTGCCACTAGTAATTTGTGACGCACAGGTTTGGGAAGAAAGGGTACTCATCAGTTAGATTTTCTCAAAGTTCAAAACTGAAATCTACAAAGCAGCTCCTTAGAATTACAAGGGAAAAAATACCTTAGTTTTTACTGCCATAAATGACAGGTTTTAACAGGTCCTTTAGGAGTACACAATATTTTCTCTAGTTGAGCTTGGTTATTCTGTTGTCTTCAGCTGTGGGAAGCTGCCTTTTAGATAAAGAAATAAAATAATAGAGACGCAGCAAATTAGCTTTTGGATGCCAAAATTCCATGTATTATAACAGTAATACCAGAAAAAGATAAAAGCAAAATTTTTACCTAGAGGGTTTTGTATACAAGTAGTGGAGCCTCTGTTTGTGAGTCTTTATAATCAGTACTGCTTGGTGACTCCATGTATTCAGAACAGCAAAATTAAACAAAAAAATTAAAAAAAAAAAAACCAACACCAAACAGTTTGTTACAGCATTGTGATAATTTATCCCTGTCAAGTCTCAGAATGTGATGGAATAAATGGATTTCAGATAGCTCATGAAGCCTGCAGCATCCCAGGACAGTGGGCTATATATTAGCTCATGTGGGAGAACCCAGACTGACCAGACAAAAATATTTGTGGCTCATTCCTTATAATAACTTTGTTATGTTTTGCCAGCCTGGCTTAGCACCACGGCACTGGTGAATTGGGAAAGGTGTTTCTGTTTGTTTTGTCCTCAAGCAGAGAAATCCCCAGTCCCTACTTGAGTCACTCCAGAATGTGATGGCATTTCAGATGCCTGTGAGAAGGGGATGATGAAAGGCTGACAGGAGTATGTGGAGCATTCAGCTGTACAACTCTCAGTGACAGGATGCACAAACAGACAGAAAGAGGTTTGGGAGAACACAATTCCCCAGAGCATTCTGTTTGGAACACACTGCCTTATTCCAGCTCACTTAGGGTTTACTTCTTTTCTGTCCAAATACATGTGCAAAATATCTGAAGTGAAAAATATTCTGTTTTTCCTTCCTGTTCTTAGCGTGTGCTGTATGACACAGAGAGGGGCAGGCAGGGTGTGTTCCCTGATAAAAGTGGAGACACATTGCATTGTTCTGGGCTCACTCAGGCATGAGAGTCACTCCTGCTGTCACCCACTGTCCCAGGAAGCCCAGACACATCAGGCATGGATGCAGGCTGGGAAGTCCAGAATGCAGAATGGGGAGTATTGTTGTCATGGTACTTACATTCTTTAATTTCTAGCATGAATCATTAAACTTAGGAATTGCACAAAATGGCAGAGGGATAAAAGGTTGATAGGGGCCGTGTCTATTCTTGGGTTGCATTAGTATCTTCAGATAAATGGCAATAAAAAGGAAGGAAATAAAGGACAGACTGATGCTGGGCACTTGTAAACACTGAGGGCTTCAAGGCAATTGCCTTTCTTTGTGATACCAAGTGATGTCTGCTAAACTCTGCTGAGGCTGTCTCTGCCTGGAGAAGAGGGAAAAATTCTCCTCCAGGCTCCCCTTTCCTTTTCAGATGCAGTAACTATTAGAATTCTGGTGTGGCTGGAGCAGACTCATTAATTTGGGTGTTGATGCCAGTTTGAGAGAGATACATCCTTCTGTCTTTGAACCTCTTCATTCTCTGTGTTCCGTGCAGCCGATGTCTTTGCTCTGGAAAATCCCTTTGTCAGCGTTGTAGAGCATCTTCTGAGCAATGTTCTGTCATTCCTGCAGCTCATTAAATGCTTTATTCTGCTTTACTCTGTAACCCCAGCCTGGTCCTGACACCAAAACTTGACCAAACTGTGTTTGTAATCCAGACACATTGCTTGAACTACTGATAAACAGAACCCTAAGTGTAGAAAATTTGCATACAAAATCTGGTCTTCTGTCTCATCTATCAGGAGTTTCCTGCATGAATTCGGGCAGATAAGGAAACCTGGAATATTTAATGAAGAATTTACACCTTGTAAAGGAAAAAGCAAAATAAATACATCCATAGCACAGTGAGCTACCGTACACCTGCCTGATACAAAACATTATGTCTGGTCTGGAGATGAAATATGATTGAATCTCCCTAGTTTATGGGAAATATCTGGGCTTATTTAAACACTTCTCTCAGCTGTTGCTTCTAACTGCACTTTATGACTCTCTAATAGCCAGTCACCCTCTCTGCAAGGGGGAATTCTGCAGTGTTACCTCCAGACATAGCCTGTGAATATTCTGTCCTCTGAACTCCTATGCCTGAAGGAACAGGAGTATTGTCTTGCCATTTTCAAACCTGTTTTGCATTTCTTGTTATTTGTTTTTCTCATGGACACATATTGCAAACTTGCTGTTGTAAACAGTAATTTGCAAACTGCTTTGTTTGCTTTTAAGTGGGCTTGTCTGACCTCTACTGTGCCTGAAGGCTTCGAGGGCTTGGGATTCTTCTAAAGTAATTTTTAAAAATGAAAGTGCTTCAGTCTCTATCAAATTAACACAAATTGACCAACACAGTTAAACTATTTATTTTCTTTTTAATTGAAAAGCTCTCATTTTGTTGAAGTGTTTAAAAAACAGCTTCCGTTGTATTTGGTGTGATTTACAGTAAGTTTATTCAGGCTGTAAAATATACCTTTCTATTCCCTTTATTGCTGATGCTTTTTCTTCCCCTTAATGCGAGATAAAAATTCTATTACTTTTCTCCGTGTCTATAAAACTCGTAATCTGTGTAACCTTGGTGGGTTTTGCTGTTTCACTCACAGCTCTTCTCTTTATTCTGTTGTAGATTGTTTTCAGTCAAGGAAATGTCCTTTCTAAAATGGCCCTGGATTAAACCAGGCTTCAGCCATGCTAAAATATAAGGGAAAATATGGATTTTATTCCCAGGAGCTTTTCAGCAGACCTGTACTTCCACATTGCATGATGTTAAAGACTGAAGGAACATCTCCTTTGGAACTAAAGGTCATCTGTTATTCGCACACTGCTGCCAGAATTTCCAAATGGTCAGAATATCACAAGGAAGCCCCAGCTGAGCGTGGCTCTGTTGATTCTTTAAGTAATCTTGGTGTCAATGAAACAAGATACATTCTGAGTCTCTAAATTCTCTGTTACCATCCTGGTTTTCTTTTCCCCTGAAATGCTGCCACCTTCTGTTTTGTGGTTTTGGCAGAGGGCGTGTGAATAAATCAGACAAAATCCCTCAATATCTCAGGACATAACTGAAAAGCAAAAATCTAAATGAACACCTGCCCAAACATAGCCTAATTTTTTTTTTTTCATTTTAATTCCATTCATCCAGCTTGACATGACACAAATGGAAAACCTTTTAGCACGTGGAAACTTCAAATGTTGAGGTTGTCTTTTCTTTCTGCAGTATATAATGAAATTACAGGCTTGCATTTTGAGCGTCTGTTTCCAAAGCAAACATCTGTAGTCTGAATGATAAGTAAAAATGTTACAAAAGTTACTGAAAGAGAAAATAGTGCTTTGTCTTTGGTGTCACGGATGAATGAGAAACATCTAAATTTCTGCCTTTGAGGGAGTACAGGTGGATGCTGTGAGGACCTTGTTGATGCTGATGTGTTGGGGGTTGGGGTTTTTTGTGTTCTTTCCTTGTTACTTGTGGAACTTTTTCCCATTGAGTTGGTAAGAAGCACTGGTGGCTGGGTGCTTGAGACAGTGGGGAGAGGACACTCCTCTGGTTTTTGGGAGTTTTCTTTTGGGGGGACAGAGATCCCGTGACAACAGAAGCAGGTAATGGACAGGGCTGGGGAGGGCGGCCAGGCTGTCCCTCAGTGCGGGGACAATTCACCAGCACGGCTGGAGCTCAGCCCTGAGGGACCGAGCACCGGCTGCTCCAGGGCCCGGGAACCCCAAACCTCCTGGGAACCCCGAACCCCGAGTGCTCTCTGGGAACCCCGAGTGCTCTCTGGGAACCCCGAGTGCTCTCTGGGAACCCTGAGTGCTGTCTGGGAACCCCGAACCCCGAGTGCTCTCTGGGAACCCTGAGTGCTCTCTGGGAACCCCGAACCCCGAGTGCTCTCTGGGAATGCCGAACCCTGAGTGCTCTCTGGGAATCCTGAACCCTGAGTGCTCTCTGGGAATGCCGAACCCTGAGTGCTCTCTGGGAATCCTGAACCCCGAGTGCTCTCTGGGAACCCCGAGTGCTCTCTGGGAATGCTGAACCCCGAGTGCTCTCTGGGAATCCCGAACCCTGAGTGCTCTCTGGGAATGCCGAACCCTGAGTGCTCTCTGGGAACCCCGAGTGCTCTCTGGGAATCCTGAACCCTGAGTGCTCTCTGGGAATGCTGAATCCTGAGTGCCCGGGAATCCCGAACCCTGAGTGCTCTCTGGGAATGCTGAACCCCGAATGCTCTCTGGGAATCCTGAACCCCGAGTGCTCTCTGGGAACCCCGAACCTCGAGTGCCCTCTGGAACCCCGAACCTCCCGGGAACCCCGAACCTCGAGTGCTGTCTGGGAATGCCGAACCCTGAGTGCTCTATGGGAATGCCGAACCCCGAGGGCTCTCTGGTTCTGTTTGTTGTTAATGCCCCAGTTCCTGGTTTTTGTTTGCCTTGCTACACATACTAGTAAAGAACTGTTATTCCTATTCCCATATCTTTGCCTGAGAGCCCCTAATTTCAAAATTATAATTATTTGGAGGGAAGGGATTTACGTTCTGCGTTCCAAGGGAGGCTCCTGCCTTCCCTAGCAGACACCTGTTTTGTAAACCGAGACATGATGATAACATGGTTTAATATTCATTCATTCATTCATTCATTCATTCATTCATTCATTCATTCATTCATTCATTCATTTTGTTGCTACAAACTCTACCCTGGATGTTTTTTCTTTCCTAGTTTGAGGTTTGTTCCAACCTCCTCCTACTCTGCACCCTAAAGCCTTTGCAGCCCCGTTTCACACAGTCTGGGCTTGCTTCTTTCACTTTTTTACTTCCTTCTTCATCACCTCTGCCTGGAGAAATAATTCTCTGTCTCATGTCAAAGCTCCATTGTCTGTATTGCAGACTGTGATATTATATTGTATTTTATCTGTCTTTCTCATGCACAAAAAAATTCTTTCTTGCTTTAACACCATTCAGCTTTACCTGTCAGGGATATGGATCAAGTGCTACTCAGATTAAATTTAGCACTCTCAGGAATGAGTTGTCCTCTCAAACCTGCTGCCAGCAAAACATCTTGTGCTGCAATCCTACCATCCTGTAATTCAAGTATTGTTTTATTAGACATTAGCACTTTTCAAGCAAGTAAGGCTGATTCATCAAGAGTTATCTCGAGCAAATACTGCAGAAGGCAAGCCTGTAGTAAATAATCATACAGAAGAAAAACTGTTCTCCAGTCAACAAGATTAAAGTTACAAATAACTGTTACTGAGAATCCATAACTAAGGATGTCTCCTCCTCTCCTCTGTTCCAGTGCATTCTTACAGGAACATGGCAATTTGGATCCTGCTTCAGCACATAAATAAATATCTGAAATACATCTCTGCTCACTACTGCCTGCAGTCAGTCACTGTATTCTGCATGTTCACCCATTATTTAATTTGATTACCTTTTTAATAGCCTCTCTATGCAGAAAGAGGAAGTTACACTATCAAAGGAAAAACAAAAGCCTACTTGAACATAAGTAATTATCTAATGAAGAAAAAAGCCTATCAAGCTGAAACAAAAGCAGTCCTAGACACTTCTGTTTGAGAGATGCAGGAGAAAATAAACCAGGTTTTGTGAAGGCTTCCTATGCTTCCACTTCATTTAGCACCAGAGAACCATCCACAATCAATGACAGCAACAACAACTGAGGAGGGAGCAAGCCAGTTTACCATGGAGTAAATAAAGCAAACAAATCCCTGATTTACTGAAAAACAAAGGGAACTATAAATAGTGTATCTAAAACACTGATCTGAGGCAGGATGGAATCTCTTGTTCCAGGACTCCTGTCAGCAGCACAGAGTTCAAAGTCAAGTCTCTTCTCCATAATATGGTTTAATCTGGTCACAGTCCAGTTCCTGATGCAGGAAAGCTGTTGTGAGCTTTGCCAGCCCTGTGCAACATTAAAGGAGGAGCTAGAACCTTCTCCCATCAAATGCCTAAGAGTTACATATTGCATTTTCCAGGTCTAACAGCTGAGATAGTTAGACAAGCACCATTTTAAATGCTTGGGTCTGTCTTCCATAAATGCCCAGTGTCAAATAAAGCCTTTTGTATGCCTTTACACCTAACTATGGCAAAATCTGTCAGCTGTCTTCATTAACAGACTTAACAAAATTTTTATCTTGAGCAGAATCAAAAGATTATCAAGAGTATATCCAGAAAGTGATGAGCATAAAATCTTTCTGAATGGAAATTCTTTCTTTATGAATCCATAGAATGTTCAGACAATGGAATGCAGAGGTTGAGAGACAGCAGTGTCTTGCTTTGACACACTCAAACAGACCCTGCTTGAAACCAGAGTGGGAAGATAACATTGTCACACAGCAGGAAACAGGATATTCCAGGACAGATGAGTGAATGGAAGGGGGGAAAAGGCATGTACTGAGAGCTGACCTCAGATGCCATAATCTCAATAGGGTAATGAGTAAATGCCATGTTAGCAGACCAGTGGAGAGCCTGAAGGAATCAAACAAAATGAATCCACCAACATGCTGTGGTTATTTTCTGAACAAACCAACCATCATTAAGGTGCTCTTCAGGACTCAGAGGTAAAAAGGGATTTTTTTTTCTGACAGCAGCAGAGAAGCTAATAGCTGAACTGTTTATAAACACAGCTTCTCTCATATCCCCCATGGCCTTAGATAGTGTTCCACTGTTTTAGACATGATTTCCCCCGGTGCAGTGTTTCCTGGAAGTGCAGCAGACTGTGCCCAGCTGGCAGGGGCCCTGATCTTGCTCAGGGATGGTGCAGGACCAGCCTGGGCACAGGTTGAGCCACAGGTGACGCTCCTCACACTCAGCTCTGCTATTTCTCCACACTCACCCCATTCCAAGGGCCTTTCCCTGACCCCCTGAAGTGGATGATGTGTTCCTGGCAGGGAAATAAAGAAGGTAAAGCAGAGAGGGAACAGCGGGAGCGGGAGAGGAGCAATGCTCAGCTCAGGCTTTGGGACTGAGTGGGGTGTTCAGTCACCTACCTGTACTCTGCAGAGACCAAACACACCTTTACACTCCATGACATTATCACCTATGTGGGGGACACAGCATTTGTGGCCCTTGGTTAAAAACAGCATGAAAACAATCTCTGTTGTTATTACTTCAAAAGATAAAACTCCAGAGACACACATTGTACAAGACAAATATATAGACAAAAACCTATCAAAAGCTATTAGAATAAACACACAACCATTCTTTTGGTGTTCCAAGAGTTTTAAAGACCCAAAAACTCCAGGAAAGAGGTCTCCTGCACACAATGGCAGCACAGCATTTATTTCTAAACCTGAGGATGAGAGCTGCGTTCAGGGTTACTCAGAAGGTGACAAAATAGGATTAGAAAGATAATACATGTAATTCTTCCCTCTGGAGTGGCAGTAAGAGCTATATTTAAGGCCAGGGAGACTGAAATGGATACGGTAGCTGTGAATACTGACTGCTGGGGAGACAAACTTAGGGCTTAGTAGCTATAATGCTGCAAAATTTATCCTGAAAGGGTATAGATTTCTCCATAAAAACTACATTTTCACACTCTGATCTAAGTGTTTTACAGAAGTTTTAGCTCATATATGTAAGTAATCCCATAGGTGTCATTTATTTGAAAAGAAAATGAAAGTAGTACTAAATTTAGTCCCTTTATAAATATAATTTTCTTAACTAAAATAGTGAAAATGAAAATAGTACTAGATTTAGTTCCTTTATAAATATTATTTAAATAATATTTCTTATTTAAATGAAACAGAATCTTATCCTATGTCCCTACACAAAGGAATAGTGACACAATTTGCAAGCTTGTATAAAGATGATTTCCAGCTGTTTCTCATGTGCTATTTAAAGTCAAACCACTAATCCCCCAGGTACAACTGATAAACTGAGTAAAAAAAGCTAAGGCTTGAAATCTTGGATATGGTGCAATGCAAGAACTAGGTCTGCAAAAAAGGCAGATTTTCCATGTAAATCAAAAATAATAGAATCAAAGATATTTAAAGAAAATGTATCAAATATGTAAATTCCCTGAAATTAGCAGAAAACTCAAATGAGCAGGAAATCAGTAGGCTGATTAGGACACTTGCTTAGTGAATCAAGTTGTGTTTTCTTATTTACTTTTTCTAATTAAGATTAAAATAGTAACTTGCATTCTGTGAATTTCTAGTTGCATAATTACTAGAAAATAATAATTGAATCTTGGAAAAAATTGTAGAACAAAGAATCCTTGAGAAAAACTGTACCAATTCTTTAGTTATACAGAACGAAAATCCCTTTCTATTAGAATTATCCTGCAATTACTTCTGAATCTTTCTTCTTCTGTAAGAAACACAGAGGGAAGTACTCCAAAGGAATATCTTACCAAAACTATGTGCTATGTCCAAGATGATGAAAAAACTTACTGAGTGTTGCTACATTTCTGTTCCACTTCAGTTGATCAGTAATTCAAATGCTTCCATCAGTGTCAAAGGAGCAATTAAGCCAAATGCAGACAGTGTAATTGACCCCCTCACACACTCCTGTGCAAGAAAAGGGCACATCCAAACCTCTGAGCAGGGGTTAAGGAGCAGAGTCCCCAACGAGGGCGATGCCTCTGTGCTTAGGGACACCCAGTTAATGGTTCCAGGAGGGCAATCATTACTCTGTATTAACTTTGAAGAGAAACTGATGGTAAATCCATACATGGATGGCAGGAGCTGAGTCCAGCACACTCAGCGGGTACAGTCAATAACAACCAACTCCTGGCTGATGGCTGCTTCTTGGAGCACCAGGCCACTCTGCCCATGCGTGAATAAACACACAGCCAGCCTTTCCAGGCTGGACATGGTGGAACTTCTGCTTTGGATGGGGAGGTTTGTGCAGGGACCCAGCCGCTGCCTTGTATTTCAGGTCCCACTTGGAGTTAGGAAACCTGTGAGGTATTGATGTGTGGCAATTTCTGCCCTCTGCCAAAAATTACCAAGGATGTGGGGGTCTTGGATAGCATGGAATTCAGAAATGAGGCAAATCTGAGCAAACTCTGATTGTTTTAACTTGTCTCATCAGAGCACAGCATTTCTCACAGAATCCCATTAACAAAATCTCCATAACAGCATGAAACACATGCCACGCTGCTGGGAATGCTCTCCCAGCTTCCTCCATGTACAGGCTGTAAAACTCCTTGGATCCTTGCAACCCAACTCCCCCTTCATCTTTTCCATGTGAGTACCTGAAGATGAGAAAGACGATTGGCTAGTTAGGACTGGGAATTCGTTTTATGACTTTTTTTCCCTACAGCTATTTCTTTACAAGATTCTGCTCTTAATAAAAAGCCACCTCAGAGACACCTTACACACTGTGAAGGCTCTAAAGAAGGTGAATGGAAACGGATCAGGTGTGCAGAGAACTGGGCAGCTCAGGGCTCCCATCCCAGGAAATCTGGCTTTACCCTCTTGGGAAGCCTCCAGTGAGGGACCTGCACAGACTTCCTGCAGGAGAAGAGTCAGGCATGTTTCAGTGTATAAGCTATCCCAGATCCAAAATTTCTCTGGCAGCTCTTGGCTTTGTCTGCAAGAATCAGTTTCAAAAGTCAAATATTTGAGCTTTGTGCAGGCAGTAATGATATTGTAGGCAATATGAATTTACACAACCTGCTTTATCATCAGAGTTTTAACTCCTAAGTATTTTTTAAAAAGCAGAACATAAAAATGCTACACATCTAATAAAAATCAAGTTAGGCAGATTTTTATGTAGTCTGGTGAAAATTGAGGCCAAGATGCCATCTGATAGCAATTTGTACATCTGATAGCAATTTATTTACTCTGCCTAATTCCCTGATTGTAATGCATGGAATTTATTCTGCTTTCTACCAGTGAACTGGCCAGGGCAAGACTGACCAGAAGAGCAATTATAGTCATTTGTTTTAATTAGTGAATTGAGGCAAGAAAACTAAGTCTAGAGGTTTGGTTCAGGCTAAAAGACAATACTTCCTTCTCTTGCCTAAAGGAAGAGGCATTATTGTCAGGAAAAGACAAAAATAAAGAGACAACAAGCCATCCTTTTGAAAGCAGTGACAATAAAGCGAGAGTCCCACGGGGAGCTGTGCACCAAGAGAGAAGGGAAGATGCATGGCCATGTGCCTTGCTTTGCCCCCAGGGCATGAGGAGAACATTCTTCATCTTCTCTTTCCCTGCCTGAGACCAGTGTCTCCTAAAAGTTTCCAAATGAAGATGAATTAGAGAGGTCCTGAGTCTGTGAGTTTGTGTTCCAACAGTTTCAGCTCTGTTCTTTCCTGTTCCAGTCAAAGCTCACCAATTCTGTCCCTTCACCAAATCCTGTGACATTCCAACAGATTTTTGTCTGCTTGCAGATATTTCTTACCGTTGTGTGTTTATACACCCCACCCATGGGCCAAAAGCAGCAATGTCCCACTTGATTTAAATCTAGCCCCAGTGGTATAAACCAGAAAATCATCCCATGGAGCTGCATCAGTGAACTCCCCTGGGAGTAATCCTGATGTGTTTCCACAGATCAGACTGGACAGGAGTTCACCTGCCCTGGAAAGGAGGCACAGGTAACAAGGGCACAGCTGGACCCACCACCTGGCAGGGCTTCTAATCCAGAAGCAGACCAGCACTCTGGAGTTAATTACTTCTGCTTCTGAAGCTGACTCTTTCTTCTGAAAAGCAAAAAAAAAAAATACTCTGGAAGTGACTGAAGGACATTTATCAAGTTATTTATGAGCATGAGAGAAAGCTGCCTTGTTTCTGCTGCCTTGTTTCTTCGTTTGCCAGTGTCATTTTTGGGAGTGCTCTAGGCCTTTGCATCAACCTGGCTCAGAAGTAAATCTATAAATATGGAGGGGCTCTCCCTGTGTGTGAGAAGCTGCATGTCTTTGAAAGACACTGATATTTCAATACAATAAATTGCTGTTTCACATTTACAGTGTGTTTGGTACCATGTATATGCTGACTGTGCATTACAGAAGTGTCTAAGCTTGCAGACTTACAGCCTAGCAAGCATATTCATGTTTAAGGGTAGGCAGAAAAGAGACACCTCTTTGGTGGCTGAAAACATGAAGGCTCTCCTCCATTTTCAAGCTTTCTAGAGAGGAAAAGAGCAAGCCTATGTGTACACACCTGTAGCATAAAAAGTGTTTGTTGCTGGCTCTGTGCCTAGTAGGGTAGAAGATTAAAAATGCATCACCATCACTGTTGTGATAGTACACAATAAAAGGTCAGAGAGAATAAAGCTGGGAGTTTCCAGCAGCCAGTTGATTTTTCCTGCACTCTAAAATATTTGCATGCTGTCAAATACTACATGAAGTGACAGCTTACAAACAAGGTGACAGAATTTTTGAAATGTTCATAACACCACAGTAGAAACCTGTGTAATCTTTTTATAGTAGTTTTCATGGTGTATGTTAATTATTTAGCAGAATGAGTTCCCTGCCTAACAGAAATACTTAAATAGATAACAAAGAAAAAAGGACCACAGCAGTATCTTCAAAATATACTTTTGTAAAATGTTTTCTAAGCATATTTTTGAAAGAAAAAAGTAAAAGCAGGCCCTGAGTTTTTCCTACAGCATGTTTGAAAAAAAAAAAAAAAAACACATAACCTATATTTTAACCTCTCTGCAGATATCCAGGAGAGACAATTGCTAGATAGCTACAGACAATACCTTGTACCATACACAGTTGTTCACCACTGCTGAACAGAGCACTTTGAAATCCCTCATTAGCGGGGGGCCTCTGTTGTTTCTCAGTCTAATATCTCACTTGTTTTACACAAGCTTTTCCAGTGCCATTCCAAATGGCTTCTGACTCCCCAAAGCACAATCTCCAATACCCCTCCTTCTGGAAAATGAATGCTGTCCTATCTCAGAGAGCAGTGGCAAAGAGACAAGAACGTGCTTTCATCAGGACTTTCGATAACTCCATTCTGTAGTGTCTGCCTTCATTTTCTTTCATTATGGTATTCATCAGAGCTCTGGGAAACTACTCAAAATGATTCTTTGAGGCTTTTCCCCCCACAAAAGTGGTTGCTATTTCACGCAATTTTACCTCTCCTCAGATCCACTTTTCCAAAAGATTTGACAAAATTGCTTTCTTATTTTTTGTGACAAAACCAGCAAAATAAGATTGTTTCTCTTGGTTTGGAATGAATAGATGTTGGTGTAATTCTACTGGAAAGCAACCATTCTAGTAGTAACATAACAATTTAAATGTATAAATCCTCCTAAAATTTCTTAATAACATGCAGATTCTTTGTCCTCTTGTACATCCTCTAAAACAGTAAATACTTTTTGCCTCTTAAGGAAAATATTTTTATGTTTTAAGAGATGTTGAGTCACTCTTTTTTTTTAGTTTCAGAATATCTAGTTCCACATCTTTTGTGTAAGATATAAATTGCAGTACAGCTTGGTATAATCCAAGTCCAAGAAGGCACGTTGCATATTCCAACTAAAATGCCTTTCCAAGGAATTATGTTTTTAAATAATGAACATGCTTACATCACACCTTGCTGCAGAGCATTGCAAAATATATTTTCTCTGAATCCTTTGCTCAGCTCTGCATTATTCCCCACTGTCTTAGTTTAGAAAGGTGTCTGCTAAGGAAGGCAAGAGCATCCCCTGAAATGGAAAATGTAAACCCCCTCCCTCTGAGCTGTTATAAATTTGAAATTATGGGAGCAGGAATAACAGTTCTTTATTAGGGAAGAAAATGAAAAGATAAAACAGACCATGAAGAAGACCAAAACAACACTGCCGGAGTCAGAACCCAACCTGACACCCTGTGGGTCAGGGTGTTGGTGGCAGCCCCACTGGAATTGTGGCTCAGCCCTCCTGCAGTGTCAGGGGTGGTTCTGCTGGAGCAGGGATCCTGTAGAGAAGGATGGATTCTTCCTCTGAAGATCCAATGGAAGGAGAGGCAGCTGCTGCTCCTCTGGGAATCCAGTAGAGAAGCTGTGCTGGTGTTCCAGGATCTCCAGATTATATCCAAGTAGCAATGCTTGGCTCCTCCCTCTGGGCTCACATCTCCCAATGGAATGCTGTAGTTCTTATCAGCCATGCAGTGACATTCAACAGCCTCTTATCAGCAGGTGTCCCCCGGAATTATTGGGTGTGGAAGAGATAAGGAAAATTGTCCACTTAACAGAAGACAACTGCCATCCAGATGGCAAATAGAAAACAGTTTGCTTGGCAATCCAGGACAACCCCTCCAGTTTCCTATTAATTATTTTATTTCTGCCCTGATAGTGAGGTGACTTTTGTCAACACACGTGAAAATTTGATTATCCTCTCTCAGTTCTCAGTGTCTGTAAAGTGCTGTAATATTCCTCTTGTAAGTTGAGATGTTTCCTCCCAGTGATGTAAAATGTCAGCCAAATGTGCGTGGAGGATGAACCCCAGGTTAAAAGTGGCCACTTCAAGCATTTGCATGTCAGGTGCTCCAATCTTAAGCTTTAATATGCCTCACTGTCTGCTTACCTGGGCTGAACTTCCTCAGTTTGTCAGTGAGGGTGTTACAGACACACTGTGGAAAACGTTCCTGAAGTCAAGAGGAACAATGTCCACTGCTCTCCTCTTGCCTGCACCTGGGAAATGAGAGATGTGACCTTGCAGGGAAAGTTCAAGTGCCTTCTGTGACCTAGGAAATACCTCAGGTCTTGAATATTGATTGGAATGTTCATCAGTCCTTCCTTTCTTCCTTGAATGAATTGCATCTGGCTAATGAATGGTGGTGGTGTGTGTTTGTTTATTAAAATCAGTTCATTTTTCCCATGCAATGTTGATATTTCAAACCAAGTACTGATACTTAAAAGTCTGGCTTTAAGCCAGCCCTAAATATTTTTATCGTGTAACCACTGTGTGTACAGTCTGTGTGAAAACTTGAGGCATTTTTTTAAGTTGAAAAAGGGGGTTGAGAGAACCACATTTGGTTCATAATTTGAGTAAAATTCTGTGTAGTAAGTAGGATAAAAGGCCAGATGAAACTCTAAAGTTGCTTTCTATACTGTAGAACAACACTCATGTGCCAAACTTTGGTCTGCATTTCTGTTAGCTTTTTCTTTTTCTCTTCATCTGTATTTTCTGTTGGCTTGCACAGCAGATGACTGTGGCAGCCTTTTCTGTTTCATTTACCCCGAACACTTGCATCCTGCACAATCAGCAGGGCCAAGTTTTCTGCTCCACAGTCACAGTACATCCTGATATGATATACATCCTCACAGTACATCCTCATATGAAATTTTGTGCCTTGCTGGGGTTACCGTCACTGCATTCCTGGTGTGCAGACTGCAGGCTTGTCTCCTGAAGGCTGTTTTGAACAGGAGCCTGCACCCCCAGACCTGTCCCACTGCTAATATGGTAAAGTTTGAGCAACACAGCGCTGGGTACAGGGGGGGAAGTTTTCCCTCCAACTGCACACCCATAGTTGAGGCTTACAGGTATTTATAGGGGTAGTCATCAGCTTTCTCAGCAGTTTCTATTCCCAATTTTTACATCACAATTCTATACACTATTGTGATTTAGTTGTTCTCAGGATGTATCCCAAAAGGAGCATCCCCAGGTGGTGGTGGTCTGGTTTCTGAAAGAAGAAAGACAAATCCCATTTGGTGAAGTCCAGCTCCACAGATGTGGGTCCACCTTTTAATTGCAAGGATTATAAATCTCATAACAGTGATGTCCAGCTTCCCTTGGTCAAAACTATAAATCCTTGAGGTGATGTTCATCTTCCTTTCTCAAGCTGCTTTTCTCTGCTTTATTAAGGTGTGAGATAAGCATGTTTCCTTTATATATATTCCAAAGCTATAGTTTCAAGGATACAAGCAATATTCTAAAATTATTCTTCAAAAGGTTATTATTGCAGAACTCTTCAAGGCTTAGCTACAAGCAAAAAGCCACATCCTTAACGCTTTAATTCCAATGCTCCTAAATCAACTAAGGTTAATTGCAAACAAAAGATAGGTTCGAAGGCCTTTTTTTATGCTTTACTTTCCTCAGTTATTATTAGAATTCACAACTGTCCCATTGTTGGTCTCCACACATATCGCAATCACAAAATACACACATTGCCTGTATGTACCTGACACAAAACACAGATTTGTATTTCACGCTTTCCCCCACAAATCCACTTCAAGTTACAGGTGCAACAGTGGTAACCAGAGGGGGAGAAACACTATGGAGAGCAGGGAGAATGTGCTGGAGGCACTGGAACCCCCTTGTGCTGTGCAGATGGAAGGCTGGAACAGTGCCATGCTTGTGACCAGCCCCTTTAATGCACAGCCACTTCAGCTGTATTATTGAGTCCCTTCATAATGTCCATGCTACGTGCCTCAAAAAAGTAAAGTTTACTTGTCAGCTGAACCAGGGAGATTTTTCAGCCTTCAGACATGACACAAAAATGAAAAAATAATGCCACCTACATGTTTTTATAATGTTAGGGAAAATACATTTCATAAGACAGTTACCAATGTCGAAAAGAATTTTATAAGATACTTTGCAAATACTGTCTCTCTTGATTATATCCCAGGCCCTGCCACACCCAAACTAAAAGTGTCCATTATCTGAAAATTTGCCCTAAGTTGCTTTATCTTTAGTCTCACAGAGCAATCAGTACAATATTATTAAATAATACCTTAAACTGAGCTGAGGCCAAAAAGCACATACTCAGTTTGTATTTAACTCTTAGGTGTTACAGAGCTAATATATTGAGCACTCTTTGCATTGTAAAATATAGTTGAGGTTATTGATAATTATTTTATTGTAGCTTAATGAATTGTTAAAAAAAAATTAAAACATTTCAGAGAATATTTGTTATTTTTTTAATGCCAAGTCACATGCTTATCTGGATTTTTTTGGCCAGCTGTAGAAAAACATAGGAGAGGAGTAATGTCTCAAACACAGGAAATGATCCAAGTTTATGAGATGTGAATGTGTTGTAGTGCAGTGTAAATTTTGTAGTGTAAATTTTGCAATTGTCCTTAGAGTTGAAAGCTTGAAGAATCTCAAACGTGCATTGCACAAGGACTTGAGACCAAACCTTCCACATTTTAAATGGACAGTGGCCTGTGAGATTCTCCTGATAATACAGGAGACAGAAGGGAAAATGTTGTTAGGTGTTGTCAGGGTTGTCAGGGTGTCAGAGGTGAGTCACAAAATGGGGACATTTGTCACAGAATTAAATGGTGTGAAAAATGACAATGGCACAAAGTACTTTTTAAACTGAGCAATGCACTTCCATTTTGCTGGCTGAATTGAGAAGACTTACCCTTGATTCCCTATATCACACATTGGGCAGCTGATACGTTAATATTGGGTTCTGAGTACTAAAGGTTAGAAAGACAATGCAAGACCAAGTGATTATAATATGACTTCCATTAGGAAGACACAACAGGAAAAAATACATTTATAAAGAGCAAAATATCTCTGCTTCAGAATATTACCAAAGTTTTTCACTAAGGGAATGTTGGGTGACTTAACATTTAAAATCAAAATTATAAGCTTTTAGCCTATGCTTGCCTTTAAGGCCACTGTTACTTATTTAGTCACAAAATTACCCATGATTAGCACAAACCTGGCATGCTGTCATTCTACAGTTCTAAATTGCAGGTGCTGGAAATGGGGCTGTTTGCACAGAGGAAGTGAATTGCCCATAATTTTGCAATTTCCTGCTTGTATATTACGAGCTTTATCACAGATTGTGTCCCATATCTGTGCCTTGGCAGGTAGGAGTGTGAGGTTGGAATAACTCTGGTTGCTAGGAGCTGATGTTATAAAAGTGCTTGAAAGGACTTCTTTTTCCATCATCACAACCCAATTAAGCTTTTTAATACTTCCAAGAAATCGTCCTTGGTTTCTCTGTATAACAGATAAATCTCTGGCCTTTAGACAAGCTCTACTTTTGCCTGCAGAATGACTATGATTAAATGTTGCTTTTACCTATGAGAGACAAAATACACACAGCTATATTTTTGCACTACTTGCCACTGCTTTTCTGTGGAGTCCGTTGCTCTCTTAAATACTCTGTGAAAAACACCAATCGCTTGTATTTAAGTTTTAAAAGTAAAATGGTAATAAAAACAGTAATACAAATTAGAGCAATAAGAATTTGGACAATAAAGGACAACAAAAGCAAAGAATATCAACATTCGGATGCTTTCTTCAAAGAGAGCATGGCTCACTAACAAAGGATTAACCCTTAAAAGCAAGAGCCTATTGCATATTCATATATCTCATACATGATGCATACATTCCTTTCAAACTAGGGATTTCTCTGGTTATTGTTAACTTTCCTCCTTAATCCTGTTGGTGCTTCAAAGACAAAAAGGAGGTGGAATAAAGTTGGTCTTTTCTGATAAGGAGGCCTCTTGGGGATTTTGGTGTCTCCTTGCTGTTCTCTCTGTGCAACGAATTTCTAGAGCTAGTTAGAAAAAGTATCTTACATCATATAATTTTTATTTTAATATGATGTTATAGCCTAAAACTATATTTAACACACTACTGAAAATTATTAATACAGTATAACTTTTTAACATAACACATATAATATTCATTTTGATATTTGTGAAAAGCCAATCATAAAATGCACAATTTTCACACACTCTATGTCTCTACAAACACATAGCAAAAAAAAAAAAAAAAGATGAAACATAAAATACATAAAATTAATTGAGTCAGTCTTTTGGGTTGATTGGTGTTTGCAGAGACAGAGGAAGGTGCTGGCACAGGTACCTCAGACTGCATCACAGAGATCCCAAACACAGGGTTCAGGATGGGCAAGGACCTGTTGGAATTCACAGCTCACGGTAGCAGTGCCCTCCTCTCAGCATTATTCTCTTCCTCTTCCTCTTTACCCACTCCCCCGATGTTGTTCCTTAGGAAATAGTTCTTGAATTACAATTTGTGGCTGCTTTAAATCTAAGGGCAGTTGGAAAACGGCAACAATCAACGTGCTAAAGCTTTGTGTCTGTGCTATTTCATGCTTTGTTTCATTTTTAGTGATTCTCTGATTCTTTGAATGTTTTCAATGTTCTACACATTAATAACAGGACAAATTCTTGCCAAGCAGTGTAACTTCTGTCATAGAGAGTGCATTATTGTAAGTCCTGGGGGAACTGGGGGGCTTTAACTTGGGTGCACTCAAGTAAAAGACACTGGTTTGACAACAGCAATATTTTCTGAGTTAGGTTTCATCTGCCAGTCTCATTTCACATGTGTGAATCCAAGTCATCTTGAACAACACTAACTGCCTGCTCTGAGTAGTGCTTCTCCTTTGTGGATTATATTTCAGCTTCTTTTTTCCCACTGTAATTGATTGTATGTACAGTTTCTCACTCTCCTCACCTGACTCTGCTCCCCTGAGAAGGGCTGCAGGATACTCTGCCTTTAGACCAGCATTATAGGAAAAGCAGGGGGGAAAGATCTTGCCATCTCTTCAACAAGAGGGAGAAAGGGAAAAGACAGATGTTACATTTGCTGGCTCATAAAATGATGTGACTATTCAATTGAAGTACCCAGAGAAAAATCTCATGGGGAAGTGCATTTAAACACTTTTTTTTTTTTTCTGTAAAAAAGGAGTCATGTTCCACAGGCACCACCAGCAAATCTCAATTCACACAAAAAAAAAAAAAAGAGGAAGCTCCTCTTCGTGTCTTCCAAATAAAAAGACATCAAAAAACCCCTAAACTTTTCTGTGTAGGCCTGGAAACTGCAAGTCAGTTTAGGTTAGCTCCTGAGACATGGCACTAATGATTTTCTGCCTTCAGTTATACATAGATTTGATCTCAGAATCATCAGTGAGATTACAAACCTAAATCATAGTTGTCTGTGAAACAGACACAGAGGAGTGTAAGAACAAAAGGCAAAGCCCATCCAGTATTTGCTTTTGCTTGGGTGGTTTGGTTATGGATGCGAAAACAGCTTTAAAAAAGCTTTTCCAAGCCCCTGAGGGTTATGTCAAATTGGGAAGACTTGGCATTGGTTTTAAGAATTATTTTTAACCCTGCTCAGCTCACAATCTGTTTCAGAACTCACTCCCAGGTGTGTTTTTCTGAGAGCATTGAGGAAGGGGCACGGTGAGTGTGGGCTGAGGGTGAGCAGTGAGAATAGAGGCTGTGTGTCAGTGTCACCTCAGGGCCTGCCCACCTCACCTGGGCACGGCAGAGAGGAATTCTTAAAATGTATTTGTCACAAATAAGATGGTGAAATGAGGGGTTGACTTCACCCATTTCACTGTGCTTTCCAATCTGATCATATATGCTGGAGCAAGAAACACAGACCCATTAAAGAAATGCCAATACATTTGCATTTGGATTTAGATGCAGGAGAAGGAAAGGCAAAAACCAATAAAGGTAGTTCAGTCAGATCATTCTGCATACATGGAACACGTCTGAGAGGTAAATAAATAATGTTATTGATAATTTTGCATTTGCTTTCTCATAGTGTTTTGTTATACAGGTATTTTCAACTGGTTCAAAAGATTTCTTTCATCCTGTCTTTTAATTAAGTGAAAGAAGGCCTGTTTTGGTTCTCTGCTGTAATAAAATCATGGAAAACTTACTGGCAAGAGAAGATTGCTGCTAATGCTGTTTTTTGCTTACACATTTAACTGACTGTATTATATTACTCCCTATCTGCCCCTTTTTATCAATCAGAAAATAGGAACTCAACTCTCAGAACTCCATCTCACAATAATTGTTATGATTTCCTGGTATTTAAAAAAAGCATAATATGACTATGTTAGTAAATTGACATTTGCCTATGTACTCTATGTTTTGGAGTAGTAAACAGATAAATATTTCAGGAGGTTTTTGTGAAATGTATGTATCATAAATTTCAAATAAGTATTTCAGTTTCTATTTGCGAATTTTAAAAGGCATTTGCAGGAAAACGCTGCTGGTCCAAAATGATCAAGTTACTGGCATTAAATAATTTTTCCCATTTACTTTTCATGTTCAATCTCAGCCAGCAACACAAAAGCTAATTAAAGTGTTCATGCTTTATTTCTGCAGATTTTACTTTAAGGAACTGGAGAGAGATGTAAATTATTAGAAGAGAAGTGTGTGTCAGGAGCTAATGAATTAAGAGATAAAAAGTATTTCCCATAATGGGAGGCTGTACCTTAACATTTCTTTTCCAACAACCATACACTTTTTACTTCTGAGCACTCTCTTTTCATTCACTGATTTTCAGAGACCCCAGCAATATTTAAAATAACCCTTACTTCCCATGGAGTTTTATCCAAGACAAATGACCTTTTGATGATATTTTTCACCATGGAGGGAATATATCAGATTTGTCAGGGTTTAAAAACAAGTTATATTCCCATATGATTCATTATGTAGAGCCACTGGGAAAAACCCTTTTCCCATGAGTAGCAGGTAGATGTTTTCAGGCATTACACAGACACCTAGAAGTTCTCAGGGAAATCACTGCAGCAGAAACAGTGTTAAGCAGAAACCTCCATGCACCAAGCCACCAGTGTGGCTGACTTTTGGGTTTTTTCTGGTCTGTGGGAGTCTGAATCAGGGGATTCCAACATATTCTGTTAGAGAGCAGTGACTTAGTGTAGGTTTAGAAAAGGTGAAGGGTGAAACCCAGACTCTCATAGACTCTAATTAAAAACCATGGATGATTTCTATGCATTCAAATTACTTTTTCAGTAGTACAGTGGTTTATATTAAGAAATGAATATTCTGTTGTTGAATACCTAATTCACAAATGAATATCTTTCATTCTGGCATTTCAAGTTAATGTTCTCACATGGAAAAGAAGCAAATGACTTTGCTGTTGTGACTGACCCTCCTCCTTTCGCCTGCCCAGGTCTCCAGGGTCCAGGAGAGATGGAACAGTTCCTGTTCACAGATCCTCTGTGAACTGTGCAGTTGTGAGACTGTTCACAGGGGTCCCAGAATGGGGGAAGAGACAAGGATCTGACTCCGTGTTTCAGAAGGCTTAATTTATTATTTTATTACATATATTATATTAAAACTATACTAAAAGAATAGAAGAAAAGGTTTCATCTCAGAAGGCTAGCTAAGCTGACTAGCAAAAGAATGAATAACAGAGGCAGCTGTCCCAGACTCTCTGTCTGAGCCAGCTGGGTGTGATTGGCCATTAATTAGAAACAACCACATGAGACCAATCACAGATGCACCTGTTGCATTCCACAGCAGCAGATAACCATTGTTTACATTTTGTTCCTGATGCCTCCCAGCTTCTCAGGAGGAAAAATCCCAAGGAAAGGATTTTCCATAAAAGATGTCTGCGACAGTGCAGTTCTAGATGAGTCCCTGTTCACAGAGCTGCCACTCCAGGTGCCTGCTTGGTGGATGGGAGAAAGAACTGCTGGTCCTACATTTAATGGAATGAGATCCCTAAATTTGTTTCTGTATTTCTTCCTTCATAAGTGGGAGTTGCCATGGCAGAAAGAGTTAGAGCTGTGCCTTTAGAGACTGCCCCCAGAGTGCCCCTGTTTGAAATCCCCTGGGGTCTTAGGCACTGTGAAGTCTCAGGAAGTGTCTCATACAAAAACCACTGAAAGATTTTTCAGTGTTAGTAAAATGCAGTGATCTGTGCCCAGGTGCTGTCCAGCAAGGCACAGTGGAGTGGACTTAACAGCAAAACTGGTTCTTTGTGAAAAATGTCTGATTTTCTGCACCATGATTTGGGTTGGAATGGCCGTGTACTTCTGCTGCTCTGCTGCTTAACCTTTTCCTGCCTGACGGAAAACACCTCAAAGTCACTCTCTCTGTACTGAAGAACAGCCTGTCAATTAAATGAATGCATTAATGGCAACAAAAGCATGGCCTGTCAATTACTAGGAGCATTAATTATTACATTAATAATGAAGTATAAATTGTTCTAAAGGCATATTGGACATTGCAATTCATTAGTTTCATTTCAGTTTTCAGCCATGTGTGCTAATTGAATTATATTTATTTTGGCATAGCAGAATTCCCATTAGGCTTCCATTCCACCTAGTTCTCATCTGTCTTTCCTGAAAAAAATTAAATGCTGCCATTAAGGACAATCCTTTGAAGCTGAATATTAAAATCTGTGTTACACTGCAGACTGAACTGCATAGTGATGGAAAAAATCTAATTTTTCCATATTGTAATTTTGAAACTCTGCATAGTTTTCCCCTAGTGCCTGGCATATTTCATGTCTTTTGGTTTTTTTTGGTTTTGGTTTTTTTTTTCCCATTGTGGAACATCTAATTAAATAATAAATTAAAATACATTATTATTTCTCTTCTCCTCTTTTCTATTCTTATGTTTACTTTTTGTAACTTCCTCTTTGGAAATTTTGCTTCCTTTTTTACAGTAATTTATTTTAAATAGCACCTTTAAGTGTGTAATATATGGTCCATATATATATAAAGGAGGCCACTGACATTACAGAAATTTTGTGCTATGTATTAAACCTGTAAATGCCTTTTTCCCTCAGTTAATGAACTGTACAATTACAAAAAGAGGTTTAGAATGCATTTAAAGTTTCAGTAAATGAAAACAACTCCTAATCTGAAAACGTCCTTTTTTTCTTCATCAAAGATTCTGTTTGACAAAGAGTTCTTCACCATCCTTATTTCCCATTTTATCTAAATACATCTTAAACACCAAGAGGCATTTAACACTTAAACCACCTGCTAGATCAGGTTTCTGTCTTTCCAGCCAACACCCCAAGAGGTGTCCAAAGAAGCCTCATCATTAGGAAATACTTTATCTTTCTCAGATGCTTTCTCTGGCCAGAGATTTTCATAGCACAGCAGGTGAGACTGAGACTTTTTAACTTTAAAAAACAAAAAATAAAAGCATTTGTTCTGACATAACAAATATTCAGCAGCTTTAAAATGCAGTTGTGGTGGCAGCGATTTGGGTAAAATTCACTGTTTCTCTTGTGGCTTCATTTAATTTCAAGTCATTGATGCTGTACTTTACTTCTTATTCTGCAAAATATTGCTGACAGTCTTTTATGGGGAATTGGTATGGGTAAATGGGTTCAAAATTGTTTGCTAGGAAAACCTATAGAGAACCAGAAAATAAATATCTCTATAAGCAGAAATGTATTCTGAAAAATGAATCCTGAGTAGCTGGACTGATAAGATGCATTTACTGCTACTTTAACTGTATTTAGAGGAAAGAATTGAATCATTCTTTGAAGAAGATTATTCTGTTCTATGTGAAGAAAAACTCTCAATATATTTCATACTGTCTTGGGTACTATTGAAGAGAACATTAAATCCATACTGTTTGGAATCTGAAAGTTGGTTAAAAAGAAACCTTAAGCGGGATGCTCTTTCCTGTAGATGTGATTTGGTTTTTTCTTGGAAGATCTACACCTACAGTCAAGAATTTCTGTGGACTCACAGAAAAATTAGGGTTTTAGTGACATTCCTATCTTGAGACTTGTTTTCTGGCTGTTTGGAGATTAAAAGCTTGTTTGGCAGAGTTTCTTAAAAAGCAACTTTCATGAGTCATTAAAGGGCATTCTTGCAATAATCCTTTGAAAAGGGGAAACCTTTCTGGGGTCTGCACATTTCCAATTCCCAGAAGGGGGAGGTTGGTCCAAAACAGAAGTTTTGGGACCCACCCAGCCTGTGAACTCAGTGGTTGCCTGTTGGACATAATGCAAATTCATAGCAAGTATTTAAAAAGATTTGAAATATTTTTTAAGCCATGGAAACTATTAAAAAATAAAAGAGGAAGGTAAGGGAACAGCAAAAGAAATACTTTCTAAAACAAAGTGTGATATAATTTATTTATTATTTTATTTAAAATTGTTATCTCCACAGTAGATTTTCACTGTGAATGCATGCTGTATTTTTCACTACATTCTCATTTCCTTTCCTTTTTCCTTTTCTTTGGTTGGTTGGTTTTGTTTGGTTGTTTTTTAGGAGAGAAAAAAAAACTGGTGTTTTTATTTTCAGAGCCATAATGTGCTTGAATTCTTATTCTGAGCAGGCTAGATTTGCTGAAGGAGAAAATGAGCAATCCAAGCCTTTGAGCTGTGACTGCTTTATATCCCATGTGTTTTTTCACCCATTTTTGCTTCTTTATTAGCACCTTTCACTGTTATCAGCTCAAACAAACTGTAAAGTAATGGTGAGGTCCAGCTAAGTTAATGCTGATATAGAGCAAAATCATTTTGGAGTAGACAACTAAATTTTCCTCCAATATGATTCAGTCTTCTGGCATGGGGGACATTGTTTCTGTTCCGTTCCAGCTGTGGTTTGAATGTGAAATACTGGAACGAGTCAGAATTTGAAGAATCAGCTCACTCCTCAATTAAACTACATCACCCCGTTATTTGTATTTACAGCTTTTAAATCAGCTCCCACAAAAACTGTTGGGGAAAAGAAAGCTTCACAAGGTTATAAACAACAGCAAAGGGACTTGAATAATTTAAGCAAGCTGCATGGAATAATTGGACGCCATGCACTGCATATGATCAGCCACTGCAGTTTTTTTCCTTGTTGTCAGTCCTTTGATCCTTTGTCTGACATCAGACAAAGAAGTAACAGATACCGAGGTAGCTGGAGCAAAGAGGAATAAGCTGACAAATCAAACACCGTATCAAACAAACTGCCAAAAAACCAACAAATCTATGTGTGACTGCTTAATCTATCGTACTGAGAATCTGGGGCTGAGTGGGTCCAGTGGGAATGGTTAGTCTTTTCCTTCCTCCTTCCTCTGTTTTTTAAAACTATTTTTCTGATCCTTTCTCTCATTTGAAGGGCTTGTTTTGTGTTGTTTCTAAGGAAGAAAGGATGCTCCTCATTAAAGCTTCTCTGGCTAACAGGGAGTAGTGTTGCCAGGTCACTGTGACTGCCCCTCACCCGGAGGAGAGAATAATGTCCTGGTCGTCCTTATCCTCTGCAACACTGTAAGAGCAATCATTTACGTGCTCCCACACTTGCCATAGGACAACATATCCTTTTATGAGAGCCCTTAAAAGGTAGCTCTGTGTAAGGACTTGGGGATTGGTTCTGGCTCCTGACTTTTATGTCTTGGCTCTGGCTGAAGCCGCTGCACAAACACCATGAGAAGTGCTGTGTTCTGCTCCAACGTGAATGTGTCCAGCAGAAGGCATGAGCTGAGATATTTTCACAATGCTCTCCTTTATGCAAAGTCCTTTAAAGAAATTTAAACATCTCAGAATTAGAAAATGTCATGCAGGGAAGAAGCACTCAACTGTATTTCAGATTTTGGGTCTAGAGATACCCTAAAGAATTCTTCAGACAAGCTAAGAAATTACACAGAGCAACATAATTCATTTCACCTTTAATCATCCTGTTGTCACTGCAAGTTTGAACATCCAACAAAAATAACTGTTTAAGAAATATAATGGCTGTAACACTGATTTTATGATCAAACTAGATACCTTCTTTAAGAGTATTTTATAGAAAAGTCATTATGTGAATAATGCTGTTGTAAAACTGGAGATGTAGCTCTAATGTTTATTGTGCCCCATCAATTTCCAATCTGAATATGCTGAAGTTTGAAGGAAAAAAACTGAAGTTTCTTTTTTGAAGTAAAACATGTAAAATTTGGGTGTCTCTTCTGTGGACAGAGTTTCTAACCTGACAGATTTTTCAGACCAGATGCTGATGTCTGTAGTACCTGCACGGTACTTTTGTCTATAAAATTCTTTTTGAGTGTCCTGAGCATCTCATGTCAAGAGACTTGTGGTGCTCCCCAAGGAGACAGAGAGTTCCTGTTCAGAAAGCCTGGATCTCACTCAGGACAAAGCCTTGCAATCTGCCCCTCAGGTAACCTCTTGATGGGAGTGGTAGCAAAAAGCCACCTTGTATTCAGGATGTGCAAGATCTCTCCATGTGCCTCACTTACCCCTATGGTTGCTAAAGTTATCAAAGTTAAAAGAAAATACAAATATATACCTAGGAACTTCTAGTTCCAAAAATGTGTCTGTAATCAGGAAATCCTGATGGGTGTAGAATAAACTGTGCAGCTTCTGCAGTGGTGGATTTCTGATAGTTTTGATGGCTCTGACTATTGAAAATCTGACTGCTTTGTTTTCCTTAAAACAAAGTGATGGCTCAGAGATAAGGTGCACTCATGCCTGTGGGAATCTATAAAATTAGAGGGTTTTGGGAAAGCTGCAAAAGGCGGGCCTCAGATATAGCAGAATTGTGAGTAGAGCTAAAGGAACAGTCATGAGTTAGGTTAGCAGAAAAATTATTGAAACTGTAGAAAAGGCAAGGGCAAATAGAACAATAAGCTTGTGTATTAATGTTCCTCTACCAAAGATGCTTTTCAAGAGACAGGTCTGTCTAACAGCCCTTAAACCTGGTCTTCAACATAGATGAGATAGGACTGGCACCATAAACTGCAGGTTTCTTCATTTCCATGAGTTTTTGACAAGCCTGGTTTAGTCACTGCTCTCTCTTTACTATCATCAGTTTCTTACAGTGTCTTGCTGGAGTCAAACCTGACTCTGTCTGACCCTCTTAAACCCGTCTTGGTGTGGAATTCCACAGATTAATTATTCTAAAATACAAGAATAATCCTAGATTAGAATAATAATCCTTCCTGTTGCCCCCTGCCCTGCTCTCTATGAACCCCTGCTCCAGTGACCCCTCTGTTGTGGGGACAGGGACTTCTCTGTCACCTGGGGATTCATTCTGGGGGTTACAGGTTCACTGACCCTGGCTGGAAGCAGCAATCTCATTGATAACCTCGTTATTGCTCATCCACACACCCCTCTGGTGTTTATTTGCAAGGCTTGCTTTCATCATTGTTTTCTTTCTTGTTTTCCCTCATCCAGTACCATTATTTCTGATGCAATTTCATGCCTCATAGAATGGTTTTAAAAGAGATGGAGGGAGAAACTCGGAACACTCAGTTGAAAAAAGTCCCCTTTGTCAAGCATCAGTAGCATTTTCAGTATAGAGACCAGAAATCCTCACTGAATTGTTGAGCATATATATTTTTAAAGCTGTGTATTTTTACAGAACTGAGTTGAAAATACAGGGAGAATATCAGAATAATTGCTGCCAGACTATTCTCCACCTCAAGCCTGGTTTCTCAGTCTACTTATGGTGCCATTCAGAAGAAGAAATCAAAGTGTGAGGATCATTGCAACCACATACTTTTGATACTCTAACAAAACACAGACTGGCTGGTGGCAGTGACCTCTCAGAGCTTCTACTCTGGAGAGCAAGGCATTAATGGAATAATGAATATTGACTTTTTTCTAGCTCTTTCTGATGCTTTACATGTTCTGCCATCAGTTTTGTGGAAACTTTGTTCTTGTGATTTTGAATTGGTTTCAAATATAGTATCAACTAAAGAATTTGTGATTATTTTTGTTTGTTTTTCTTTATCATCAGAGCAAAGGGATCTCTCATTCCTGGATAGCACAATCTCTCAAACATCCTTCCAAAGGTCCTGTCAGAGTAGCAATGTGGTTGTGTTTTCATATAATCCTTTCCACATCCGTATTTTACTTCTATTTGCAGGATAAGAGAATGTAATTCAGGGCAGATGCCCTGGGTACTGTGTAAAACCCCCTGTTTCTTCCTCTGTCATGGCAAATAGAATCACTTTCTGGGTGTGATTGTATCCATGTATCCTTGATTTATAGGTTGCAGTACTAGTGACTGGTAGCAGTAAAAATAACTTTTCAATTATGCTTTTGAGTTCTCCAGTGAATTTAAACAGACTCTTGCACAGTTTTTTATACATACAGTGGATATGCACTATTGAAACAATAAATGTTGGTGTGCTGTTCACAGCGGAAAATTCTCTGGAATTCACAGCATTAATTCTCTGGAATTCCCCCCCAAAATGTCTCATTTGCAGCTGTCATTGGGCATTATTGTGCTTATTTTTTTCCCTTACAGCTTTAAAAACAGAAAACATTTTCCTGAAGTCAGTGGAACAATGCTGTGAATAAACTGATATGAGAGATCTAGTTCATCACTACAAACAACAAAAAGATCATGGTCAGTTCTATTACCTGATTGTCTTCTACCCAGCATGTAAAACCTCCACAAAAACAAAAAAGGAAAGAAGAGGGGGGAGAAGGGAATCTCCAAAATGACTGCCTGGAGCAGAGCACAATGGTGTACACAGCTTTTGCACCCCAGGGTTCACACATTTGTTCCACTGTGGAAAGGAAACCAGAGGAAACCATTCCAAAAGACCAAGCAAGCCTGGCACATGAATAAAGTTGTGGCAACTCCTTGGTGGCACTGCCTTTCCCCATGAGCAGGGGCAGATAGCAAGGGTTCATCTCCTTTCCAGCCAGGAATTTCTGTATGTTTGGGTTTCATTGGTATTTTCCCACCTACTCTGCATTGCACACATACACACACAGAATTCCCTGGATTCCAGAGAAGAGAAGGAGCTGGTGCTCCACCTGAAATGGGCCAAATATGTTCCTTTCAGACTTCATCACACACACTTGTACCAGTGCCACAGCTGGGAAGCTTTTTTTACCCCATCTGCAGAATGTGGTTTGTGGATGCAAAAGTTGGCACACTCGGTAATTTGAAAATTGCAACTTGTGGAAAAATGAGAAGTGCTTTAATAACTTTCCTTTTATTATCATCTAATTTATCACAACTGCAATATTCAAAATTCTTCAAGGGTTCCTCAGCTGCATATCCCTGTGCAATTATGGCTCTTTAAGTAGTTATAATCTGCCAAGTGAGCTGTCATTGTATCTGATAAGTAATTTTGACAGCCATAATGTGCTGATTATGGAGCGACACTGGGAGGATGATGAGGGTCATTGCTGGGGTTTTGCCAGTTGAAGCTGCTTATTTTTCATTAACCACAGAACTGGTGGTAATGTACTTTCAGAGTGTTGGAAGAACTTCACTCAGGTGAGATTTACCCGCTTGAGAGCACCCTGTTTCTCTGGGTTCCTTCTGGTCCCCAAAAGAGCATCCTGCCCAGAGAGACATGCCAGGAAACAAGCAGATGAGCAAGTGGGCAATTTTTGGTCCTGAATCCCAGCTGTTTCCAGGTGTTTGCTGGGGATTTGTCAGATGACCCCCATCATCTCATGGTGTGCAGCTCTGCCCTGAGCCTTGGCACAAGCATGGCTAAATCCCTGTGTTATTTCATTATTTCATTTCCAGGAGTTCCTAAAGCAGTGCTTTGTTTGTATCTCTGTTTTATTATTTCCTTTGTGCTCAGTTTGCAAAAAATCACAAGCTTTTTTTTAACTGTCACATCTATAAACCCAGTCTTACTGAGACAAAATGTTCTAAGTATGTAATGAGAATAAAGATTCCTTGGGCTCTCCCTGACAACTGTTTGATCCCTCTGTGTTCAGAATATGCCCTTGGAGCCACTTGTACAATTCTGTTATTTAACTCAAATATCATCATGACAGGCAGCCTGGTCTTTAGGCTTTGTGATCACCTGCAAATTCCAGTGAATCCCCGAGGATCAGCATTTTCTCAATACATCTGGAAATGAGGTTTTCAGTAAACAAGGCTCTAATGCTGTGGCTGGAGAATGATGATGATGATCCTGGTGTGAGTTGTGTGCTGCAGGCTGAGAGGAGAGGATGCTCTCAGGGGCATTTGTGTCCTCAGAGCAAGCAGGGGTGACTTGGAGTGAAACAACCCAGTACAGATAACACTGCCATTAGACAGCTTTGCACCATATTCACTGAGAGAAAATACCACTCTAAAATTAAACCATGATGTTCAGAAATATATAGAATAAAAGCTGGCAGACAAGCTGCTTTCAGCAAATGCCTTGACAAGCAGTTACTCAGTTCCTCCTTCCAAAAACACATTTGTCACCCAAAATTTCAGGTCTGTAAATGGCTGTTCTAAAAACTGTGTCGACACAGCACTTGCTTCCCAGAGCTAGAGCTGAGCATTCATGAGGGAGTTCTGCCACAGCCAAATTCTGTTTGACCACTTGTGAAGGCATAAATGCAAATGCCACTCAGTGTTGTTGAGTGGTAACTACAAAACTGGCTTTGAATTAAACATACCTACTCTTGATAAAATACGTTGTGTTTCCTGCTAGATATATTCAAATTAATATTATAATTTACTTCAGAAACTGCAAATAGAATTTGTTTCTTTACACTGTTGAGCAACAGTTAAACACAAACATAAATAAAAATTTATTTGCACTTTCTGAATCGCTGGAATGATTTATTGTTGTGGAACTTACATGGTGTTACTTTTTTATTGCTTTATATTGCACATTTGGTTTTAATAGTTGCATCCTTCATTCTGCTAATTTCAGATTAAAAATTGAATTGCAACTGAAGTTCAGCCATAGCTCCTAAAGCATAAAAAATAAGCTTTGGTTTTCATTTTCTAGAATGAAAGTGGGGGGTGGAATACAGACTAAGTAGGAAAATAATCTCTCAGCAAGAACTGTGCTTGATATTATTTGTACCAGCTGCTGGTAACTGTGAGATCTGTGTTCATTTTTGTACTACAACCTTTAGTTTTATTGCACTTTGGTTACCCAAGGTTAATTTAGACTTTAAACAACTGTGGACTTTACCAGCACTCAGGAAGGGGTTGCCTTTTGCCATTGATAGCAATGCAAAATTTGTAAATAATCAGTAAGATCCTGTACTTTTAACTTCAGCTCTGTTTTCAGGTAGTCTTTTTTTTTTTTTTTTAAATGTGGTATCTCATTTGCTCAAAAAATTGATACACAACTGTCCTTGGAAGTTCACATTATAAAACATTAAAAGAGTTTGTTATGCAAAGACTTATGCCTATACTTAAATCCAGACCTCTCAAAACTCCTGCAGCAGTCTTAACTCTTAGAGATGCAAAATATCCCAAAAGAAATAAAGATTTTAAGTAATTTAAATAATAGATTTTGAATCCACAAATATTTCAATATAGTGGTGAAACTGAAACATGTATCCACAACATGTTTTGTTTCACATTGGATTCCACTGAATTTAGCATTTTTGTCATTCTCTGTGGACTTCAGTTTTGCACTTCCAGCAGGGACTTACTCAGGCTGATCTGAGGCAAAAATTGAGGGAACAGCAACCATGGTACATCCCCAGACAATGAAATGTTTGCAAGACCATGGATGCTTTGAGGACAGTATATCCAGCAATTAGGAAATCCTAGAAAGGCCAAATTCACACTAAGTTGGAACCAAATCTGATGGTGAAAGTCCCAGTCCCTTTGCAGTACTCCATGTTTTCAGGACTGGCAACCCCAGGCTCCCACATGTGTGAAGAAGCAAGGAATGATTTTTTTTCTAAAAGTCACAAGCATCTCTCAAACTAACACAGCCAGAAGTGGGCAACAGACTTGGAGCAGGAGTCAAAGAGAAAGAGTAAAGTCATTAAATATTTATAGCAAAGTTGGCATAAATATGGTTTATCAAAAATGTAATCGCACGGAAGTAGAAGGATTTTGTGGATTTTTTGATGTTTTGAGGTTTCTGCGATTTCTGCAGTGCAGAGGGGGGTTTTGTGAGGACTGGATTGAGAGTCTGACCTTTCTCTGAAAACTATTTTGACACAGCTCAGTTTCATGAAAAGTTTCAAATAGCTTTTCATTTCACATTGGGGAAAAAAGCTAAACACCACCTTCAAAGCTGCTGAACAACACCATTTCTGTCCTCTGTGGAGCCCCTGCTCAAGAGGGCAAGAAACAGGAGAAGATCAAAGAGATACAGCAAATAAATAGGGGTTTTCAGTGGGCTAGATGATAAAAAGCACAAACACCAGATGTTGAGCTGACTGTGGTTTTGAATTTAGGGTTTAGAAAGCAAAGCTTTTTGCATTGCTGGATGGTTAATATGGGTGGGTGACACGGGTTTGGTGATGCTCCAGCTAGGCCTCACCTCCCGGCCTGTGCCAAGCATGGCTGCCCCTCTCCACCCCTCAGGCAGCAGCGTGATGCATTTCCTCTGAGGGTTCCCTGAGCACGCCATTTAAATAAAATGTAACACCACAGCAGAGCAGGGCTGCCCAAATCCCAGAGGCAGTAAAGCTGCTCCATGTGGCTGCTGATAGGAGCCCCGAGTCCAGGAAGCCAGAACAAAGGAGACCAGAGGAGCCACTTGGGTAAGTTTTCAAGAGGGTTTAACTTCAGAGAGGGGCCAGGAACAAGTAACAAATGACAAGGCTCCAACAGGGTAACAGCTGTGGGAACCCAGAACATACCTTTGGCTGTCCAGGATGGCCAGGACCCTGCCAGGGGGCTCAGAGACCCTGGCACAGAGCCCAAAACACCTGTGGGTTTGATTATGACCCATGGAGCAAATTACCAACCTTAGATGAAGATCAGCAAGCCACAACAGTTTAGGTAGAACAATAGTGAAGTTATCATGGGGTGGAAAAGTAGATTTTGGGGTTTCTGGAATGGGGGTTCAGGAGGCAAGATGGAGGGATCTGGGTGTGTCCAGCCTTTCTCCTTCTTCTTCTTGGCCTCCATCTTCTGCTGTGATGGTGGCACTCACAGATTGGTTTAGAGTAGCAGCTCACTGTCTAACACAGTGATAGGTATTGGAAAGTAATTATAAACATTGTATATGTAGTTTTTAGTATAAAGACATAACACCACCCCAGGGGCAGGCAGAGTGCCTGGAACTGTCCTGCTGGACAGACCTCAGCAGGACAGGAGAAAAATTTTTTATAGATAAGAAACAATAAACAACCTTGAGACCAAGAAATTAAGAGCTCCAACTCCTTCTTCAAGCGCTGGGATGGGAAAAGAGACTTTCTGACTTTTCTCAGGGTCACTCTGACAAGCTAAAGATCCCCACAAACAGCAACTTAAGAACAGGGGAGGGCACTAGGGGAGGATAACCAAGAGTAGAACGGCAGGGGAGGAACATAGGGCAGGGATAAGATTCCAGGGATAACAGGGATAACATGAGATAATAATAATGGATAATAATAATAATCATAATAATGGGATAATAAAATGGGATAATAATAGGGAATAACATGGGAGGGGATCAGGCTGGACACACCAATGGAACTTCAAGAGAAGGGTAATAGACAAGGAAAGTTCTAGAGAAAGTAGTGGGTTACATTTGATGAACAAGGGAAGAGGGCAGTACTTCCAGGATTGGCAGGGAAGGATCTGAAAAACAGGGAGGTTGACATGGGGGCTGATATAAGATTAGGTGGAAAACAGTAGTAAACAACTTCAGGGCAAAACCATTGAGGAAACCAAACATGGAATCAACCACTGTAAACTCACAATAAGGAACACTTTAAGGTTACAACAGAAGAACAATCTACCACAGATAAGATATCCCAGTGTAAAATCTTAGGAGGAACAGAGCCCCTGTTTTTACAATGCAGTTGTTAATGGCTGTCCTGTACATTTAGGCTCAACACAGCTGCAGTTTCTATATCCATTGTAGTTGTTTTCATGCCAGTGAGAATATAAAAACCTTAATCTAAGTTTCCATATAGGAGAAGTTACTTTATTCTGCTGCTGACCATGCCATTCCACAAAAGAGTCATGTTTGCAATCAGTCTGCGATTTCCTGGAGCACAATTCCCCATACTGTGTCATGGGGCTGTGCTTCTGGAATTATTTTGGTGGCTGGAGTCCCATCTGAATCATGGAATATATCAGGATCTCTCCAAGCTGGCAATCCTGCATTGAAAAACAAGGATCTTACTAAATTCTGAGTAGGAATTAGTTACTGTCTCAGAAAAAGCTGGGGTTTTGCTCTGCTTAACCATTTGTGCTGCTGTTAGGAGAATGAAAAGCTGGGAATAAGGAGCAACATGTCGAGTAGGGGTTGCCCACGGGCAGGTGGAAGTACTGAGATAGCTCACACAGCTCAGGTTCTCACACCTCCCATGTGTCAGGCATGGAGCCTGAGCAGGTGAAGGCAGCTCTGCCCAAGGCTGTGCTGGGGAGTCTTGAATTGCTGTGTCTGAAAAACCATGTTCTCCTGAGCTGCCTGGGAGGGACACAACCCTGCAAGCCTGTTCTGCACAGAAACACAGACATTTGCTGGCTGTCTGCACTCTGGCCAGTGGCTGGAGCTGTCTCCTGGAGTACTGGCATGGTGGGGAGAAACCTTGCACTTAAGACCAGCACAATATAAAAAATAAAGGTTTTCTACTTCATAAAGGTGAAGTAGGAAACATTAAACTCAATAGTACAAAAGAGGAGGAGACTGTGAGGCTCAGAGGAATAGGATGAACTGAATATATTTTGTTAGAAGAAGCAATTCTAAGTGTCCAAACAAATTAGAGTACTGATCTTCCAGAGAAATGTGCATTTACTTTTTCTTTTGGTGAATTTTGTTATCTTCACTACGTGATTTCCATTCTGATAAAAAGCCAGATGCTGTAATTTTGACTGTGTTGCTTTTCATTTGAGATGATGCTTTGTAGGAGAAGT
Source organism: Zonotrichia leucophrys gambelii (assembly GCF_028769735.1). Taxonomy (NCBI): domain Eukaryota; kingdom Metazoa; phylum Chordata; class Aves; order Passeriformes; family Passerellidae; genus Zonotrichia; species Zonotrichia leucophrys. The sequence goes on from NC_088179.1 coordinate 3,488,263, forward strand.
ATTTGTGTCCAAAGTAACTTAGCGTGTGTAAGAGATCCAATCCAAATTATGACTTTACATCAGGAGCTGAGTATTTCAGATTGCTTAAAGACAGGCAAGTGGAAGTAAAGACAGATGAAAAAAAGCCATGATCAGGAGGAACCATATGGTACTCTTGTAACAATTAAACTCAGTGCTCTACTTTGGTGCGTGTCTGCAGGATGCACAGACTAATCCCTTGTGTCCAGGCTCCATGCCAAGATTAAATTAATGTTCCCAAATTTTTTATTTAATCTGCTTCTGTGTGAAGAGGCCACAGCAGAGTAAAGAGCTGAGTGAAAAACTGAGGATGTGTGAGCACTTTATCCCTTTCCTAGCCTCTCACTCAATGCCTTGCCTTTCACGTGTGTTTTCATGGGCAAAAGGTAGAAGGGTCCTAGAACACCTGATGCATCTCTGAAATTTTACTGTGTGTGTTATCAAGAGTTTAGGAGCCACTGAAAATATCCATACTTTCCCTTTGAACTCATTTCATAGGCTGCCAATGCCATGCAAGCTCCACAATTACTCAAAGGTACAATATTGGAATTATTTTATGGTTGTTATTTTTGAAGGACAGCCATAGCTCCTAGTGCTTGGCTCTCCTCTGGTTTGCACGGAGTGTACTGTTTAAATTATGTGCTAGCCAGTCCAAAGTTCCTGATATAGCTGTCAAGTTAGAGCTAACTCATGCCTTTGATTCAAAAGAAACAGAAAAACTGATTGATCATTCACTGTGTGCTTTAAATTAGCTAACTATGCCCCAAAAGAATGCCTTTAAAATTATTCAGGGAAATAATCATTTAATAAATTCAACATTTTCCAAGCTGCTTTATCTCAAAAATTGTCTGCCTTGATACAAGGCCCTAGGGAAAGTAGTTTAATTAAAAAGTAAGGTTTTCTGTCAGTCTGCTGAGCCCTCTGCAGACTAAACAGCTGCTGATTTTCTACTCTGAGTGTGACATGGTGATGTTCATTTTCTTGTTTATCTCTGTGTATCTCGCAAGGGAGCCAAATCTAGCAGGTCATGTTGGAGCACCTATCCTGCTGAAGGAAATATTTGTGTTAGGTTTGCCTCTTGGACTGTCAGAATTCTGTAAGCAATATGTATTTGCTAACCAAGATTCCTAATTCTAGGTCTCTATTTTGTTTGAAAGTCTTACATCATTGCTACTTTCACATCTTTTATTAGCATTTGTTCTTTAACTGCTCAGTAATACTTAGTGGCAGGAAATTATTGCAAGCATTGTAATAACCTTTATAATTTTACATGCAGATACCTCTAGGTCGCTCTTTTAAAAATAGGTTCACCTTTTTTTTTTAAATTAGATACACACTAAATTGGGTCAGGGCTTCATAAGGCAAGTTATCTCCTATTTTTTCTGTGTGTAGACCTCACTAATCTAGAGGAGAAATAGCTTTGTGACCCATCTTTCAGGCACGAATGTGGAATTAGGGCAGTGGGAGCATCTGGGCCTCTGTGTCTCCTGCAAGAGGAGTGTCTGAAGCAAAGTGATTTTTGATCTGCTGCAGCCAAACCTGCAGACATTACAGCCTTGAGTGAGCATTGCCCAGAGAATGCAGGTGATGTGTGTGAAGACAAGGACGCAGAGGTGTTTGTGATTGTTATTGACACCTGCACAAAAGGAAAGCAGAAAATGACCCAGCTGGGAACTGTGTAATTCACAGCTTCACTTGGCTCCTGGGGGATAAAGGTCCTTTTATTAATGTGCTTTTTTACACAGGCTTAACTACACGGTTGCAGGATTAATTTTTCAAGTTTTTCATTATAATGTGGTATTGTAAAAAATGCCAAGGCAAATATTTCCCAGTGATGCTCATGTAACTGTTAGGGACACCGTGCTGTGCCCTACAGCACTGTAACTAAATGGGACAGCAGCTCCTGTGTGCTGAGTGTGAAAAACGCCAGTCGCTTGTTTTTAAAATTTTAAAAGTTTAATAGTAATAAAATGGTTATAAAATAGTAATACAATTAGAGTAATAATAATTTGGACAATTTGAATTAGGACAATATGAGACAATAGAGACAAACAGTTACAGATGTTCAGGTACCTTTTTCTGGGCAGCATGATCCCTAAAAAGGACCCACGTTAACAGAGGATTAACCCTTAAAAACAACAGCCTGTTGCATATTCATACACCTCATACATGATGCATAAATTCCATTCAAACACAGGATTCTGTGTGGTCAGTGTCAGCTTCTTCCTCTGAATCCTGACAGCATCTTCGAGGTGGGAAGAAGTTCATTTCTTCTGATAAGAGGGCAATAAATTCTCTTTCTCTGAAAGATTCAGGTGTCCTGTGGCTGCTATCTCGGTGCGAATCCTTTCTTTAAAAAAAGTATCCTACATAGCATAGTTTCTATTTTAACAATTTTTATAACCTAAAACTAAATTTAACACAGTACTTAAGAGAATTAATTAATAAATTAATTAATAAATTAATACTTTCTAACACAACACATATAATATTCATTTTAATATTTGCAAAAAGCCAATCATAAAATACATGCATTTTTCACATTGAGTGTGGATGCACTCCTGGATCCATGGGATACTTCCAAACATGAGACTTGAGGCTGACAACGCCTTCCATTGGTGCAGTGGGCATGGAGCTCCACACATTGATTAGAAAACTATACTTTTTTGCTACTTTTCTTAAAATCACACTTTCTTCCTTTTTTGACTCTCTTGAATCTGGCAGATTTTAGAAAGAATAAAAGATTAAGAAATGTTTCAAATTGTTTGCAATACAGTGTTAATTTGGTAAGGGTTTGATTGATGGGAGGAAGGAAAGAAAATATTTTATATTTCTATGCTTATAGAGGGTGTTTGCAAAAGCCACAGTCAGTAATTAATTAACCACATCTTTATGTGCACAAACATTTATCTCCTTGTTACTTAGTTTTCTAATCCACCTCAAGGTTTATTGCAGCTTTCAAATAAACATCTATCAGTTCTCCATCATTTGAGGTGGAGTGCAGACCTGAGTGGGACGTGCTGTGCATCTCAGCAGTTGGGGATTCCAATGTGGTCAGAGAGCAATGTGGTCAGATATCTCGCTAAAATAACAGTTTGTCCAGAAAAATCACACTTTGTAAGCAACATTTATGTAAACAAAATTGCAGATGAGGGAAATTTATTGTGGAGCCAGGAGGAAAGGCAGATATCACTGCTGCTTTTATGCTGCCCACAGAACTGTCTTTATCCTGAGCAGCTGGTCCCTGCTTCAGGAGAAGGATGAGGTCTGGTTCATTTGGTGTGAGCTTATGGCACTGATGAATAACTTGAACTGCAAGTGCAGTTTTCCCCTCTTCCAGTTTCAAATCCATGGAACAGCAAGTGTAGCACTGGATTTATGCTCTTTCTTTGCAGAGCATGTTGCCCATAAAATTAGATGTGACAAAATAATAATTTTTGGTATTGAGGCATGAATGCCTCCCTCTATTCATGATTTCAGTATTGCTTCCTGGAATTTAGTATTGCAGTGTGAGTTTAATAGCATTGACTTAAATGAGCTGGAAAAGCATATACAGTAGTTACTCCCTTATATTTTTTTGCTATCTTTACAGATATTTTACATCTCTTATTATTTTGCTTTATTTTCCCAAACAACTGCTCTTTCTTCCTTCAAAACATAACCTTCTGCATTCAGTAATTATTTAAACAGTAGAAACAACCTGTGATAGAAAAACCTGTCAAAGCTGTGAACCTTCCCAGTGGCATGGAGACACTCCAAAGGTCACCAGCTCTGCACTGCAGGAGGTGTTTGCAGGATTCCGGCAGAGAAACTTGTATACAACTGTTATTGTGGAAGGCTGGATTATAAAAAAAAAACCAAACAGAGGAACAGCAACCCCTAAAAAAAGTTATTGGAAAATCTGACATTGACAGCAGGTCGTGGGTCGGTGCTGTATTTCTGAGAAAGCAGCAAACTGAGCAGTGTCCCAGCAGGTACTTATTTGCAGGTGGCCATCAAAGTGCCAGGAGAAATCCTTGCTGACAAATTTTCCAAGAACAGCATGCCTGTGTTTATGTTTCCATCTGCATGTAAACCTTAAAGATTCAAATTGGATTCATATTGAGAGTACTTCAGTTTTGTTGACAAACTTAGTTAGAACAAGAGGAGAGTCATGCCTCAAGCAAATCCACATGTTATACAAAATTTTTGGAAGCCTACTGGTGGCATGTAGTGTATGGAGAAGGAGACAGCAGTGTTACTGTCATTCATGTGCAAAGCTTTGGAGGTCACTGTAACAGTTTGATCGTGGCATTTCTGCCTGTTCTTTGCATCAAAACTTGATATGCATCTGTCCTGAACAGGGGTTTTGTCTCCTTCAAGGTGGGAGTGAGTTTGCCATGGGATCCTGGGACTTTTGATTCTTTGGGATCTTCCAGGGTCTCTGTGCTTACCTCAGGAAGTATAAAACTGCAACCTTAATTTTAAATAAAGGATTATCTTTGTGTTGATTTGCATGTTGGAGAAAAACCCACGTGGAAGTGTAATACAAGTCTAGAGAGCAATAAAATTAGAACAGGATATGAATGTAAATGAGTAATTTTGTCAGCAGCAAACTAATGAAGCCTGGTTTCCCAGAGATTTGAGCTTCATATTTGATTTACTGCTACCTAAAAGGTACAAGACAGAATTGAAGCTTTTCTTCTTGTGGAGCTTTTAGAACACTTTTGTGTGCTCTCTCTGCCGTTTAGTGAGATGTGACCTCTTTGTCACCCCTCTGCTTTTTCTGTAGCATCTCTGTATTGTGGAGCTGCATAATTTCATAGCACTTGAGGGAAACAATTCATCTCTTTAAAACATAGTTCAAGTTAACAGATGGTTTCAGGAACAAGTCCATGTGTGTAGTCACACATCCAGACGTGTCCTGGACACAGCAGAGTGATCTCCATTCCATAAGGAATCACGAGTTTGCCTGAGCATGCAGTTGTCACTGAGGCTGGAAAAATTATTGAGTCCAACCTGTAGAATTATTGAGTCCAGCAATAACCCAGCAGTTCCAAGCCACCGCTAACCCATGTCCCTGAGTGCCACATTCACATGGCTTTTGAATCCCTCCAGGGATGGTGATGCCACTGCTGCCCTGAGCACCCTGTGCCGGTGCCTGACCCACACTTCTGGTGGAAACATTTCTTTCCTGACATCCAATCTAAACCTCCCCTGGCGCCACTTTGTCGGGATCTCTAGCTTGTCAGAGTGACCCCAAGAAAAGTTCCAAAGTCTCTTTTCCCAGCCTGGTGCTTGAAGGAGGAGTCAGAGCTCTTCATTTCTCGGTCTCAAGGTTGTTTATTGTTTCTTATCTATAAAATTCTTTCTCCTGCCCTGCCGAGGTCCATCCAGCAGGACAGTTCCAGGCACTCTGCCTGCCCCCAGGGCAGTGTTATGTCTTTATACTAAAAACTACGTGTACAATGTTTACAATTACTTCCCAATACCTATCACCTGTGTTAGACAGTGAGCTGCTACTCTAAACCAATCTGTCAGTGCCACCATCACAGCAGAAGATGGAGGCCAAGAAGAAGAAGGAGAAAGGCTGGACATGCCCAGATCCCTCCATCTTGCCTCCTGAACCCCCATACCAAAAACCCCAAAATCTACTTTTCCACCCTGTGATAACTTCACTATTATTCTACCTAAACTGTTGTGGCTTGCTGATCTTCATACAAGGTTGGTAATTTGCTCCATGGGTCATAATCAAACCCACAGGTGTTTTGGGCTCTGTGCCAGGGTCTCTGAGCCCCCTGGCAGGGTCTTGGCTGCTCAGGACAGCCAGAGGGATGTGCTGGGTTCCCACACAACTTGAGCCATTTACTCACCCTGTCAGTTGTTACCTTGGAGAAGAGACTGACTCCCATCCCACCAGAGCCTCCTCTCAGAGAGCACTGGGGTCTCCCCTGGGCCTCCATTTCTGCTGGCTGAGCCCCCCTCCAGCTCCCCCAGCTGCTCCTCACCAGCCTTGTGCTCCAGCCTTGTGCTCCAGCCCTTCCCCAGCTCAGTTCCCCTCTCTGGACTCACTGCAGCCCCCCAGGGTCTTCCTTGCAGTGAGAGACCCAGAACTGGGCATGGGATTTGGTGTGTGGCTGCCCCAGTGCTGAGTACAGGGGACAATCACTTCTGCTGGTGGCCACACTGGTCCAGGCCAGGTACCAAATTGGCTTTTTGGGCCACCTGGGCACACCTGGCTCATGTTCAGCCACTGTGGACCAGCACCCACAGGTCCTGTTCTGTCTGGCATTGTCACCCCAGGCTGGAGCACTGCAGGCTCGTGGTGGCCCTGCTTGGTCTTGCTGAACCTCAGCCAGCACAATGAAACAGCATTTGCTGATTCCTGATTCACACATAACTTGTGCCTTTCTAACTATTGATGCCAGTGATGGAATGTCAGAGATCCCAGCTTTCCATCTGAAGTCTTCAGTATGCTTGGTGTAGTGAAGGCTGAGGAAGTAGAAGGGGAGCTGTGAAAAGCCAAATAATCCTCAGTGTTTCTTAATAACTCCTGAAATTGATTTCAAGTGAATGAGGCTGTGTAGTTATTAAAGGAGTAACATTGGGGATTATTATTTCACTGGAAGAAGCATGAATCTGGTGCTTCATTTAAAGGACAGTAATTTGTAATACAATTTTATTGATCAAGGCTTATAATCACTAAATCTTGCATGCAAATGTGACTGAATGTGAAACATTGTCTTTATCAATTTCCAAATAGTGGATAAATTTGTTGGTTATGTTACAGTAATTATGAACCATCAGTAGCTTTTTTTCAGTCTGTTATAATTTTTACAGAGGAAATAATATCCTTATTACCCCTGGATTAGTAACATAGGGATCTACCATGGCTTTAAAACTTAAAAGAATGTAAACTTCAAAATTAATAGGTGCTTATGGCTAATGATAGTCTGAAAAATTTGAAGAAAAAACATGTCCAGAGTTTAGTTAAAATGAAACTCTCAGTTGAGTTCAGCCCTGTAACCAGAAGTTTTTATAGGAAGCAACTGGAAGCCCTCAGAGTGTGTCTCCTCACCTGGGAGAAGAGAAATTTTCCCTCTTCCTTGGCAGTTGCTGTAGGATTTCATGAATGTGCTTCTACCTTTACACGGTGTCACCAGCTTTTCCTTTTTTTAGTAATTCAGTGCTGCCACCATTTCTGTGATCACAAAATCCTATATCCACCTGCTCACAAACCCATTCAAATGAAATGAAGAACAAAGCACAGAATTTTGCTGGGTTGTCTGTTGGGAGAAAGACGGTGTCCCAATTTGCACTCTGATTATTTCAGCCTTGCAGAGGGGCAGGGAAGAAGGTGATGGAAAGGTCCTACAACTTCAGTGGTGAGTCTGAGGAGGAGAGAAACCCTGCCTCCCTTTTCTCCAGTGATTTACAAACTCATACTTACCTAAGACCCCAGTAAGGAAGATATGGCACAGTTCCCATTGGCATCATGTATGTCTGGTGCAGGGATTGACTGACATGGACTCCACTCATGCCAGCAAAGCAAAGCCATTTATTACACAGTTTACCACAATTTACAGGTCACTACGTTTGTAAAATTTTCCATTTTGACCCCCTTTGTCCTGGTCTCTGACAGTGTTCACAGGGTCTGAGGATGAGGGAAGAGACGAGGATCTGACTCCATGTTTCAGAAGGCTTGATTTATTATTTTATGATATATATTATTATATTAAAACTATAGTAAAAGAATAGAAGAAAGGATTTCATCAGAAGGCTAGCTAAGAATAGAAAAAGAAAGAATAACAAAAGCTTGTGGCTCAGACTCTCTGTCCGAGCTAGCTGACTGTGATTGGCCATTAATTAGAAAGAACAAACATAGGCTAATTAAAGATCCACCTGTTGCATTCCACAGCAGCAGATAACCATTTTGTTCCTGAGGCCTCTCAGCTTCTCAGAAGAAAAAATCCTCAGGAAAGGATTTTTCATAAAAGATGTCTGTGACACTGGTCCCCTTTAGAAACACAATCTTCTGATTATTCTTCTTGTGCCAGTAATGTCCTTTGTTATCTCTTTTGCCATAAAGTCCTTTTTGCATCTCCCCTCACCAGCGTGGTCAGTGTCAGTGACCAGGCATGATGTCTTTACTTCTGTTCCTGCCTCGAGTTTCTCTCTCCCTTGGCTTTCACTGTACCAGGGACAGAAGGTCAGTGATGCTGCCCAGCTCAGCTTCTGTAGCTGTCTGATCTCTGACAGTCTGGGGTTAGCCCAGCTGGCCTAAAATAAACCCCTGTAGCTCTATTTAATAATTACAAATAATATCTGTTACATTTTAAAGACATTGTTTGAAATGCTTAATAAGAGTATTTCTATAGATCTGTCAATGTCTTTGTGTCTGGCAGTGGACCTTAATACTCTGCTTTGTTACAGCTCTTACAGCTCTGTTATGATTTCCATTTGCAATACAGCCATTAAGCAACCTTTTTAAAAAGTCATGATCCTATACATTGAAATTGTTCGTCAGTGTTAGTTCATTTCTTCGGAAACAGCAGTAAAGCCCTTCTTTTGAAAAAAAATCTTACCCAATTTTTAACAACATTTCCAGTTGTTTTCAAATAAGAAGGTTTCTATAGCCACATTCTGGAAGTGCATGTTGGGTTTTTTGCAGTGTGTTTACAAATATCTCATCGTTTCCAGGCAGCTGTCATTATTTTATTTTTGGCAAATGGGAATATGGAGGCAAAATTAGAGTCATATTTAAAGCTGGAGTATCTTGCTTAGGAGCGGGATATGGAGACTTCTAATATTTGATGAGAACTGATTGGAACATGTGCTGTTTCTATGATTGCTTTGCATTAGGGCACTGCCTTTGGAGAGGGAAAAATTATTCATATTTAGATAAGGGCTGAGAGAACTTTTATCTGCCTGGAGCTATTTCTGCTTTTTAAGAACTGTAGCCTGGACATCTGCAAATGCTGTCTTGTTTGCAATCAAACAGTGGATCAATAAAATAATAAAGAGAAACCACTGAAGTTAGGATTTCTGCTGATGGATTGTGCATCTGAGGAAAACTTTATTAAGGAACTATGAAGGCCAGTCTTTATAGCACACAACAAACAGTATTTGCCATTAGATTTCCCATGTTTGCACTGGTTTATTTTCTTTTCAATTAAAATAAAGCTGAAATCCACAATATCATTTTAGATGAATGTTTTGGTTTGAAGTTACAAGGAAAAGCAGATAATTTTTTTCAAAGGTTGTGTGTGACAGCAGTGGGATACAAACTCAGCGATCAGTGCCTGTGATTAAAGCTGAACAGGCTGCTGCCCTTCAGCCTTCTCTTCATCTTGTGCTTTGGCCCCTGTGCACAGTTCATTATCACTGTGCAGCCTGCTTTTATGGATGTGAAAAGTGTTGAAAATCTCAGGCTAAAGTCCATTGCTTCTTCTGTAGCCCAAATATTTGAGCTCACTGAGAGTGAAGAGCAGAGAGCCTGGAAAAGAGCACAGCTTTGTCCTGGGAAACTCCACAGCCCTTTCACACCCCTGGAGGGAGAGGGGACAGCAGGAAAATGTGTAAGCAGAATTACCAAAACAACTGTGTGCTGGTCCTTTAAAGGCATTCACAGGACTGATTGCAATTGTGAAGTGTGGGATTCGTCTGCCTAAATGTCAGTGGATGTAGCTGAGCAAAGCTTCAGCTCCTGTGGTCATAAAGGGAAGCCAGTGTGATGATAGTTGAGGAAATATTCTAAAATTCTGTGTTTATACCTCCATACCTAATCCCCACCCTCCCTGCACACACGCCCTTGCCATTTTCTATTTTTCACACATAATAGGAATTATGAACTTCAGCACTTTGTAAAAGTCACCGTCTGTTCTCTTTTGCAAAAATAAACAATATATTGTAATAGAGCAACAGGAACCTAGCCTGAATTAGAGGTCAGAGATTCAGAGTTAATTTAGAATTTGGCACTTGGCTGAGATATGATTGGCAAGGAGATTTTCAAAAGGCTGCAACTGTAAATTGGAAATAAATGGAAAAGGATTATGTGAGTGGGAGATGGCTTTGAATCTATAATGCATGTCCTAAGACTGACTTGCTCATAAAAGAGCATGTGTTTAATGTGTCATAAAAATATTTAAGTCATATTGATCTTTATATAAATATTTCATTTTTAAAGTTGGATTCTGCATTATCTTGCATAGGAGCAGGATATAGAGACTGAACTAAAAATGAAATAAAATTAGCTCAGTGTGCATATCCTTGCTATCATTATGAAGGATAAAAAAAGGAACACCAGAAATTGGGTCTTTTTTCCCTTTCCAGTCTCATATTCCCACAATATCCTTTATGCTGTCTTTTGTGAGCAAATCAATTTAATTAGTCCTTGCTATATCATCTGTTATATTCTCTAGTGCTCATCTGAGAGGTGCTGTGGATCTGTTCGATCAGGAAACAGTTTGGAGGCAGAGTGAGCTGCTGCCAGGAAGGCACTCATGTATGAGAGTGGGAATGTGGGTGTGTAACTGAGATGTCCAAAAGGGACACTTTTTGGTGTGCCTTCAGCTGCTTCTGATCCAAAGCTGAAGTATGTCTGTAAATAAAGCAGGATGTGTTTTGAATGTGCCCATGTTCTGCACCATTTGTTTTTCCACTGTTGGCAAACTAAACTGCAAGAATCTGCACAGCTACCACCTTGGCAGCTCAAGTGGCTCAAGGAATGACAGCAGTTATAAAAGGACCACCTCTGGAGTATTATCTATTTTTCCTTTTGTTATTTCCTTTAAATAAATACAGTCTCCTAATTTAGCTCAAATGTAATTTAGCTCACTATTGATACCATATGGAATGGCCTCTGGGGCTTTCAGGAACCATTTAGTAGTGACAGAGGAAGAGGGAGGGGTGTGCCTAGAGCTGCACTCAGAGCATCCCCCTGCACAACACCTGCTTAATGGCCCTTTTGGATACACAGTGACCTGAGTCTGTGTTTCCCTCCTCTGGAAAAGCAGGTGAAATACAAATGAACTTTGCAGGTGTCTCTGCAGTGCATAAGACTTAGACCCACCCCCCTTCTCCCCCAGTTATGATTGTTTTGTGCTGTTCCTCACAGGTGAAATTTGTGCTTTTAAAATCCACGGGCAAGAGATGCCCTTTGAGGCCATTGTGCTGAACAAGACATCTGGAGAAGGTCGGCTCCGAGCAAGGAGTCCCATTGACTGTGAGCTGCAGAAGGAATACACATTCATCATCCAGGCCTACGACTGTGGATCAGGACCAGGTGGAACCAACTGGAAGAAATCTCACAAGTAAGTGAAAATGAGAAGAAATATTTTTTTTGCTTTCGCATACATTTGCTCCACAGTCTATGTTATTTCAAGTAGAAAGCAAATAAAGATAAATCACAGTTGCAATATTCTATCCATTTTTGCATTCCTTTTTCCTAGTAGAAAATATATTTCTTTTTATTTGGTTCAGTTAAAGCTTTGCACAGGATCCCCATTCAAGTGGATAAATGCATCTCAGTTCTGGTTTATATTTTCCGTTCGTGCTTTCATTTTGAATACATCCAGGTCATAGAAACTGGCTTTCAATTGATATTTGCAATTTTTAAATAGGTTTTCTCTCTGTTCATCTCATTTCAAATGGTAAGAAAAGAGGAATCATTCCCTTTTTTTAGCATATCTATGCCATAAGCTGAGCAGTGTCACATTTGAATGGCGTCTGACCTCAGCTTTTGTCCAACAAGTCTCAGAGAAAGTGAAGTCCTCTGAAGTGGAGTGTATTGAAGGTCAGTAGGTGGTACTTTTTACTGTGGAGCCAATTCCCTGAATAAGCTTAGGTGGCACAGTGCCTTTTTTCCCCTTTGAATTCATGAAATGAAGCTCCAGCTCATTTGTCATTGAAGATGGATTTAACTCACGTAGATGTATAAGTGCTGTACAAATAGTTCCTTTTGCTGAGAGCCTTTATAATAAATGATTTATAGTAATCATTCTTCCTTTTGCTCATCCAGGACATATGACAATTAAAATTTTAATTAGGTCTGTAATGCAAGCTGAAGTTTTCAGGATATTTATTTAAAAAGAATACAGAGTTAGGAGGAAGCCTGCAATAGCAGATAACCATCAAATCACAGAAACAGGTTTTGCTTCACAATATCAAATTTTATTATGTTTCCCCCTCTCACGTCAGTAACAATCTGGTAGAAATCCAGTTGTGGAAAATGTTGGTCTAATCTTGATCAAATGAAGTCTGGCCCACTGATTTTGTCTAGCAGCTCATGCTCAGCCACGCTGCCTGGGGTCCCAGCCTTTATTGCAGCTCTGCTGTTGCTCCAGAACATCCCTTTTGTGTCCCTCTGTCACCCTGCCTATCAAACCAGAAAGCAAAGCCTTCCAAAGCAAGGCCTTTGGGGTTTACTCACTAAATACATGTGCAGTGTTGTGACTGCTTGAAGGATTAGATAATTGTCAGCAGCAGAAGGTGAGAGCCTTACTTAATATGGAAGAATGCCTGTAAACTGCTCATTTTTAGGTAGTGGGTACGGAAGACTACTGTGTCTTATTTTACTGTGTAATGATATCATCGGCTTTCTGCTGGGGTTCATTTTGGGGGCAGATTTTAATAGCGAACACCATAAAACTCTCTCCCGACAAGCCATGGCAATGGACTTTTACCTAGTAAAAAGTAAGATACTAAAGATACTAAATTGGGCAAATGAAACATAAAAATTCTAATATCTCATTTTAGTAGGGGTTTACATAGTTTTCTAGATATGTTTTGTTAGTCTTTTCAAGTGTTTTGAAAATAAACTGTTAGTGAGGTGCCACAATAAAGTAACTTTGATGTTTTCTGTGCCTGTTTCAGGGCAGTAGTCCATATCCAGGTGAAGGATGTCAACGAGTTCTCCCCAGCATTCAAGGAGAGCATGTACAAGGCCTCAGTGACAGAGGGGAAGATCTACGACAGCATCCTGCAGGTGGAAGCCACAGATGAGGACTGCTCCCCCCAGTACAGCCAGATCTGCAACTACGAGATTGTCACCACAGATGTTCCCTTTGCCATCGACAGGAACGGTGAGTGTGGCCCCAGCAGGGCTGTCTGCAGGGCTGGCAGGGCTGGGGACACGAGCTGGTCACCTGGCTGCAGAGGGAACTCCAGACAGAAATCCTGTTCTCACCTCTGAGGGCAGAGGAATCCTCACACTGAGAGATTCCATCCCTTTTGTGTACAGCCAGGCAGTAATCTCCTGTGGAAATTAAACCACCAGGTTTAGGTGAGCAACATGGTTCTTGGTCACCTGGTCCATTCTCCTAGTTGTCTCAAATCCTGTTTCCCATCCAAGTGATGGCATTCCCCAAGGCAGCATGTGTTCCCCAATGCAGGGGTTATTTACTGGGTTACAGCCACTTCTATTCCCCTGAATTTTCTGAATCAGAACCCGAATATGTCAATATTCTGCATATGTTTATTGATTGTTAAAGCTTTTAGGATCATGGGTCCACAGACCTGCCCAGCTGTGGTGCTTCTGAAGTGGATCCATTATTCTGCAGTGTCGCAGACATCTTTTATGAAAAATCCTTTCCTTAGGATTTTTCCTCCTGAGAAGCTGAAAGGCCTCAGGAACAAAATGTAAACAATGATTATCTGCTGCTGTGGAATGCAACAGGTGCATCTGTGATTGGCCCATGTTGGATGTTTCTAATTAATGGTCAATCACGGTCAGCTGGCTTGGACACAGAGCTCAAGCCACAAACCTTTGTTATCATTCTTTGCTATTCTATTCTTAGCTGGCCTTCTGATGAAATCCTTTCTTCTATTCTTTTAGTATCATTTTAATGTAATATATATCATAAAATAATAAATCAAGCCTTCTGAAATATGGAGTCAGATCCTCATCTCTTCCCTCATCCAAGAAACGCTGTGAACACCATCACACTGCAGCATGGAAGAAAATGTATTTGGAGCATAAGTACCATTTCTTAAGTTTTTGTTGGTTTGTTTTAGTTGTTTTTCAAAGGTATATATTTTATATTTTAGTGAAAATAATAAACCATATTAAGTTTTCCATATGCAGCAGTTTTTAATCTTAGTGGCCTTGTGTGTCACCTTCCTGGACCAGCAAAGAACATGGAACTGAGTTTGGGAATGGTGATGGAATTGCATGAAAAATGTGTGGAAGGTCCTTCCTCCCATTCTCTGCTTGCTTCAGATTATACAAAATAGTTTCCCCTGAAGAAACACCCTGTGTGCATACCCAGCAGTGCTCTGATTTATCTCTCCTAGCAGAAACATTTAATCCATGTTTGGAGGAGGAGGGTACAGTTTGGAAGTTAAATCTGACTTTTGGCCAAACTGTAAATTGAAAGCATGCATGGAGCTACTGTTTTCTCTGAGCAGTCATTTTTATGTTGGGATGTTTTATAAAAACTCTTAACCCTGTTCAAAAATTATTCATCTATATTTGTTCAGTGCACAATGCACAGATGAGCATCAGAAGATAATAACCTGTTACATCAATAAATTTTAATGACTTTGGGGAAAAATCCATCTCGGTATCACACGCTGGGAAGCGAGTGTATGGTATGGGAAGTGCAATCATGAGGAATATGTTTGTGTTTGAGTAAATGAGGGCAGCTGGCACAGTAGCCCTGAGAATTCTTGAGAACCCAGAGAACTGCACAAAGGATTTTTTACAGCAACTGGGCACTTGGAAGGGCATATTTGGAAGCAATTCCCTGGAAGATTTTCCTCTCCATGGCTTTTTTTCTAACTGTGTGATTTCCCATGTTGTCATAAAAGAAAGTTCTCTATGTCTCTGAATCCAGTTTTTTCCAAGGCTCCATGTCTGTGTGAAGGGTGGGTACTTGGGGAAGCCACACGTTGTCTCAAAATTTCCTGTGGGGTTTGTGCCAGATATAAGGGACAGAGAATACCCTGAAATTGGTGTGATACAGAGTAGTCATTTCTATTACTCATGCCTTTTCAGCTCCTATCACACAGAGCTGCTGCTTCAGGAGTGCTTGTGGCTTTTTACAGTCACAGATATGATCAAAAGCATAGGAAATGTCAGGAGTCCTTGGTTACATCTTTGTCCTCATGTGCCTGGGACCTGCTTTTCAGCAAAGGCAATGAGAAAATCATTGATTTAAATGTGGCTTTAAAACCTGCGGTGAATAATTGGTATAAGGTTGTAATACTTGCAGTTTCTTGGTCATGAGTTCAATTAATATTTTTGATCTATTTGTTCACTAAAAGAACAGTGCTGCCACAACCAACAGTAATTGCAGTCTAATTTGCAATTTTTTAAGATAATGGTAATTGCTTAAACCCACTGGGATTACAGACAAAGTCAGAATAGATTATTATACTTTTATTTTTTGACAAAATTATGTTGCTTAGTTCCACCACATTTCAGTGCTGAGAATGTCTCTGTATGGCAGCTGATAGAAACTTTCTGTGGTGCAAATTCTTTGGAAACATGCCCATTTATGTTCCTGGTAAGGTGGTTAAAATAGATGTATGAGATGCCTGGGTCTGTCTGGTAATACTGTGCTAATTAGGATTTTGTTAACAGGAGTTTTTTTAGCCATTGTGAAATACAAATCTAGGTTCTTGTGTCTCCTGCAGGTTATGATTTTTTTATGCTTTTCAGTCACCTACATGTGGAGCTTCATTGCTCAGAAAGAGGATAAGTAAATACCTTAAAATCAAATCTAAATGTTGCAAGGGGCCCCAAAAGATGGAGGTGGGGGTGAGTTGTGAGGAAAACATGCCATTGTCTGCCCCACATAGTGGCATTTTTCATGACCAACGTATGAAACTAACCCTAAACATAGGTCTGTAAAAAGATGGAGCTCTATGATAGCTCTTTTTCTTTTGGCAGGCCAGTGTCTTGTTAGGTAAAACTTATTTCTTGTCCCTAGATCCATGCATGGAGCATTTTTTTGGGCTTGAAATTTGAATTGCACATTGGGGAAGGTTTGCAGAGAGGCAGAGAGAGCCCTGCAGGCTCAGGTGTTGGTGCACAGGCTGCCCCATCCCCACTCCAGGGGAGGCAGGAGTGAGAGGGCACAGGAAGCAGCATCAGCCTGAGGGTATTTCCTACTTTGGGAAGGTAATATAAAACTTCTCAGTTATCTTTGGGAACTCCAGCCCTTGGTATGTGATTTCCTTGTGGATGAAATTCCTTTGAGTTCTGAAACTATAGCACTAGTAAAATGCAGTCTTGTGTATGATGAGCCCAACTCAGAGGGCAATGAACTCTGAGTCATAAAACACAGTCATGTAAAGGCAGGGGACAAATCTATGCTTTGCTGTGCAAAGAACTGTGATTAAAGGTGTAAGGCATAATATGTTTTAAAGTAGTATTGCATGCAGATTAATCTCATTTTATCCTTAGCAGAGAATGCAAATCAAGTCAGTTACTGCAGCAATATTGTGTAGGCTTTTTTCAGGTGACAGAAAAATTAAAACACAATGCACAGCTCTGTCAGAATGCCAGCAAAAGCCATTTTTATTCATGTATCTTGTGCTTTATTTGTTAGGGATTATGGTCAGATGATCTGGGAACTCAGGTATAAATACAAATTCTGTCACAGCTCTGACCTAGTCTCACCTCAAAAATGGGGATGATTCTTATTTGCCACCTGGCTCTGGGGAGCACTTCACAAATGCTTGTTCCAGCTGTTCAGTGTGAAGATGAGAGAGGGACCTGTCCAGTCCATACAGATTTTATCAGGTTACAAATCCTGGACAGAACAGGACCTCACAAAATCCCCCTTTACAGCACCCAGGGCTGCAGCAGGAGCTGTGCACACTTCATATGGCCAGGAAAGTAAAGCCAAACTTTATAGCTGAGCATCTGCATTTGATATTTATGTATTTATTAAATGACAGATTCTTTCCATTATCATTTAAAAATGAACCTTTTTGACAGGAAGATCAATTGATTTAGTAACTGTGGAATTTAGGAGGGAATTGCCATACTAAATCAGTCAAGTTTTTTCCCCATTCTTGTGTCTGCTCCAAAGTAAGGTGGAAAAGCCATAAAAGAGGAATGTTTATATCCATCTATACCCAAAACTGACATTGAAGAAACAGAGGTGTAAATGTCCTCCAGTGTCCTCAGGAAGGTCTTTTTATATTCCTCTAGTCACTGATCTGCTTTTTGTTGTTTGAAAATAGCTGGTTTTAGCTCTGGGTATTTCCAGGGAAAGGCTGATATTTAGGAAAACTGAATAAAAAATGTATGGCCTAATTTTGAATTGTGTAGAAGTGTACTTACTTCTCCATTAAAATTTTCTCTTTTTAATGTTATTAATTACTTTTTTGTCTGTGGGTGAGATGTAAACAGAAACTTTCAGACTATCATCTCTAAAACTTTACTTAGTCTGTGTTTATAGTTCTTTCCTTCTGTGTCAGCTTTTTAATTGTATTGATTAAGTTATAAAAACCTAAAGAATCATAAAGCATCAGAGATAAGAAAAAACAATATTAGGAAATCAATAAACTATTGGGTAACATCTCCAAGTCATCCAAATGACCTTCCAGAACAACACCAAAGAGTCAGAATCTTTGTAGTCCAAATCTGAAATGGCCATAATGAAATACAGATCTTGGAAGATAGATTTAATGAAATGTAAAGATATTGTAATGATTTATAAATCCTGTAGGACCGTTGGACAGTTTTGGTTTCTTGAGAATTATCTTTGCTGATCACAGACTAAAATAATACCAAGAAGAACCAAATAGGGAAATATAAAGATTCATGTATGAAATAATATAATGGAGAAGGGACAGAAGAACTGAGCAGATATAAAGTCAGTAATTAAGTACATACATACAGTGGCAGTTTTTCATTAAATCCTCTTAGGCAGCCACTAATTAGGCAACTCAAGATAGTAAAATGGGCGATTAGATTGTTTTGTCAATCACTAACTCAAAACCCAATGAAGTAGTTTCTTGGGAGTTCTGCAGTTTATTGCAGCCCCAAGACACGTGAACAGTCTCTGTTTCAGCCCCCACATTCCAAGAATGAGTCACAGCTCTTCAGTTCTCGGTCTCAGAGTTGTTTATTGGATCTTATCTATAAAAATTTTTCTCCTGTCCTGCCAAGGTCACTCAGCAGGACAGACAGAGGCACTCTGCCTGCCCCCGGGGTGGTGTTATCTCTTTATACTACAAGTTATGGATAACATTTTTTCAATTACTTTCTAATACCTATCACCTATGTTAGACAGTGAGCTTCTACTCTAAACCAATCCCAAAGTGCCAAGAGCAGAAGATGGAAGTAGAGAAGAAGAAGAAAGGCTGGACATGCCCAAGTCCCTCCATCTTGTCCCCAAAATCTACCTTTCCACCTAGTGATAATTTTATTATTATACTCCTTAAACTTCTGTGGCTTTCAGGTCTTCATACAAAGCTGGTAATTTGCTCCATGGGTCATAATCAACCCCACAGGTGTTCTGGGCTGTGTGCCAGGGTCCCTGAGCCCCCTGGCAGGGTCCTGGCAGCTCTGGGCACCCAGAGGGATGCACTGAGCTCTGACAGAGTTGATGTGGTTGTTGCAGTTCTTGTGGGGAACAAAGAGCTGTGCCCATGGCAGGTCTGAAAACGCCTGGCAACGTGAGGTACCCCAGAGAGAGACCCCCAGAGGCTGCAGGACACTGCCCTGGGTCCAAACCAGCCTTCAGCAGCTCACAATTCCATTTCTCCTTTTAAGACATTTAAATATGAGAAGAGTTTGTCCTCCTGTGTGCCCTGCCCACAAAGAGAGCAGGAGAGACTCAGAGCCAGCAGTAAATGGGGTATTGGGCCTGACTTATAACTGCAGATGCAAGGGTCTATTTAAACTACAGGTTTTGGACCTGGAGGTGGGGATAAATGCAAACAACAGCCTTTCTTCAGGCCTGACCTGGAAAGTTTTGCATCCATTTCAATAAACTCCTAGAGCTGGCTTTAATGTAGTAGTAGCAAAAAGTAGAGTGGTGGGCTCTGACAAGATAAGGAGTGTGAAGCAGAGAGACAGTGGCTAAAAGTCTTCACTTGTCAAATTAATGGAGCTTTAGTGAAAGACTTCTTTTAAGAAGCTGCATTTTTCTGCTTTCTCTTGTCTTTCATCCACTTGTGTGAAAAGAAAAAAGAAAATGAAACTGAAATGCTCAAACCAAACCTAACGTTTTGTGCCTAACAAAAGAGACTTTGCCCAGCACCTGTAGGGATCAGTTCACTGCATCTGACTTAATTCCAGGATATGGGGGGCTGCCCATTTCAAATTTAGCACCAACAATTGGATTTTGCTGATACTTGCTTGCAAGCAGATGTTACGTGTAGCACTGCTGCAAAGTTTGTTCTTTGAATTCTGGAACAAAAATCCTCATTCAAAGAGATAGTAAAACAAACAGCCCTGAGCAAAAGCATGAAATTAATTAAACAAGTTTCAACTTGTGCAGAAAGTAAATTTCAGTGGAAATGGACAGGATTAAAACACTGAACTTGTTAATAGAAAACCCATATATTTTGCATTGTGCTCTCCCAGTCCTCCAGGAACTATTCAGAGAAAGATCTTTCCTTCTGAAAGTTCTGGTGTCTTTGTTCCCAAAGCAGGCAATTTGTTACTTTTTTATGTGTGTCAGGCTCAGCAGATAAACCCTGTTGTTGCTGGGTTTTATTTTGCATGTGATAACTCTGTGCTGCCCTATCAAATACCGCTAAACACTGTAATGCAGGAGGTGATTCTAGGGCTTTTCCTATTTTTAAAATGTCTCTCACCTACAGGGTAATAGCTTCTGAGAAAACAGGAAGATACTTGGGTTCAGTAGTGGATCTCAGGAAGGTGGCTGTTAAAGCCAGGTATTATGGCAAATGTGGAAAAGGAGAGTGCACTAATACCTCACGTGTCAAGATGTAACTGCTAATTACTTTTACCATCTTACTTTAGAAAGTGTTGTTGAGCAGATGTTTTTTTGACAGAGCCATGCCTACATTATATCACTCCCATCTTATATTTTCCTACAAGTATCTTATTTCTCTGCTAGATTGAAAGAAAATCCTTTCCATTCCTCAGAGCATCCTGCCTCTGCACATGTCCTGTGTGCTTCAGAGGGTGTCATAGACATCTTTTATGGAAAATCCTTTCCTTAGGATTTTTCCTCCTGAGAAGCTGGGAGGCCTCAGGAACAAAATGTAAACAATGGTTATCTGCTGCTGTGGAATGCAACAGGTGCATCTGTGATTGGTCTCATGTGGTTGTTTCTAATTAATGGCCAATCACAGTCAGCTGGCTCGGACTCTCTTATTCATTAATTCTTTTTCTATTCTTAGCTAGCCTTCTGATGAAATCCTTTCTTCTATTCTTTTAGTATAGTTTTAATGTAATATATATCATAAAATAATAAATCAAGCCTTCTGAAACATGGAGTCAACATTCCCATCTCTTCCCTCAGCCTGAGACCCTTGTGAACACAGTCACAAAAGAGCTCAAAGTCACAAAGCACTTGATGAACCAGGATCCAAATGCTGCAGTCTGGGGATGCTCAGCCAAGAATGAATCTCTGAATGTTTTCTTGTGTTGAACCTCTAGGTAACATCAGGAACACGGAGAAGCTGAGCTATGATAAGCAGCACCAGTATGAGATAATGGTCACAGCTTTTGACTGTGGGCAGAAGCGTGCGACAGAAGATGTCTTGGTACGAGTTAATGTCAAACCTGTGTGCAAACCAGGCTGGCAAGGTAAGGTTGAACAGCTTTTCTATTTTAATTCTTTATTTAAATATCTTTTCTTTGGTGTTTTCCCTCTGCCTCACAGTAAGGAATGGAGGGTGCTTGTTGCACTGGTGTGGAAAACTGCTGCTGTTTTTTCTGCCTCATTCCAAGCCTGCTAACAAAGTGGATGATAATCCCATGTTTGCTTGCATTTGCCATGATTCTTCTCTAGGCAGAACAAAGAGCAGACCAGACAAAAAGAAGACAAATTTCTACTCTAATAAGTTATCTTGTGAGTCTAATAAGTTATCTTATGAGAATATTCTGGAAGGTTAAAGAAAATGATGCTGTTTTGCCATTGTTCTACTATTCCTTAAAAGAGCATTTTTGAAGCCACCATGGCAAGGTGTTTCTGCCATGTGAGCTGGAGTTGCTCAGGTTATCTTGTTCAAGGTTCAGGATTGGCTTTTGTGGCAGGCAGGAGCCAAGGCACCCTCAGTGGGAGCGAAAAGCATCTTTAAAGCTGATTCCTGTCTTGATACTGAGACATTCTGGTAGGAATCAATTTGATTTTCTAAATAGGCTGTAAGGATCTATACCCTGTCTGGAATGGAGAAAACCTCAGCTGACAATGTACAGGGAAGGTATATATGCCACTAATTATTAGGAGTTAAGATGGAAATGAGGGCTGGATTACAGACAAACAAATTGGATGTGACCATGTTATGCAGGTGTCATTCAGGACTAACTTGACCTTCATAATTGTAATTTTTAAACATAATGATTGAGAAGGAAAAAATCAGTTTGGCTGTTGTACTTAAAGGTAAATTTGCAGGTTGACATTTAGAAAAAAAAATATTTTCTTTGGGAAATGAGAAGCTGTCATCTAGAGGAGCTAGTAATGAAATGTTTGCAATAGCAGGATTCCATTTCCACAGCCCTCACTTGGAGCAGAGCCACGTTTCAGTTTTTTGGGATGTACTAGTACCCAGGTATTTGAAGAACATTTTTGTTGAAAGAAACCACAGTACCTATGAACTATTTCCACATTTTCTAACTGATATTACTGTTCACATGATTTAGTCTATAAAATTATTATAGTCTCTTTACACTAGAGAAATATTCTGTTTCCATTTTATGGAGTTATCTCAGATAAATTAATTATCCCCAAATTAGCTTGAGATTTGTATTAAAATGGGTGTAATGGAAGAATTTTTTTTTCATTTTTTTTATTCAGGTATGTTTTTGGTTGAATAAGTTTTGCAAAGGTGGTAGTGATGTATTTCTATTGCCCAGTATTATTTCACAGTTCATGTGGTTGTTATGCTTGTTACTGGCTCCATCAGGTGGGTTTAGACACTAGGCAGCCAATAAAAGGAAAAGTAACAATCTCAAACAGGTTTGATCAGGGTTTGGGGTGTGTTTTTGATGCTTTGTTTGTGTTATTTGTACCTTTCCATCTGTCAAACACATGACTCTTCACCTCCCTGGCACATCCCCAGGTCAAGGAGCACAAAATGAAAGGGGATGTCTCCTACTCAGGGTGGAAGGTCTTTAAGTAAACAATTGAGTAGATAGGGCTTCATTGCTTAATTATTATTAATTCATTAATTGTAATTTGAAAATGAGCTACAACGTAAGCATTCCAGAAATTTATACATTTCTCTTAAAGAGATTTTTTTCATACCTTTTTATTTTTACAGGTGGAGAAATTCATGTAGGTGATGCTGTTTGCCAGTTTGAGCCAGTAAAAATCACCTGTTTCTAGGGAAAAAAATAAGATCAAATAAGCAGAACTTTCCAAGAGTATTTGTAGTAGTTAAAGAGGAAATCTGGAGACTAGAAATGGAAGATATTTGTAGTGTTCTTTCTTCCCTGTATTTGGTGCTCTGTGACCTCCCCACAAAGGGGCAGCCAGCAAGTTTGCTCCATCTTCTTTGAAATAATGCTATATTTGTAAAGACTGGATGACTTCAGGAAATAAAATAATGGGAGGTTTTTGACAGAAAAGAGGAATATTCTGAGTCTTTGGTTATAATAGAAATGTTGCTAAAATACGTGATTTTTTTTTCTTGTTCTTCAATGTTATCCTGAACAAATAAATACTCAGATTTTCAATTTATGGCATTGGCAGTTAGTTCTTGAAAGCTAATGGCTTTTGTAATTTGAAATATTGTGCACTTGTTTATGTAACTATCATGAATAGAGATTGGAGTGGTCTAATGCAACTTCAGTATTAAAAATTTTATTGCAGCCAATTTCAGCGTAGATGCCCTTCAGATAACCTCCACTGTGCAGGGCTGTGAGAGGGAAGAACAGGCTGATGTAAAGCAATTCAAAATTATTCCTGTTCTTGAGGCCAGCAGCATGTGACTGATGTGTGGCAGAGCAAATAAGGCTCCACCAGCCAAGGTGCTTTCCTTTAATCAATATTTCCTTGGGCTAACGGCGCTGAAGTCTTCATTAAATCCAGGAGCTGCTTCCCTGCTCTCTGATGATGATGGGCATTAATACACCAGCAGCCAGATCCCCACACAGATATTTTCAGCAAAAAAGCCTCCCCTCTGTTCAGAGGCTGCTCTAGAAACAAACTTGACCCAAGCTGGCATCTGCTTTCTGAGCAGACCATTCTGGACTGGTATTCACATACTGAGCAAGCTGAAAACGTAAATCAATGGGCTGAATTACTTCCTAATCAGGTATTTTAATTGGAAATTCTCACTAGTGGGTTTTTTCAAGTGACATCTAGAGCTGTGCTACAAAATCTCTTCATGCCAGCTGTGTTTTCATGTCCATGATTTCCAAACAGTGCGGTGACCATGTCCTGCCAGGACAGAATTACCAAGAAAAGCTGGATGATGACAGTACTCCTGACATCATCATGGCTCAATCTGCAGTAGAAGATACTTAGATTTTTGGTTTAAAACATTTTTAATCCTTCCATAATGGGATTACAAATGGAAATTAAATCTAACCCACTCTGCTGAAAGATGCAAGGTAGCAAAAAGTTAAAACAAATTATTCCTGTACCAAGCTGTCTGGTGACCAATGCACTGTGTGGGGAGAAGAAGAGTCTAGCCTCCAAAAAAAAAGAAAAAGGGTAGAATCATGGGCCTGAAAACATGAAAAATATGTTTTGAGATTGTCAGAGGTCTGCTCAATTACTGACAATTAAACTACAAGGGATGTTGCTCCCTAAAATGCAATTGATTTCAGACAGAAAATAGTTATTAGAAGTAAAAAAAATTCTCTGAAACAACCAACTGAATACCCTGGGAAAGAAAAAGAGAGCTCACAACAGGGAAGACTGGCTGTGCTTCCTGGGGAGATGAGTGTGGAGCAAAGACAACAGCCCAAAACTCAAAAACTCATGAAAGGAGAGTTTTTCCATGCCAAATTTTGTATGGCCTTGCATAGGCAATGGTGACTAACCTGCAGCTGGACTGTTAGGACTCCAAATACAAAACAGGATTTCACAGCATCCAGCCTCAAGTGTTTTACCAGTCTGAAAAGATTTCTTGTATTTATCGTCCAGGGTCTGTGAACCCATATGCATCCACACCCAGCTACACAAGAAAGAGAATAAGGTTGAAGTTCTTTAAAAATTCATCTTAAAAGAGATAGTCCTGAAAAATTAAATTACTTTTACATAGCGTTGGCTTAAAAATAGTTTTAAAATAAAAGCTTCTCTTTGTTCATTCACCCAATAGATTATAAAAATATTCTTAAAAGGTTGTTAGTGTATCAGAGATAGTGCATACCATTTCCTTCCTAAGGCATGTTGGGCCCACTAAGGTGGCCTGGGCCCTTCCCAAAGGCACATTCCCAGCACCTCTTTAAGGCTGAATAGGCATTCAGAGACCTTGTGCAGTCAGATCAGCTTGCTCTTCCTGCTGAAATGAAATCTCTCTTTTGTACAAAGAAGGGCAGGACCTTCCACTTCAGTAGCAGAGTGATCTCACATCACTTCTGAGTCAACATTCCTCAGAGATGTTGTTTGCAGGAGCTGCTGAGTGACTTCAGAATGGTTTTCATGAGGGCTTTCTAGTAAGATCCAGTTACTGAGGCAAACCAAAACCATATTGGCTTTCATTCTGCCAATGCTTTTAACAAGGAGGAATATGATTACTAAGGTAATTGATTATTTGGAGGAGGCTGGTGAAGTGCAGAAACCTTGCTGATGAAGGTAATATTCTCAGTCTTCCAGAACAATTTAAAAGGACCAAGTAATTTCTGCACTGAACACAAATCAATTTGCATTACTCCTGTGCAGACACCTAGCAGCTCAAAACACCATCCTTGTGTTGTCTTAGCTGTGAGATATTCACCCATATTTTTATAAATGAAATTTATTGTGAAGCAGGGAGCCTTTATGCCAGTCTAGGCTTGGCACTGCTGTGCATGCATTAGCCACATATCCTTCAACCAGGGTAATCAGGATGAAATACTTACATTCAGCTGTTAACTTGAATGGCACCATTTTAGTAAAATACTCACTCTAAATAACCACTGCAGACATTTGAAAATTAACTAAACTCCTGAGTACTACCAAGTTTTGAGCTTAAAATTTACGTAAGTTCATATTTGCTTTATTACTTGTATCTACGTTGTTTTTACTTTGCTTTGACTACCAGACATACTCAGAGAAAGCAGTCATACCTGTTCCAATCTAATTTTTTAGATATTCTCTCTTTAGTAAGTTCTGTATCTGCATTATTGTTAAATACATCTTCCCTGAGCACTCCAGGTCTTCCCACATTTCTTTTTACCATGTCCTCTTACTAAAAACAGTTCTTTAGATATTCCAGGACTGCCTTGCTTTTGCCTGGCCATATCAGACTGGTGGCCTGTGGAAATGCTTTCTTGTCTTAATGAAATCAGCTCTTTTTCCATTTGTTGTTTTTCAGTGATTTCTCTGAAGTCTGCTGGACTTCCTGAGCGCTTTGTATCATTACTAAGCACTATTTCTGTAACACCAGTTCTCAAGGTCACCTTGTTCTGTGTTTAGGATATCTTCTTTCTAGACTGACTTCTAGTGTGGCACTGCCTTCCTTTCCCTTCACTGGCAGCAGTAGCTAACACGGTCCTGGTCTTGTGCCAGGGCTGCAAATGGAAATATCAAATAACACTCCCAAGGCAGGCTCACTGGGATCATTACCAGTTAGTTCCCTGTGTACCATGAGCTTCACATCTCAAGAGTAACCCATTACTGCCCTCTCTGCAGGCTGTTCTGCTTCTCTGTGAGGACTGAAATACTGAAGCCAGTCTTTTCCATCTTAAGTGATACAAAACCCCCATTCATTTTAGACCTATTTAACTAGATTTTTATTTCCATATATAACTCTTTTGTTCACATTTCTGTATTTGCAACTGCAAAACTAGTCATTTCTTGTTTGAATTTTCACTGCAAGATCCTCCTGAGCTTTACTGGGGCAATTATCATTTCATTGAGAAGTTTCTTATCTGTGAGATGCAGCTGACAGCATTGTCCCATTAATATTTCCTCTGCCCAAAAGTTAAAGCACTGCAGGGTATCCAGTTTGGTTTGAAGCTTTTCCTTATGATTTTTTTTTTCTGCATGTAGATACTGCCACATATTCTCAGACCTTGGGCTGAAAAATTTAAGGCTTTCCACAAGAGTTACAATACCCAATTCATTGATTTGGGTAACTACACCATGCAGTGTTTCAGAGTCTGTCTTTGAGAATCTGAGAAGCACTTTGCAGACTCTCCAGCAGAGACATTAGGAGCCTGTGACCAACTCAAACCTGGCAAGAAGAAGATAATTTCCCTAAGGAAAGCAAGAAGAGAGCCACCTGTAATAACAGAGCTGGCAGGGTGGGGTGATGTATTTGTCACCCAGGGCCAAGCACTGACCCTGCTGAGGGTTGCAGGGCAGACCCAGAGAAGGGAAAAGATGCCAGATTCCCCCTTCTGGGGAAGAGGCAGCTCCAAGGAGGGGGGATTTATTATGTGAGGGGCCATGTGCTTCATGGGGTCAGTGGTTGGAGACAGGAAGGACACACAGACCTCAGAGCTTCACGCCACAGCCGCGAGCTTTATTGCCCACAGCGAGTTCATACTGAAGGTTAAAACAGCCCGGTCTCAGCTGCTGGTTGGGCTGATCCCCTCACAGCCCAGCTCCCCACCAGGGAGATGTCTGCAGCTTAGGATGGCCTGTGATAGGTAAAGCCCCTGTGTAGATTTGAATCCAGCCTATCCCTGCCTCATCTGAGGACTTTTTTTACCTCTAGGCCGGCCGAGGTTGAAGGTCTGACAAGGCCAAACTGATTTGGCAGCTACAACTAAATTGAGAAGGAGGGATTGCAAACTGTGATAGGGATCCATGGATGAGGGTTGGGATCCGTGGATGAGGATTGGGATCCATGGATGAAGAATCCATGGATGAGCATTGGGATCCATGGATGAGGGATCCATGCATGAGGGTTGGGATCCGTGGATGAGGGTTGGGATCCGTGGATGAGGGTTGGGATCCATGGATAAGGATTGGGGTCCATTGATGAGGGATCCATGGATGAGGGTTGGGATCCATGGATAAGGATTGGGGTCCATTGATGAGGGATCCATGGATGAGGGTTGGGATCAGACACTGGGCCAGTCCTTGCTCTGTCAAGCCAGAGCAGCAAGGCCTGGGCAGGCTTCTGGATCCAGAGATGCTGTGGCTGAGACAGACCAGCACCTGCAGCCCTGATGGGGCTGAGCTTAAACAAAGCTCCAGGCCCATGGAAGGGCAAGTGGAGGCCCCAGGTGAAGCTTGTGGAGGTTCATTAGGGCTTATTAGTGCCCTTGGGGCTCTGACACTGTGGGAAATACATTATTCAAATGAAATCTTATGACAAATAATAGCTTAAGCCGTGCTGTTTCATGGGTTTTAGATTCTTATATGTATATTTCACATAATTAAGCACCATTAGGTCTGGGAACGTTATCACTTGATGGAATATTCAGTGTCAGTAGGTCGAGCACAACAGTTACTCAGTTGGGTTCACCAGCTCCTGCAGCATCAGCCTTTCCACTGTCCTGTACTAAGCACAAATTTCTGTCTCTGTTTTGTTTGTCTTTTTAAAACTATCAACTTACTGCACAAGGAAAAGGTGTTTATGAATGTTTGTTTATGGTTTGAGATGTGCACTTAAATCTCTTAGCAAACCAGCAGAGCTTTGGACATTAGTTTGAGTTTTCTCTTTGCTGTGGAAACCCTTTAACTGAGTCAGACCTGATTACCATTTCCTTAACAAGTCACTCATCTTATTTCACATTAAAAAGGCACCAGAGTAACCTTTAGCCAAGTCTCTAGCCTACATAAACAGCACAGATGTGAGAATGCTGCAGAGGAAACAGAAGAGATACCAATTACACTGCTCTGGGAACCTTCTGTTCCAGCAATTATGTAGCGATGCTGCAGAGACTCACTAACGGCACCACATAAATTTTATCTTACATTCAGCTGCCAAGATGCATATCTTCAGTGCAACAGGAGAGAAGTTTCGTATTTCATTGTGTTACAATTATCTTTAATTACATCACTATCAGTTTCAACACCGTGAAATGGAATCAAAGTTTATGGCCACACACATGTAGGAGATGTGAACCATGTCATACCTCCTCTGTGTGATCTTCAAGGAAAAAAAAATCAGATTAAACTCCTCAGTGTCATCTAGCATTAAAAATTAATTAAAATATACAACATGGATCACAAAGACAGCACAGAAAACCTTAAGTTTAGAGATCAAGGAACGTCTTCACACTATCCATCTGTTGTTACAAGGAAAATTTGTTCAGTGCATTGGGATTTACTTTTAAAGGCTCAAACTGTCACTGAAGTTTGATCCATTTTGATCTTGGGATCGTTTGAGTATCTCAGCGATCAAGATGCATGTTTACATAGTTGCTTTATAATTGATGAAATCTGAACCACAAGCTTGACATGGTGATATTTACACTCTAATTGTAGGGATAACTCAGCTGGGGCTCTCTTGCATTGTCTGGAGCAGCTTCATGCTACAAGTGGCAAGCAAGCAAAAGCCTGCTGAATTATAAAATCAAAACAGTGGCTGCAGGACTAAACAGTGCTAGTTTTATTCAGACTTTCCCCCTGGAATCAGTCTTCTACCCTGACAGCATTTACTTTCCTAAGTTTGCTGTGTAATGTGGTGTTTTAGCAGGACTTGGGTCAGATTTGTGTCAAAGCAGGAACCGTGTTGGTTGGGTTTAGTTAATCTAAGTGCAGCCTGCCAGTTCAGGTGGGGTTATGTATCTGAACATATCTAGAAAATACCTCAATTCAGAGGTATTTGCAGACTCAGGTTACATAAGACTTTTCCTGTGAGTCATTTCAGAGGAAATGAAAAAGTACCACCACATTCCTGAAGGGAAGGTGCTGATCCTTTGAGTAAATCCAATGTGCGATGTTATTCTGAGAGAAAGCAAAATACACCATTCAAAATTAAATTAAGGACTTGGGTTAGTGTTGCAGTAATTTCTTTGTACTGTTACTACTGCTTATTGTTGCTTGTCCCAGCTCTGTGCCCTGCCCAGCGTTGCTGCCTGCACTGGTGGTGAGATGCAGAGGGTGCTGGCCTCAGCTCCACAGCCCTGGGAGCTGAGTGCCTAGGGGCAGGTTCTGTGGAAATTAGCCAGTTGTTTTTTATCAGAGCTGTTGCTGCCTTTAGGGATGGTTCTGCCATTGTAACCTGCTCCAGTTTTGCCTCACGCCTGCCTGGGAATGTCTTTGGCATGGAGAGGGACTTCTTGGTGGAATTCTTAAATCTGCACCAAGTCAGTGAAGGAAGTGCTGGTGCAGTTTAGGATGGGGATTGGTCTGTGGTGATGCAGTAGACCAAGTCCAAAGACACTGGTTCAAGTCTAGTTGATGTTTTACAATTTAGAATGGAGATAAATGTGAGTGATTTAGGGAGGTGCAGGGTTTATGATCTCTGTGTACACATTCCCACTTCTGCCAAGATGAAAACAAGTATGAAACAAAATACCTCTTCCAGTTCTTGTGGCAGAAACAGAGGCCTCCCCTCATTCTTCCTCATCAGCAATGGCATTTTATATGATGTGAGTTTTACAGGACACTCCTTGTATAGCTGGAGGTGAGTGGGCAGCTTCAGGCACCTTGCAGTTTGTAATTCAGTCATATCTCACATCCACTAATGAATATTTTGCATGAGTACCGGTCCATTTGGTATAGCTGAGAAAAGAAAATGTGGCTGAAAGCTGCTGAAATAGTCAGAAAGGTTCCAGACATATATACGACTTCATTTTCCTTTTGGGGTAGAGGAATACAATGCCTGAACTGGTGAATAAGAGATTATAAAGATCAAAACTTAATATATTATTAGTTTGCATAAAACCAGCAAATTATTTTTTCCTGAAGAACCTCAAAGAATTTGCTGCTCTTGTTCTATTGGAAAAGTGTTAACCTCAAATTTCTGCAATGGAGAGGGAACAGAAACGTATTATTGTAATGATGTCCCATGTATGGTACTTGGAATTCTAATGGAACTGTTTAAACCGACAGTTGCAGAGAAATTATGCAATACTGTATATCAAGTCTAACTTAATGTGGAACAAATGAAGTGAATTACATGAAAATTACAACTGAAATAGTAACTCAGTTATATGTGCACAGGCAGTCATGGTTGTCTTAGTCGTGATGTACTAGTCCCAAAGATTTTAGTAAAAACCAATTGGGTTATGTCAGAAAGAAGATCAGAGAATTCTGAAATGCAGACCAGTGGTTGTAGCATCCTTGCCTGGACTCTGGATTAATGACTTCCTCACACTTCAAAGTGTTAGCATGGATGTTTAGAATTTCTTGTAAATGTTTCATTTAATGCAGTTTAAGTCCTGAGCTTTCTGAAATGAGATCTGTTGAAAAGCACAAACTCCTTCACCTACTAAATGCATACATGCAAATTTGTATCCACTATTAGTTTTCCCTTCCACTGGTATTTAGAACAAATCTCTGTCCATTTGCTTTCAGGGATTTTGTTGACTGCCAAGACCTAGAACTTTTCCATTTTTGAAGTCTTATTTTACCTAGAAAGATATGAACTTGTAAAAGCAATGAGGGGAAGGGCCATGAACATGGCCAGAAGGCTGGACTGAGAATTGGGCTTGTTCAGTGTGGAGAAGGCTCCATGGAGATCTTGCTGAGGCCTTTCAGTGCTTGAAGGAGACTTACAAGAAAGATGGATAGAAAGATTTTACTGAGGCCTGTAGTGACAGGACAAGAGGCAGCAGCTTGAAGTTGGATTTAGATTGGATATATGAATTTTTTTTTTTTTTCCTGCAAGGATGCTGAGGCATGGCACAGGTTGCCCAGAGAAGCTGTGGATGCAGGTGTCCCTTTGAGGGAGCTTTTAGGATCCCTTCCAACTCCAGCCATTCTGAGACTTGATGAAAATATGAGCTGTAAAGACAGCTAAAATAGATGTTTGTAATTACTGCTGCTTTTTTGAGTTTTCTCTGAAGCGCGTTGCAAACACCATAATTAATTGGATTTCAAACATTAAAATGCTTCAGTTGAGCAGCAT
Organism: Zonotrichia leucophrys gambelii; assembly: GCF_028769735.1. Taxonomy (NCBI): domain Eukaryota; kingdom Metazoa; phylum Chordata; class Aves; order Passeriformes; family Passerellidae; genus Zonotrichia; species Zonotrichia leucophrys. The sequence goes on from NC_088179.1 coordinate 3,519,538, forward strand.
GGGGGGTATGTGTGGCACAAACAGGTGGCTGCCTGAGGCAGGGGATTGTTTAATTGTTGTGGGCTGTGAGGCATCTGCATAAACACAGATTAGTCAGATCTAGCTGGAAGCAGGAGTCATCCTTTCAGCTGGAACTTCCTGTCACCAGTGCTTCACAAAATAAGGAAGATGTTCAAAGACAAGAAGTGGCACTACAGAGGTGTTATATTAGACTGACTGGTGTAGCCTGGTCCTTGGAGGCATTTGTTCTCATCACCACGCTGTGAAATCTGACCAAATTGGGTGCAGCAGACAACCTCCTCCCTGCAGAGTCAGCTTGTAGTCTGTCACGGAACGTGGGCACTGCAGCTCCAGACTGACACCAATTAGCACTTCTTGTCAGGAGATGTGTGCAGCCCCTGTGTGTGACTCAACCAGCAGAAGTGTTACTTAAGTGAGCCTGACACTCTTAGAAAAACAGGGCCAAAATCCAATTTTTTTAGCACAGTAGCTCATTGGTGCCAACTTCAGAGACTCTTATTTTTGCCTTAGACGGTGTCCTTTGAGAACAATATGTAATTTGAAATTATATAACTCCCTTTCATTTACTCACCATTGGATCTTGGTTTTGATTTGTTTGTTTTTCCAGACTGGAACAAACGGATTGAATACAGGCCTGGCTCTGGCAGCATTCCCTTGTTTCCCAGCATCCACCTGGAGACGTGTGATGGACCAGTGTCCTCCATCCACACCACCATTGAGCTGCAGACCAATTACATCGGGAAGGGCTGTGATCGTGAAACCTACTCGGAGAAATCTCTGCAGAAATTATGTGGTATGGATATGGATTTCCCTTGACATAATAATGTTTTTGCAAACAAGGCACCAGCTCTTTGTGACCTGTAAGCATGCAGAACTTGGATTTAGCTCAGCTGGCTCACTTTGGATTGTAGCAATGAAAATGGAGAGACTGATGATATTTGACAGCTGCTCCATCCTTCTTTTCCATTTGTTTTCACTCCATACTTTCTCCCTGCCTTCTTTTAATTTTTTATCCCTCCTGCTCTGATTCCCCTCTCAATTTTTCCTTCTTCCTCCTTCCATCTCTTTCCCCTTCTTTCTTCCCTCTGCTACAGATAGTGGTGTGACACTGTAGTGAGATTTCCAGTGTAGATTTGCCATCACAGGAAGAACATAGGATTTGAAGGGAATTAAATCTCCCTGTTGTGTTTCAGTCCTCCTGACTCAGCTTTCTATTCTGCTGCTCAGTGCTGGGCCAGAGGACAAAGAAACAAAAAGTAAAATAATATTCTGGGCAAAAATATTTAAGAAACATAAACTTCAGATAAGAGCTGACCTGGTGGAGAAATATTTCCTAATTTTTTCCTCCCTTTCTGTGCTTTTTGATAACTTTGTGTAAAATGCAGAAGTCAATTTTGAAAGGCAGGTTAAATACTTGAAGATATTTTTTTCAGATTTTAAGATTCTGTATCTGACAAAGCAATGGCCACACAATAATCCATTCATCTTTTGAGATCAGATGTCTCTCCTGCTCTGATGTCCTTTGAGTCCTCCTCTGAAGCCCTGATGGTGTAGACATTAATTCTCATCTTCCCTGTCTCTTTGCCTGGTTTCTGTCTGAACTACTGTAGTAATTGTGCAATTTTTTCTATTTAAATGTGTGGATTTTAGTTCTGGGTGCTCTGGTGTAGGGCTTGCCTTTGCTCTGATAACCACCCAGCAGTGCTGCAGGCGTGTTAAGATCAATACACTGACCTTTAGGAAATAATTTTTGTAAATGAAAAATTTCAGCCAGTGTTACTAAATTATTAAAAATGGAGAAGCAATTTCCAGGGCAAAACGGTTGAGAGTTGCAATTATCAGTTATCAGTGGAGATGGAGAAAGGGAGGTAAAGGTGAATGGGAGTAGTAGCATTGTCATAAAATCTGAATGTTTTCAACTTCAAAATTGCTTAGTTAAGATCACAAAAACAATCATGACTTTGATTCTATGTCTTTATCCAGCTGCCTGGGCTTTAGAAGAGCAGATGAAAATCCATCTGCCCCAATATGCATCCTAATCATGGTAATGATATTAAATCTGAGAGGCAGACCAAGTCTTGATTTCATAAAATACGAAAATTCTAATAAAAAGAAATATGTTAAATATTTATATAATAGCTTAATATATATAAATATTGTATATCAATTATATATAAATATTCTAGAAATAATATTTATATAATAGCTAAAGTCAAATACTTTTTTCCTCCTCTAAGAAACTGAATTAGCAGCCAAAAGAACTTTGCTTTGTGCTGTTACAGACCTGAACTGCAAATGTTACAGTCGCTCAGTGCAGACTATGAACAAGACCTAAACCACAGAATTATTACCTTGAAATCAAACAATGATAGCAGCTGTATCCAACAATATTATCATTTCAAGTGTAGGCTGAAAGGAGATACCTTCAGGTGGTGTAAAAGTCCTTAGTCGAGGAAGGTTTTACAAACTCAGTTTGCAGAGTGTGGCTTGACTGCCTCACCTGCTGACACTGGAGTAGAAAAGAGAATTACAGGCAATTCTTGGGTCTGCAGGGCCATTGTGGTGGCTCTGAGCAGGGTACAGACACCCCTGCTGAACTTCAGCTCTCCTCATCTGTGAAGGAAGAGAATGGAAAACACTTGAGAAAACAAGAATATAAGTGTGTATGTAAATAGGGGAGAAATTCTCACCGCTGAAAGGATTTTTCTTTTGGTCCAGGTTTTTCATATCTTCATAGCAAGCAGACATGGTAGAAACTTGTAACAGGACTTTGATGGAAAGGCTGTAAGTGACAATGTGCTTTACATGAGAATTGCATTTAGCCTGGCCTGCACTTTGCTACTTAGTAATTTTTACCATCCTTAATGTAGAGAGAAGTCTTATGAAGGCCACTTAAATTATTTCTGGAAATCCATTTTCTCCCAGAAGTTACCTTATTGCAACTAATATTTGGATGATAAAATCCTTTGAAATGCTGAAAACCCTGAATTTTTTTATACAGTGAAGCATGATGTGATTGCAGAGTGTGCAGAACTGAGCACTCATACAGCTCTACACCACGTAAAATGCAAGGCTCTCTCTGTAAAAGTAAAGATCCAGTTTATAAATCCTGTGCTCATTTCTTCATTTATCTGTTGGAAATCTGGAGAAGAAGGATGTTAAGGAGGGCAAATTAAAACTCATTTTTTATATGAAGGAAGGTACAAGTCTGCTTTTCAATAACCCAGAGATTTGCATCCCTTGGACAGTCAAGGTGGGCAGCTTAAATGATTGAATTACACTTGAGTCATTTTAAAGGCAAGGAACTGTTAGTGTTGTGCCGCAAAGCATTTTAGAAAGCATTCTTTCACCTTGTTACCTGACAGTAATAAAAAGTACAGACTGTCTAAAAGACACCACTTAGACTGCAAAAACATATCAGAAAAAATCACACTAAAATAAATACAGGGTAAGGAGCCTCAAATATAGTGGAAAAACGGCTCTGGTGCTGTCTCCTTTCCCTCTGAGTGTAGATAAAATAGAAAATAATGGGATTCCTAATTCTCCCATGTGGCAGATGGGAAACTGAGGCAGGGAAACGCTGTCAGCCTCAAGGCCCTGCTCCAGCCACAATCCTGCCCTGTCCATTATCCTGGGTGGTGCAGCATTGCAAGAGGCCCAAAGTTGTTCTGATCACAAAGAAGAGTTTGAGCTGGGTGTCATTTGGATCATTTGTTTCCAGCTAAGCCAGCAGTCTGGTCCAGCTCAGTGAGCAGCATCACTGTGTGCTTATCCTGGCACAAAGTTTGGAGCCCAAGTGTGCAGGATTGGGAGATGAGGTGGGGCCAAATCAAAAATAAATAAATCACTTGTGAAAATAAGCACTTGCATATGCAAGAGGTGCCTTAGGGGTCTTAGCTCAAAAATGAGCTTCATGCAACAGTTCCTACATCGTTCTGGAAGCATTTCGGGAGAAAAGGGCATCAGGCACTACATTGTGGAAGAGCACTGATCCCATGGCAAGGCTCTTCTGGGAACACCTCCAAAGAGATCCTGGCTCTTTGCATTGTTCCAGGTCTGTTTCTGTACATGGCTGAGCACTCTGGTTGGATTTACTAGGATAGGAAAAGCATGGTTTATTCCAGCAAAATCTCCCAAGTACATAATCCAATGATTTTTCTTGGGACAGGATTAAAACACGTTACAGGATGAGATTCCAAACTTAGCCATAAATCTCCATGCAAATATAGGGAGATAAAGTAGAACCTGTTGAGCTTGGTGCTGGTTACACAAAATTCAGTGTCCTGTATTATCCAGAATTACAGTTTGTAAAATAAATACACTTTTTCTCCACGTTCCAACTATGAATATGTAGGTTTTAGGTTTGATATTCAAAATATCACTTCAAAATAGCCTCATTTTACAGTAGTAAATTTTGGAGAAGAACCCAAGACATTCAATTACAGAATAAGATAAATATTTCCAAATCATTGCTATAATACATTTTTAAAAGCCTCTATGAAACAATTCTACACACTTTTGGCTTAAATTTTTTTGCACTCCTGCAGAGATTTGGGTTCTTTTATCTCTTCTTGGATGGTGAAGGAGGGCAGAACACCTTAGCAGGGGACTTTTATGCCATCACAGTTTGCTCACCATATTGTTACTTGACAAAGCAGCAATAGGAATACAAAGATTGTTCATGCTTTTTACTCTTGGAATCGTATTTCCTGCTCCAGGCTGTCTTTCACCAGTAGGTCCCTGCTCTGGGTAGCTCCTTGCATGGTTTTCATAGTGCCTGGCAGCTGTTAAGCTGTAAGCAAACACAGAGCTGTGAAGAACTGTGCTGTTTTATCAGATCTTGGTACCGCGGTGTTTTCCATCTCCGTCTCTCATTAAAGAACACCCAGAGCTCCAACCATCAAATATGTGCCAGAAAGCAGCACTGGAGTGATATTATCTGGTTGGGATGAATCCCCCCACTGTGAATGGACATTCCTGCCAGGATTATTGGGGATATCCATGGCTGGCTGCTGGACACTGTGGGGCTGTCCTGCAATCATGCCCACTGTGCTGTATGTTACAGCACATCGTCCCCACAAACCTTCCTGCTGTCAGGGAGGGAAGATAAATGCAGAAAATTTGTTTTGACTTAGCAGACCTTGAAATAGCTGAAGAAATGTCATTAATAAATTTCAGAAAATAATTAACATTTCTGAGAAAGAGAACTTTACATTATTTTCTATAGTTTTCTGTGCAGAACATTTAATCTAGAAAACTCTTGCTGGCTCATGATGGTTGGTATTTTATAATGTTTCAGTGATTTGGCATTGAGGCTGGTAGGACCATTTGGGTAGTAAAGTAGTCTAAAGAGTGTGAATCAGAACCCTAGCCTATATTAATCTTCACAGCTTTTTCACTGGTCTCTCATTGTGTTATTTATTGTGTGATTTGCAGGAGCTTCCTCAGGTGCCATTGACCTGTTACCATCTCCCAGTACAACAACCAACTGGACAGCTGGGCTCCTCATGGATAGCAATGACATGATTTTTAAATTTGATGGAAAGCAAGGAGCCAAAATTCCAGATGGAATAGTCCCAAAAAATTTAACTGATCAATTCACCATCACTCTGTGGATGAAACATGGACCTAGTCCTGGATTAAGAGCTGAGAAGGAAACTATTCTTTGCAACTCTGACAAGACAGGTGAGTCTGTGTATGGAAAAAATGTTATGCAAAGGGGATATCAACAGCAGTAGAGTGTTGCCATGTCTCCTCATTTAATTTGGCCTTAGAAAAAACTAATCTCAGATGGTGCCACTCCAAGCATTGCTGCCTTAAGAGCTTACTGAAGGACATAAATTTCAAACACAGCTGGGATAACACAGCTAGAGATTTCACAGGAATTGACTGATAGCATAACTAAATTATGTTTAATTCTTTTTCATTATTTAGATTTAAACACTTCTAATTCTTCACTGAAACAAGTTTGACAAAATACGCATTTGGATTTCATTTATTAGCTAGGGCAGGATGATTCCATGAACAAAGCTGATACGACACAATTCAAGAAGAGTCCTACTAATCCATGAAAAAGCTCAGTTCTGTGGGGTTTCTGTGCTGTGTCTGGGTGCTGTTGGTGTGTGAGGCACCAAGGGCTGTGTGTCCCCGCAGAGATGAACCGGCACCACTACGCGCTCTACGTGCACAACTGCCGCCTCGTGTTCCTGCTGCGCAAGGACTTCGACCAGGCCGACACCTTCCGCCCCGCCGAGTTCCACTGGAAGCTCGACCAGGTACCCCCCTCCTGCTTCCCGAGGTCATCCAGGACCTCTAAGAGCCAAAATGAGGGATGCGGGACTCCAGGCAGCTCTCCAAAATGCAATTTATTACATCCAAGACATTACAGCAATCTGGGGTGGTGGGCGACAGAGCTGTGCCTACAGCTGTCAGCTCCAGCTGCAGGCACGCCTGGAGTCCTGCACCCCTAAATCAGGCTCTTACTGATGGTGCCCAACGTTGAGTGCAACTGTAACAGCCTAAATGAGAGATGTGGGACTCCAGGTGGCTCTCCAAAATGCAGTTTGTTCCATCCAAGAGGTTACAGCAGCCCAGGGTTGTGGGTGACAGAGCTGTGCCCACAGCTGTCAGCTCCAGCTGCAGGCAGGCCTGGAGACCCTTTGGTTTTGGTTACAATGCATTATATACTTTTCTTTGCTGAGCATCTTAATACAGTAGAACCAATCTATACCTTAACTATTACCTATAGCCTATCATAACTACTGTAATTACCATATTCACGTTACTGTTCTCCAATCACTCAAAGTTAGTATGTTACAGTTTAAGCTAGAAGTCGTTATTCAGTTTTCTTGCAGTGGAAAATTCTGAGACCTTTTTTCTACTTGCCACATCGGCAGGCTTGTTTGTTTGCCTGTGCTCTTTTTCTGCTTGGTAAAAACATCTTGTTTGAGGTGGGTTTATCCTTTGTTCTGTCATAAAAACCCCTCCTAACTAACACACCCTTTGCCTCCTTGGTTATCCAGTAAGACTGGCTCAGCAATTATTTTCTTCTATATCAAAACTTGCTTCCATCTCTATTCCTTCATCAGACTCTAAATTTAAAAATCTTTCTGCTAAGCACACGTATCTGTGAGACTTTCTTGTCAAACTTTCATCCCTCCCAACAAGGACCCTTCCTCCTCCTCTGGCCTTTAGGCAGCACATGGAACCACCCAGATCCCACAGCAGCTGTCCAGAGTCTGTCCGGAATCTCTCGGAATTACACTGCAACTTGCAAGTGTTTCAACTCCATTTAGGATCCACATAAAAAGAGACAAATAAGTTAACTTTGTCAAGTCATTTTATGACTAGTTTTTTGTTGTTTATTTTAACTGGGCCACTTTAAATGGTATAGAGCTTTATATCCTTTGGCAGTGGAGAGAGATGTGACATTGCATATAGTTCCCTAAATGTTTTCCATTTATAATTTTAAAAAAAATCTGCTTTATTTTTATTTATATATAAAATCTGCACAATGGGAGTGATGGAAACCTTTTTGCTAAAGAGTATGCTGATACACAGAAAGGCACTTCTATTATATTGTAAATCCTATCTGCAGACCTTTTCTTTTATCTGCTGTGCTGTATGTAATTTTGCCTTATTATTAAGTGTATATTGCAAGAAAATTATTATTAAAGAGATAAGAGTTGCCTTTCATAGGTTTGTTCATTCTAGGTAGGATAAGCATCATTTGGGTGAAAGAAGACAGACTTCAGAAAGTACTATTTTTTCAAAGTAAATTTCTTCTTATCTTTGAGTCCAAAGTATGCTATGGAAAATGTAGCCATAGGAATGTTTACTTTTCTAATTTGCCTTGTAAAGGTATATAAAAATGAGATCTCCATCGTGGTTATCAGATGAGTGTGGTAAGAAGGCCTGTGGTGGTCATGGCACTCGCTTTGCATTTAACACTAACCAGTCTGGAATCAGTTTGTGCTGTACTCAATAGGAAATCTTAGTGTCACAAAATAAATTGAAATTAAATCATATTGAATATTGCAAGTCAGGAGTAACTGGTATCATCTCAGATAAGGCTGTTGTGAGTGCTGAAGATGGAGTTGTATTTCTAAGCTCAGTACTAAGCATCTAATTAATGATAATGCAAGGTTTTGGGAAGTATTTTGATTTTGAAAATTGAGTGCAGTCAACTTTTATATCCTTAAAATGAGAGAGAACCAGTGTCCTCTCAATAAATTAAATTTGTGTGTGACTCTTGTAACTTGGCCATGAACTTTCCTAACTACTACTGAAAACTCCTACATGATGTAAACTAGAGACAGAAAATATTTTTTAGGTCACTTGATTAATTGCCTTTCATTCGGCTGCTGTCAATTGATTTCCACAGTATATTTTCAGCTATTGTTTATAGATGAAAAAGAAAGTAAGATTAAAGTATAAATAAAGTTTGTTATGGGTTGTGTGCCCAGACTTCCATGAAGATGGATTTATATTGTCAAGGTGATACTGTTGTAAGTTTTGTCATGAAGGGACCTCATAAAAATTGCTGCTTTATCTCTTCTTCATGCTTCATCTGGCCTATATGGTAGAGTAAATTAAAAGAAACTGAAAATAAAACATATGTGAATAATGGGCCAGGAAGGAACTTGCATGGTTTTAAAGACAAGGCAGTGAGAAATTGTCACTATAATGTAGTAAATTGATGCCTTCTTCTAACTGTATACCCAGAGTGGTATATCTTAGAAAGCCCAGGATATTTTAAAACCACATCATAAAACTAGGGTCCTACTCAATATGAAAAAAAGCTGGACTAGACTTCCAGGAGTAGATTAATTTGATTATTTGCATATTTCGACACTGACATACCTCTGGAAATCTCACCTTCAAAACAGATCATTCTGCAGTGGCAAACCCTCTGATTCCCTGCTGCTGTTGTTGTTTTGCTAAGAAAAGCCTGGGAATGGAGCTGTGCCCAGCTGCTGTCCCTGTTCCCCACCTGCCCTGTGGGCCAGGGCTCTGCAGACAGCACAGGGCAGAAATTAATCTGCAAGAGCCTCCAGGGCTTGGTCCCAGCCACAGCCAGAGCAGAGGAAAATGTGGCACAGCACTTTATTGCTGAGCTCACTTTATGAACGCAACAATCCAGAGATTGTTTTTGCTGAGAGATACCCAGTGACCTTGGAAGAGGGTGAAGCTTGAACTGGCGAAATCATTTATCACTCTCACTGCAGAACAGTAAAATTTATGATACCAGCTGCTCTGGGCTCTATCTACTCCATGAGACTCCTCATTCTTTCAGGGCACTGACTAGGTTTAATTTAATTGTCTAGATCTCATTTCTGTGCTGGGTGAGTTTGGCATACACCTTAGCTGCAGGCTCTGTCCTTGTCTGGATAAAGGGATCCACGGAACATTTTACACAGCTGCACCTGAGCAGTGCATCTGCAGCCTCTCAACACCGTGACAGCCTTGCACAAGCAGTGTGGGGAAACTCCAAATGACAGTATCTGCCAGGCCAGCTCTGGGAATATTGTGTCTTTAAGTCAGTTCATAAACCTAAGGATTTATTTCCATTATGGCTTTCAGTTTATTTGTCCCTATTTGTTCCATTAATGGCCTTTGCTAGATGGATTTTTCACTTACTGCACTTCTCCATGACCTGAGAGTGCCACAGCCCTGGGCAGACGTGCCTGTATTAGTGACCTGCAAAAGGTGCTGATAATCAGAGCTATCAGACTTTTTGCTGAGGGTGTCCTTATTATTTATAAGAAACATGGGAAGAAAGAAGTATGGATAGTTTGGGATTTTCCCCCCTGTCATCCTTGTGCAAATTAAGTGTCTTAGTTGTGAGAGAATCCATTAGCAGTAATCTGGGAGAAAAGGTATGGAAAGAGCAATGTTAAAGAAAATCAGTGTCAGGTCTGTAACATTGGTAATAAAAACTGCAATAGATGCCCAGGTAGAGGAGGTTCCTTCATTTTATTTCCATTTCTTTGTAAGCCCAGGTGTTTCCTTTGTTTCAGGATCATGACCTTTTTCCTGAATTTCCCGTTCAAAAGTTTAAATTGAATAAATATCATGATGTGTTTGTCAGCATTTATGTAATTACTTTTCTCATACTTGAAGTATTGGACGCTTTTTAAACCCAAGAACTTGTTACAAAAAGGACAGAAATTACTCTTAACAAAACAAAAAGTTTTGTTACCAAAGTCACTAAAAGGCATCTACATTATTATCTAATTATCTCAAATGAACATAGGTGTTATTTTAAATGAATGAGTTAGGCAGCTAAATATGCATTTGGGACATCTAAGAATAACATATAAAATATTAAATCTGTTTCTTTGACTTGCTTAGAAAGCTGTGAACCAAACCAGAATTGCAGTTTGAATGATTAACCAAGTCACTCAAGCCTTTGGTGACAGTGGAATACATAACACTAAACAGGATGGTGTATTTCACACTGTTCTGAACAGGTATGACACTTTTCATACAAATATGAGGACAGCCAAAAGGTATTTTTTCTTCTCCTAAATCAACAGGATAACAACACTTTTTTTAGTGGGAGAAGGTATCTGAGCCAGAGATGAGCAATTTTTTCATGTACTTTATTCACAGTGCAGCATTATTTTCAGGATCTTATCATTTTGCAAACAGCCTTCACCCCATAGGCAAAATTTATGTTGATCCCATTAAAAACAGGGAATCTAGTGCATGATGTGGAGTCATTCTAAGTCAGCAAAAACCAGATAAACATTAAGAAAGTACTGTTCCTCTACTAAGATGAGATAAATTGTTTGAATAATCCAGCATTAACCTGCAGTGCTTTTCATTGTGAAAAACCCCCAAACCAGTTCCTTTTCTAACAGGAGCTACAGGAGATGGTTTGGATAAGCCTAAGTGTGGTGATTTTGTCAGTGTGGGCACAGGGCTGCTGAAGGATCAAGGCAAGGCTTTGGTTTGCACTTCACCCCTTCCATGGCCTCACACACACCAGGGGCCATGGCACTCAAGTGCTTCACTCCCAGCTCCTTTTTAACATCAGCACCTGCTCAAGGACATGTTACAGCAGGAACTGACTTTCGAACGAATTTGTTACATGATAAGAAGGTAAAGTGAAATTGATTTGGTATTTGAACTCTTTTTTTTTTTTTAATATAGTTAAATTGGATATTTCCATCAAACAATAGGATTTACGCCTGGAAGTTGTTCTTTTTTTGCTGGATTGTTAGCCGTTGTTTAGAATTGGTTTTTGTGCAAATTTCCATCATTTCTATGCATGAAATCTAATCTCTAGGTAAAAGCCATCGGTCTTAGCAGTCCCATCCTTTCCAACACGATGCTCTATTTGAAGTCATCTTTTTTCTTTATGATGGAGTTTATTACTTGAAGCTCAGAAGAGTTTCTTATGCTCTTAAACACTTACTTTAGAAATTAGTATGCAGGCCTGCACTGCTTATTGCATACAGCTTTAATAAAACTGCAGAAACAAATCAGTGAGGTGTTTGCCTACAGAGCCAGTCAGAGAGAAATGATAAATGAATGACTAATTCTGCAACAGAGATTAAATAATGCCAGGATTTAAAGAAGTCTTTGTGGCATTCCTGGCACCTTAAGTGCCTTCCATTACAGCCCTGTCTATTCTCACACACTTTATTGCTACTTTCCATCTTTGAATGCTATTTTGACAAATATTTATTCAGTGTCTTGCTTGAAAACAGTTTTTGGTAGCACAAGGATGAGTCACCAGTGATGATAAATGGTGAAAATATTCTTTGAGATCCCAACCGAAAAAAGCTTGTTTAATATAAGTTTTTAATGCAACTGCTCTATCACTGATAACAACAAAATCTTCACAAACCACTCACAGTGGCTGTCCAGAATTTGCTTTATGACATACAGGATTCCTCTTGAGGCACTCTGAAGTATTCCCTAAAAACTGGTGTGCCTTTGTGCATTTCTGATTTCTGCAGCACAGCCCAGTGTGAAATGCAGTGACTGCTCTGTGCTTCTGTAAAACTTCTATGACCTTAAGGATCAACCAAGCTCAATATTTTATCATTTCTCTACTTGCTTTTGCTTGAAATTTTTGGACATTTTCCTGCATATTTCTGTTCTACATTTTGCAATTTTCTGACCTGTTTTATTACAGCTTTATTGCACTGGTGTGGGACTTTCAGCTACTTTAAATGAGCTGGGTTGACCCTTCTGAAAATGACTCCTGATATGTGCTGTCCTTGGGGTCTTACATGGACAGCTGTTTTCCCATATGTAGTTATGGTCATTCCCAAGGGAAGTTAGAACTGTTGCAAACATTCTTTAAGACACTAAGACACTAATTTCTCAATGAAAGCAGTAAAAAGAAAAGGAAGGAAACTCTGCATAGAATAAAAGGAAGTTTAAATTGTCTATAGCACCATGAAATAATAAAAAGTATGACATTCTTAAAGCATCCTGTGGGAAGACCCTCCAACTAAATTTAATTTCTTAGTGAAAATCTTGATATGGAGTTATTAATAAATCTAAACAAGCTGGATTAACGTGTCTGTTATTGCCCTGGTTTTACACTACTCTGGGAACTCAAGAAATTTGAAGCCTAGAATGGAAATTTCCTATCAAGCTATTATTTGAAGGTGAAAAGTCACATTTACTCTCTTATTTGTCAGCTATTTCTAATATTTATCTTTTACACTGTATGTGATTTATCACTTGTGCGCCAGAATTTGTACAACACCTGCAGAAACTGGTTTGGAAATGTTCAAGATCCATTACTTGGGCAATTTCCTGAGGCCCCTCAGGAAATTTAGCTTAAAGGAAAAGCAGGTTGGCTTTCAGGTGGCGTCTGAAGCATTTCACAAAGATAGGACTGATCTTTATCCTTGCAAAGGCAGGTTAGGAGACAAAGAGGTTGTGTTATTAATAAATATAAATTCATTTATCCATGTTCATGAACTGTTTATTCCAACCTTAGAGCCAGGGTTTCTGGATGTCTGCAGTTCAGGAATAAAGCATGATGGTGCTTTTCCATGGATTTGCTTTAACATCTGGGTAGTCTCTTGACAATGTCAAAGCCTAGGAAGGCATATTTTCAAGCACATGGTGAAAAATTATGTAAAAATGCAAAACTGAGCAGCTTTCTAGTTCTACATTTAAAAACAAAGCACAGGGTGCTGCCTAACTGCAGTCAGCAAGTGTTACTGAACTGACACATTTCCTTGATGCAATTTAGGAACAAGAAAGGTGGGCTATAATAGAATTATTTCATCATGAATGAACTACTGATCTAATTTAGTAAGCCACCTGGAAGTTACAGCATGACAGCACAAAGACATGCTGCAGCTACTGTACATAATCAGGCTTTTCAGGTGCTTTATCTGTCAGCATGATTAAGCAATTTCATTATTTAAACTTGTAATTAAGCCATCCATATTTTTGAAACCCATTGTGAAAATCAGTATTACACATTAGGAGTTTCAAGGCTACAGAAGCAGCTCACAGCTTGCATGCAAATCAGTTTGCAAACTCTTCCTGGCACTGCAGTGAAGTGTCCTGTGTCACCGCCACAAATGAATGAACCTTGAATAGAAAGGCTCTTATTTCAAAGCTGCATTTTCTAATGCTGTTATTTGCTTGCACCAAATAATCCTCCTTTTCTATACTTTACCCACTAAATTTTTATTTTCTTATATATATTATTGAAATTGTAGCATGTGTACATTGTGCAACCTTGGCACAGAGAAAGACGCACTTTATATATCCCCTTAAAGTTCCTTCCAGCTCTAAGTAATGTCTGGTATTCTAAAAATATATCATTATGGTTGCTAGTGGTTTAATAAAACTTATATCAGGCATTTGTCATGTGAAAGTAGCCATATAAACAACTCCTCACCTAAGACTGCAGGAGTCATTTAGCTGTACTATGGATTTGTCAGTTCTCACTGCACCACCTCCCGAGGTCATCAAAATCAATATTCTTATTTACAGAGCTCCTGGGATGTATTAGGAATGACTGTGGTGGGTAAACCAAATGCGTGATTTACATGAATTTGAAGAAAGATCAATTTCACTTTTCATAAAGAGCTCTGCTTTTCTAAAGATATTGACTGTCTTAAGACATAGATTTAAAAAACACTTTTTTGCACTCACCGGGATTTCAGAAGAATTTATATCTATTGGCCATATTGAACTTTGCTGCTATTACTGTGTTTATGTGCTGCAGAAAGTAAAAAATTCCCGAGGGCTGCACCAGGCATCTGCAGAGCTGATGAGCCAGTGTGAAGTCACTGGTGTGAATCTGCACTGGCTGAGATTCCAAACCTCTGCTTCCTTACCAATGGAAATTCACTGTGCAAGGATAAAGGAGAATCAGCAGCTGTTAAATAAGGTCAGGGTAACTGTGCAGGTTTTCAGTTCAATGCCACCAATTAAAAATGTGCTCTTCAAGCTGTGCCTGGATCTGTGAGCTTTGCCAGAGCACGGCAGAGCCAAGCTAACTTCAAAATTTAGTATTAACTGTTCTCTCATTAGCAGTTACAACCTGATTGGGTTACAAATAATTGTGGATCCACTTATAGTTTTGTAGCAGTACTGGTGCTGGCTAGGAAATGGAAATCCTTATGAATAATTTCATGTCTTGAAAGCTTTTTCTACTTGAGAGTTGCATATTCTTTATAAGCAGGCAGTGAACCCTATAGAAACTTCTTAGGCAGGCAAAAGCAGGATCCTTACTTCAATCTTCCATTAGCAGAAGTTGTTTTCAAATGAAACTAAAAGTGCAACTTTAATCTTAGAAATTTCAAGTTTATTGAATCATAATTTCAGGAAAGTTCCTGGCATTCTTTGGTATTATTGATAGCTGTAATGTTTTGTAGGGGGTTTTAAAGTAATTGCATATTAAAGTCATAACAAAACTCCATCAGCAAGAAAATTTCCCAAAATAAGCATCACTATGCCATAGAAATTGCACTAAGTTCTGGTAGGGTATTATAATTAAACTTCAAATTTTAAAATTTTAAAACTTCAAATTTTAAAAGCCAGTGAAGTTCCTATTTCTAATTTACTCACAACTGCTTGAAAACAGACAGAAAAAACTGCAGACTGATATTGCACAGATTTTCCTACCCTTGTTTAGTGTTCTTCCAAATGGACAATGGTATTCCAGACACTCCAGAATTTTACTGCATTTTTTCAAGCAGTCACACAGCCCAGGATCTCACTAAGTTCTTTTCCTATCTTACTGTGATCCTTTCATTACTGATTCAATCTTTTCCCTTCCAGTTTGTTCTCTCCAATTAACCTGTGGACTCAGACATGTTCAGAGGAATTCACTGTTGCTGTAATTGCACACATGGCCTGCGTGGCATTTCTTAATCTTTCCTAAGTGGCCTCATGCCCTCTCTCCCTGAGACACCTGTACCATCATCCCTGGATTTGGATGCACTCCCAAATAAGGGTTTGCTGTAATTCCATGGCCAGCACAGAGACCCTGATTTCAAATTCAGCCTTTGATTCCGTATGATCAATATTTAACCAAATGTGGCTGATTTAATGAAAACTCTTGCAGTAACTTAGCACCCAGTGCTCAGCTAAGGTAAATAGAAGGAGAACTGTGATAATAGTTAAATGTATTACAATTCAAACATAAATGAGGGTATTAATATGACTCTAGAGTGTGTGCAATAGGAGGCCATAGATAGTCCTCTGCATGCAGAGGTGACAGGAAACGTCCAGTTGCTTTCAGGCAATAAGGGACATTCCTGAATGTCACACTTGGATTCCTTCCCATAGGGACAGAGCTGCTGTTGCTCTCCTTGAATGTCACTTCCTAGCCCAAATGGACTATTTGTTTGGGTTTCAGAAATACACAGCTCTCAGCTGGCAAAGGATCCACCTATTGTCTTTATTTCTGCAGCTGCAGTTCTTTTATGTCATGTAAGTCTTCCATATGACTTGGTATGGGTCTGTTATTACATACTTTAGGGGAGCATGTTGGAAGTTTTGTTCCTTAATATTCAGATTTTTTTGAAAGTTATTTACAATTTTGAAAGCTAACACCTGACCTATTTGGCAAAACTAAAAAGGCATATTTTTCAGGGTTGTTTTGGGGTTTTTTTTTACCTGAAGAACCTGTTCTCCCATTTCTAAAAATAGCAATTTCAGCACCCATTTACCAATCAGCGAAACAGTGCTTCCCTGGGAAAATTTCAGACAGCTCAATTGTGAATAAAGAACATGATCATGATTAGTACTAGAAGCAAGCTGCATATTGACAAAATAACAGCATTCTTTGGCAAAGTCACACATACAGCTGATAACTAATTACCTTCCTACGGTATATAACACATAATCAGTCTGTCTGCAAAATGCCAGCTCTGTAATTAAAGTCCCAGCAGTCCCCATTTCACTGAAGAGACTATGCATAATATTTGAGTTGTATCATTTCCTGACTTATATCTATGTATAAATACAGCAGCATGGACACACAACCATTCTTCACCTTACAGAAATTATTAAGGGAGCCAAGTATGACTCATTGCCACCTTTTAGCTGCATTAAAACAAAATACCATTTGCTTTTCCCTGCATTATGTCCTAATTGTCTGCTGGAACAGAAGTAAATCCCAGATTAATCTGTATGGGGAAGGAGCACCTATTTCTGCTGTGCCTTTGTGCTGCTGTAGCTGCCCCCAGCTCAGGGTGCTGCAGCATCCACACCTGCCAGAGCTCTGGGCTGCACGAGATTCCCTCCATGGAATTCCCTCCATTCTCTTCCCTGGAAAGATCCTCTCAATTCAGTGTGAGACTTGTGTGAAAAGCAGGGATTCTTTCATCCCCAGTTTGCACTGTGCCCTTTCAACAGAGCAAATAACGTTTCAAGTAAATCGCTTCTCCCGAAATGTGGAAATTGTGAGAGGTGTTTAACACCCATGTCAGCTGCATCTGCCTTTGCTGAGCATGTTCAAAGCAGCCCTTGCAAGCAGTCTCAGCACTTCCTTCAGAGATCAGAGCCTTTGAAGAGGGATTTGCCAAGTGCTGGGGGCCTTCAAAGAGCCAGCAAAGGACAGGTGTGCAGCCCCAGGCAGGATCCAGGTGGGTTTTCTTCTGCCTGCAGCCCAGCCTGGGAGCCCCAGTGTTTCCCAGATGGGAGCTGAGAGCTTAGCCATCAACATCTGGATGTTTATTTAATGAATTAATGCCAGCATATAACTTCCCGTGGGATGTGCATTGATAAGGGAGCTCAGTCCCTTGGTCTGGCAAATTGAGTGATGTGTGTAGGTGGGACTGTGTGAGAGGGAGGAGACAGGAGCTCTCTTCAGGAGGTGTTTTTAGAGCTGAGCACAAGTGTTTGTCCTCTAAAGCAAACAAGCCCCAGCTACCCTGTTTTCTTTGTCTCCAGGGTCAAGTTTGCATTAATCCCACTCTGTGTACCTTTATAACATCTTAAAAGCTGCCTGAACCAAGTGTTTTATTTGTTCAGCAGCAAGGAAAGGATGTCTCATCCTGCTTTCAACAGGGACAGCCCTGTTTTTCTTCATGCAACATCCTGATGCTCACATAGAGAAAAAACAGCCTTCAGGAGTGTGGCCACATCCCTCAATTGTCTCAGTCCTTGAAGCAGCAGGCAGTCAAGATGCCTGACTCAAATGTAACCTTTAAACGTTTGAGTATTATCATTTCAGCCAGGCTTCTAGAAAGCAAACTGAATAAAAAGCATGTATATTAATATTTGAGAGGTAACGGCAAAGAATAGCAGGGTTTGTTTTTTATTAACCCTCATAGCTTTTGGTTTTTTTAATTAAACTTATTTTTTGATTAAGTACTATTAATAAACTGAAAATTATTTGCTTGGTTTTCTAGCAAATAATGGTTTTTTCAGGAGGTGTGCTAAATGAGCATTTCATTTAGTTTATGACTAAAATTCCATTTGCAGACAGAGCCCTCCGAAGTGAAAAATAAGTTTGTTGCAAATCTCTTAATAGAAATATCTGACAGACAGAATTCCTGCATGTGTCACCTAAGAAGGCAGATTTTGGAGATGAGAGAAAGTGATTTAAATTCCAGATAAGCTTCAAAGATGAGGCCTCATGAGTGATGAGGCCTCCTGAGTGAAATGAAGTAGAATTCTTTGTGTCCTGTCTTGAGGAGGGAACAAACTCACAGACCAAAAGCTCCTTTCAGCTCCCTTTGAAATCAGGTTGTTCACAAGCCCACACCGTTTTAGTTTTGGAAAGGACATTAATAATGCTAGAAAGTAAGACTGACATAATCTGTGCCTCAATGTACATTAAAACATCCCTGATCTCTGTACTCCCTTCCCAGTGATGCCCTCAGGAACATAATGGGTGCCATTTGGAAATAAAACCATGCTTTAATGCTATAAATGCTTTATAAATGCATTAATAGGTGAAAATAAAAAAATATTTGAGCACTTCAATAAATAATGTCAACCAAATATCAGGTCTCAGATTAGGAAACAAAGGAGGTATTTAGGCCATTTCAGTTAGGTAGGAGCTCAAAGGATCTGGTGGGTTTTATAGTTCTCCCTAATATTATTCTTATTTGTTAAGTGGTAAATGTGTTCAGTTTGTCAATAATTCCCAAAGATATGATCTCCCCAAAGTCTTTGCATTTTTTCATCTCTGATCATATATATACACATTTGTGTATATAACATTTATAGTAGTTTCTTTAGTCTAGAGAGATATTTAACAGAAAATTAATACAGACAAATCACAGTGTAGATCAATATCTGGCATATAAATGAAACAATCATAGAAGCCCTTTCAACTGGGAGGCAGGAAATTAAACATGTAGTGTTCATTCTTGCTAAGACTTTGGTTGATATTTTCATTCCTCAGATTCAGTTGATTCAAGTTGATCTTAAAAAATGTCCCCATGTTTCATTACTTAGTAGAAAGTGCATACATCTCAGAATATTGATCATTCTTTCCATTTAGATAGGAGCACTTTTCCACCCTGATAGGAGCCAGGCAATATTTTATTGAGCCTGACACACTGCAGCATCTGTGCTGGGGCCTCTCTTCCCTTGCTTTTCCTGCTCTCCTCAGCTGTAGATTTCCAAGGGCAAATCCAAGCTGGCAGTGGCCATGCTGCATCTCTGAAGCAAAGTTCTTTGCATTATCCTTAATGGTTTTACTTGTTCCTTTTATATCCTGACATCAGGGGACTTTTCTGCCTTTTTTTAATTCCTGATGGGTTGGTGTTCATTAATAGAAAAATAAAGGAGATTTTAGAACAAAAGGGAAAAAGGGAAATAATACACCACGATGAGGTACTGTTCAGTAAAGCTTCCTGTTACAAGTAATGAAATATTATAGGAACAAAGAACAGATAAAATAGAAATAATTTGATTTTTTTAGTTTACTTTTTTAAACAACAGTAGAGGAACCTGAAAAACACTTAAAGTAGTCTGCTCCCCATCCTGGCTGTCTCACTTTTGCTGCTCCCTTCATTGGGTACCAGTTTCTGACAGCTTCAGAAGGGAATATTGCTTCTGAAACAGGAGGCCACTGCCTTACTCCCATTCTAATTCTTCTTTGGAGACCAGTCCTTAGTCCAGAAAGCCTGGAAAGAGGGATGGTGCAATCCAGAGCACCACAGTCAAATAATGTTAACTGGGTTTATTTACACAAGGCAATGAGAGCAAGAGAGAGATTATTGCCCAGGAAAAATTCCCTTACTGGTGAAGAAGAACCAACATTCAACCTAATCCCATGGAAGTTTCTTTATGGGACCATTATAACACTTTGTATAAATTATTTTCCTTTCTATTACCTACCAAGACTGTTATTTGGTAGCTTAAGGAATATCAACAATAACTTTAATAGTAGAGTTAACAGGGATCAGTTTTCATTAGCTGTGTGTCACTTCAGTAGTTTAGTTTCAATTTCAATCCAACTCAGTTATTAAATACTTAGTTTCTAAAAATGTTTTTTCATCTTTGTATGCTCTGATAATTTCCCTCTCTTTAATAGTTTTTAAATCAATTTATTCTGATATGAGCTGTTGGAAGTATCCTGCCTGAACAACTAGAATACTACAAATTGGTCTATGAAAATATGCACATTGATATGAGCTGTTTGGAGTTGATTTATTTCAGTGATTGCACCATGCTTTCTAAAAAGAGTGTTCTCTTTTTACTTTAAAGCTTTAGAAATACATAACTGTTCTACAACGCTGTTTTCAAATGTTTCACTCCAGTTTGTAATTAAAAACGCCAAAGTTTTGTGTGTGTGTGTATGTATGTATGTATATGCATATTTATGTATCTCATACATTAATATGTATATATGTACCACTAAAAGCTGTAAAAGACTGCACCAGTGAATTGTTTTTATCATCTCTCCATGATGATACACATCACAGAGTAATGTGAAAGTCTTCTGGTCTGGGACAGAGTTGTCAAGTCTCTTCTAAGAGTAAGACAGGAGACAAATCTGTGCAGGTGAACAGCCAGATAAATTTCAAACAAGGGTGGTTTCTGATGGAAAAGGGCCAGCACTGTGGCCATGCAACCACAGAGAGCTGCAGAATATGAAACTAAGACATCTTTCGTTATTATTCTATTCCATGTCCTTTTCTCCTGATTTGAAAAGGAAGTGAGTTTTTTGGGATGCTGTGGTCAAACCAGTCGGTGCTCAGATTTGAATATTGGCCACTGAGGACATGGATACGCCTCTGAGAACACCGGAGTTAAAAGCAGAGAACTCCCAGGGGAAGCTCTCTTGGTTCTGGTGGGTGAAGGAGGTCAGAGCTCCCCTGGCCTGCCCGGCTGTGGGCTGCGTGTGGGAGGGGAAGCCATGGGGCCTGGTGAGGTAGGCCAGGCCTTGGACAGAGAGGGGAGGTGAAGGCCCCTGCAGGATGGAAGGGTGAAGGAACACTGAGAGGCAGCAGGCAGCCACCCCCAGAGAGAGAGAGCTGGTGCCTGTGCCTGTGCCACCTTGAAATTTGATATCATGTGGCCGTAGGAGAAGGGGAGGTGCAGCAAGGGTGCAGCAAGAAGGTGCCCGGCAGGGCAGCCATGGGAGTTCTGGACAGGCAGAGCCCAAGATTTTTAACCCTTTTCTTGGATGATGGAAACCTTACAAATGCTGATCCTCCTGGAACTGAATGAGAAGAGAGATAGACATTAAATAGGAGGAAATGGGCAAGTGCGATGGAAGTTTGTGCAAGTGAAAGATGTCAGAAGAGTTGAGAAGAATTCTAGGTGGGAGGGATGATGGAGTGGCCTTTGGGTGGACTTTTCTTCTATAGCCATGGACAGAACCATTTTTCCTGAGACACAGAGACTGCATTTAGGGGGAGGCAATGGCTTGGAGCCAAGAGAGTGCAGTGATGTTATGTGAAGGAATGCGTGAACAGAGACAATGGGTGAGGAGGGTGGTGGTGCCCTCGATCTTCAGTGAAGGAGAAGATCTCTGTTCTCAAGACCTGTTAGCCCCAGGGGGTGAATTTGGGGGGGGACAGGTGTCCCAAAAGTGATAGACTGTGCTTTTTTTTGGAACTGGGCAAAGCATCCTTAAAAGGAAAACTCCAGAAGCAGCTCTGGTCCATGTGTGGTGGTGAGAGCACTGGGCATGGAAGGAGGATGTCATGATGGCAGATGTTCTCCAGGCGGTGCCACGTGTGACATGGAAACACAAGAGGTCTCAACTGTGTTTCCAGGGGAAGCCTATGGCACAAGAGAGACTCCTCTCTCCTTGATGAACTGAGAATTGATTATCTGAAGGGTGGTGATGCACTGAGAGCTGGTGATCTTAGGGGCGGTAACTGAATTGAGAGTCCAAGGTTTTGTCTTACTGTGATGTGTTGGAAATTTGGTGGGAGGAGGGGGAATGTTTTTGAAAGGTTTTCATTCTGAGTTCTGTGTGGGTTTTTTATGTAGTTGTAGGTTAATAAAGTGGGGTTTTTTCCCTTTATTCCTAAGCTGGAGCCTGCTTTGCTGTATTCCTGGTCACATCTCACAGCAGACACCAGGGAGAATATATTTTCATGGGGGCACTGGCATTGTGCCAGCATCAAACCATGACACCTTTCTTTTCCTACAGTTAGTGAATAGAGGTTTACCCTGAGTTTCCTTAAATCCTTTCTGCTTTTCCACACTGAAGGTTCATTTGCAGAGGACTCAAATGTCATGTGTGGTTGGATTGCAGCTGGCTTCATTAAGTGCTGGAATGCTACAGTGGCTGTTATGGTTCCAGAAGGAGCAGGGGATGCTGAGGTGCAAGGCAGTGATCTGCTCTGCCTGACAGAATGCCAGCAGCACTGTGAGGGAAGACACTGGCCTTCAGTGAGGTCAGTGCCACAATTAACATCTGCTCTCCAGCATATGGGGCAGGGAGCTCAGACAAACCAGATAATAAATCTCAGAAAACTTACAGTTATGTTTGTCTACTTAGCTCTTTTACACCAAGAATGACACACAAACCAGAATAAAACTAAATCACAGTAACGATAAATTTGCCCCAGTTGCTACAGGATGACTTGCAGTGTCTTTGTTCACCTCTTTTCTTCAAAAGAAAGACATTGGCTGTGCCAAATAAAACACATTGCATAGTTCTGCAGGATTCAGGTTTTTAATCACAGGAAAATCAAAGACCCAAACATGGTCTGCTGCTAAACACAGACTCATCTGTTTTAGGTGCTTGCTGTTCCTTCTGCATTCATTTGAATGGACATAGAGGGGAAATGGGCTGAGGAGGGAAAAATAATTACTTTTATTTTTCACTTAAGAGTAAAGAAGAATTTCTGATAAAATACAAGGTGTTTCCTATGGGAACATCCATAGCTATGAAGATAGATACTTGGCAAACTTGCTATATAAATGTATTTTTCTTGGAAGCACTTGAGCGCAGTTGCAGGAGCCTTGAATTGTGGAATTTATGAAATGTTGTGTTTTCAGGAAGCATTTTCTTGAAAAATCTAACTGCCTAATGGATTAATTACACTGGCTACACATTATTGTGCTCTTTGTGGTGCAATGCCCCAAAATGTTTTGGTTTGGTCTGTCAAAGTGCCCTTGCTTGAGTTAAACATGAGGGTTACTCACTCATTGGGGTGCAGTTCAGGGTTGCAAAACAGGAACAGTGTGGAACAGTTCTCCACAAAGTACCAAGCATTCATCCTGCAGGTTTGGCCATGCAAGGTCTCTGAAAATGAGGTTTTGTTTTCTGTGAAATGTCAGCTGCATGAGGCTGCGATAGATGCATCAAATGCTGAAGAGATCAGGGGCTTGGCAAGCTCTTTTTCCTTGGAAGGCAGGGCTGCACAATACTGTTGGTGGTTGGAGTTTGTTCGATAACGTTTTCAGTCTTCCAATTTATTTACTTTCAATTTTGGTTTCAGTTCATTTAACCTTCAGAAAACATTTGTGCTGTCTGCTGCTTACAAAAGGAAGGCTCCCCCCAGCAGCCCCTTGCTGCATTTATCTCTTGCTGTGGAGCTACAATGTCTGCAGTAATAAATGTATCCGTTTGAAATTGAAGTAATTAAGTTCTTGTTGAAATGTCTTCTGGAACAAAACATTAGCTTTTGCTTTCAAAGGGGAGATATTGCCCAGATAGCACTTCACCTGGCCAAGGACAAATGTTATGGTAAAACATCACTTTCTGCTTGCTTCTGTGAAACAGCAAGCATATCTGCATTCAAGCACTTCCATTTCTTAATGCACCAAAACAAGGATCTCCCCAGAACTGAAAGCACTGCTGTTGTAACTATTCTTTTGTTTTTAAAACAGCCCACTCATCCTACCAGCTTGCTGTGATTTATTCCTTTGAACTTTTAAATTGAAAGATACAACAACAGAAAAAAAATAATTGGGCAGACATTTATATTTGCACACCAGACTTCTGTCTCTAGAGGCATGGGTTCATCCAGCTGTACATTTGTAAACTAAAACTGGATTTGGCCATCCTGCAGTAATCCCTGGTTGTCCAGCTCAGAAATTCATTAATCAAATCCTCCTGTAAGTATGTTGTAACTGTGGCTGTTGCTTTTCAAAGCTGGTGGCTCTCAGGGAAATCATAAAGATCCTCATTTTCCCACCATCTGGGGAAAAGCTCAAGGCCAAAAGATGAAGGGTGGACAAGAGGTGAGTTCCCTGCCCAAACCTGTAGATTGCTGGTCCCTCTGTGTTGCACAGGGCACGGCCCAGGTCCTTTTAGTACTGTCAAGGTCCTGCCAGGTTGCACAGGACTTTCTAAGTAGTGATGGGATAAGTTAATAATGGCAATCATCAGTCCAGTGACTAAGGGCTGTATATTTTCTTAATCTGAACCTAATAGGAATGCTCAGTAACTATGCCAGTACATCCTCTATGTATCTTACATGAAGTGTTCTGTTTTCAACACTAGATACAAGCATTAACAAATTAATATTATTGTCTTGGTTTGAAAAGACAGATGTCTGCTAAGGAAGGCAGGAGCCTCCCCTGAAATGGAAAATGTAACTCCCTCTGAATAATTATAATTTTGAAATTAAGGGGCTCTCAGGCAAAGATATGGGAGTAGGAATAACAGTTCTTTATTAGGGGGAAAAAAAAAAAAGCAGCAGTACAAAACAACACTGCCAGAGTCACAGCAGTCCCTGTCCCCGTGTGTCAGGGGGTATCCCAGCCCCATCCCATGAGGGCTCAGCCCTCCTGCAGTGCCAGCTGTGGCTCTGCTGCAGCAGGGATCCTGCACAAGGGGGGAGTTTTCCTCTGCAGCTCCAGGGCTGCTGCAGATGGGCCTGGGCTCCCTCTGGCCATGCAGGGCAGCAGAAAGCTGCTCCTCTGGCAATGCAGGGGGCAAAGGCTGCTGTGCTGTGCCAGGCTCAGATTGGATCCAGGTAGGAATGCTTGGCTCCTCCCCTGGGCGGAGCATCTCCCCATGGGATGCTGGGATTGGATCAGCCCTGCAGGGACACTCAGTGGCCATGGACAGCAGAGATCTCCTGGAGGCAGGGTTGGCTGGGGGAGAGATAAAGAAACAACTGCCCCATGGACAGCAGAGAACTGCCCCACCTCTAACCAATGGCAATAGAATACACACCTCCAGCCACATCTTGCATTTGTAGCCTAAGATAATTATGTATTAGGAAATGTGAAAATACAGATGAAATACCAAATTGCCTGATTTTTCTATTTTCTGTCCATGTCTTGTTTCAGATTGTGTTTTAAGAAGCCTCTATTTATCACATATATTTTGTGAATATGTATTTTGCCAAGAGTATTTATCAATATCATTAATGTTAGACACATAGAAATTACAGCAACATTATTTCCCATAACTGAAATTTGGAAACACATTGAAAACCACATGGGATATAACAATCAGCCCCTGTAAGAGCTGACTAATGCTGTGGTGTGTCTCCCAGATCTGTGACAAGGAGTGGCACTACTACGTGGTCAACGTGGAGTTCCCCGTGGTGACGCTGTACATGGACGGGGCGACGTATGAGCCGTACCTGGTGACCAACGACTGGCCCATCCACCCCTCCCACATCGCCATGCAGCTCACAGTGGGGGCCTGCTGGCAAGGTAAAATCACACCAGACAACACACAGCACTGCCAGGAGTTCAGGCCAAGAAAGAATCTCGCCTGTCTCGCTGGTTGTATAGGAAATAGACTGCTAAAAGATGGATGGTATAAAATCAGGTGTAAATCCAGAGTTGTTAATGAATCAAGTCCAAGGATAAAATGGACAGGACATTAACAGGCTTTGCATTTTCATCACCTGAAGAAGTATTGGATACAGTTTGTCTATTCAGTGTGAAAGATTGTCTTCTTTATCTTTTGTCCTCACTTCTTTTAATTGTTTCCCTTGTTCTCCCACCTTAAGTGAACTATCTAGGTACTAAAGAACTCCAGCTATCTCTTTTCAGTCCCTGCCTCAGATTTCTTTTACAGCTCATGGCCCAGTCCTGGGCCCTTCACATTGGATGTATCTCACCAGCAATTCCAGTAATTTACTTGATTCTCCCGGTTGTACACTAGAGATAAAAGTGAGAGTAAAATAAATCCAAAAGTCCAAACCCCTGAGCCATATGGGTGTTTGCTTAAATATTATCTTTCTCTGTTTTCTATCTTTTATAATCCAATTCTTCTCATTCTCTTTACCTGATCCTTGCACCACTTTCTTTCTCTGTTCTCTGCCTTATACCTGAAGTGCTCCTTTTTCTCTGCTCTGTTTTTGTAAAATTGTCTCCATTACCCTTCCATGCTGATTTTCTATTTACACTGTCTTTTTTCCACTTAAAGTATGAATTGAAGGAAATAATAATTAGGAAAAATGCTTTAACATAGATTCTGTCTCTTCCCCACTCTTTCATGTAGTCTCACTTCCTCCATTATCACCTTGTTTACCAATTTGATCTCTGCTTATTTGCAAAATTTGGACATCTTATGTGTGGCAGGCTGTTCAGTGTTAATAGTACTCAAAGCAAATTCAGCTGTTAGATTATGAGTGGGGTAAAGATCGAATCTTTACTTTGATGACAACATGCAGAATGAAGCTGCACTAACCTTAAAAACAAAATTTCATAAGTTGACAATATTGATAATTATTGTAGGTGTGATAAACTGGTTGGCATTGCACTAATCCCATGTACTTGGAAAAGTATAGACTGTTTCTTGTCTAGCTGGTGTTGGCATGTGTTGATTTTTTTTGTTATGCGATATTGGTGCAGTATTTTTAGATCAAAGTTCCAGAGTTAGAAAATGCAAATGTAATTTGTAAATTTAGTTCTTTCCAGACATGACCAAATGCCATAGAGGCTGTGAATAATCCTCAAATTGGGAAGAGATGGAATTAAGGCAAAACTGCTCACATAGGCTCCCAATACTTTCAGGCCAGGGACCATATTTCATATTTAAGCTGTTAAAAAATAAAAAGTGGGTATTGTTTTCAAACATTTTTATTTTTTCCTGGGATAATTTGATGGCTTAATTAATAACCATTCAGGATAAGATTCTTCTTCCTTTTTGGTGGAATACCTAATTTAAACTATTGAAATCATACGTATAGCTGCCATTAGTATTTACTGCAATGTTATTGCTCTTTTCATGGTGACAGAATTTGAGTTCCTCAAAAGTGGAAACAAATTTTCCACCTAATGAAAATGCTAAGATTTAGTAATGCAGTGTGCTGAAGATTCTGATAAACTATCATGGGTGAGGCAAGAAGATAAATTTCTAATGGTTATGTGAAACAACATATCAAGATACTGCTTTGGACAAAGCTTATCATTTGGTACATTTGTTTTGATCACCTCAAACTATTTTACATGAATGGTGTGGAAAGTCACTTTGTTAATAAGATTCAGCACTGTGTTTCAGTCTGTGAAACAGTAATTAATTAACATAGAAAATTTATTCTATTATAGTCAAATCTATTATAGTCAAATAATTCTACTCAAAACAATCCATTCTAGTCAAAACAATAATTTTCAAAGTTTGTATATTTCAAGAAAAAGGGGCTCTATGAAATAAATATTTTAACTATAAATACTTTCTGTGAAACTGTTATTAAGTCTACTTAGGCTTATACATTTTAGCCAGTAACAATAGTCTAAACCTCCACATTTTCACAGCATTATAAAGCTGCTTTACAGCATTCTGTGGTTTATTTCAGCAAAATATATGGTGATTTCGGTGTCATAAGCCATTCAGGAGTCTCCGTGTTAAGAGGATATGAAGAATTTCCAGCTCTGGTTTGCTAAGACTACTTCCTTTCTTTTCATTAAAGCACTGGCAGAAAGGAACACTGCTCCAACCTCTTCCTTCAGAAAGGGCAAGATCTTCTTTCCTGTCTTTACTAAACCACTTTACAGTTCTGAGTACACAGCATCCATTTGTCAAAGTCAAATTATTTGAAAACTCAGACAAGTAAATGCATGAGAAGAAATAATATTCCTTTTTTTCCCCACACTGACTCTGATTTGCTGACAGCCAAAAGACATTGTGGCTGTGGGGCAGCTGAAAGACTGGCAGGGAGCAGGAGGAGTGCATTTAGAGGACACTGAAAAATCGAGAACAAAAATTGCAATTTGCTCTGTTAGCACTAATAGGAAAATCTGCTACTGCTATGAGGGATTTACCCTCTTGTAGATGGAAATGTTCATTTCTGGTCTGGAAACTGGGAATTGTTCTCTGCTGCTTCTTTAGGAGCCTGAGTGTCCTCTGGGATGTGACTGACTCTTTGATCTTTCCATCTCTGACACTGCTCCTCATCCTGGGGCTCTGCAGCAAGCACCATGCCTGCATCTCCTCCTTTTCTTTCTCAGGGTTATAGCCTGAAGGAATCTTGGACATGTAAAATTCTATTATTGCCTATTACTAATATTCCAACGCCTGAGTAACTGTTTCCTGACTTTTATAGGCTTGTTTATAGCATCCATTATGAAAAGTTAGGTTGTTTTTTATTTCTACCTTCAGCTTCTCAAGTGAAATATAAGAGCAGTTTAAGATCAGTGCTGTTCTCCTGACCATAACATGAAAACAAACCGAATGCACAATTCCTCAGGCTTATGTGACAAATTCAAACTTTAGCCTGTGGTGTGCTCACTTGGCTTGTCTGTGGCATAAGCAAATCTCTCCTACATCTTTACCCTTTCCCTGGCAATGTAAAAATATTGCCTGATTGGTTTGTTCCTGATTTTATGCAAAATTTCTTTAAATAATGTGAGTCGAGTGCTAGAGCTCTCCAAAAAGCAGGGAAAATTGGACTTTTCCTGAAGGGCATCTCCTTGGAGACAAGCAGGGAGTGAAGATGGTTGAAAAAGCAGAAAGCCAGCCTTTAAAAGTGATGGAAAAGACCCTTCCCAGGATCTGTCAGGCACTGGGTCAAGTTTACTGCAGTCCAG
Source organism: Zonotrichia leucophrys gambelii (assembly GCF_028769735.1). Lineage (NCBI taxonomy): Eukaryota > Metazoa > Chordata > Aves > Passeriformes > Passerellidae > Zonotrichia > Zonotrichia leucophrys. The sequence continues at coordinate 3,548,416 of NC_088179.1, forward strand.
GAAATGGCCCAATTACTTAAAACCAAGCCGGGGGAATGGTTCCCAGTTCTAATGACACTCTGCCCATGAGGAAAGCTGCATGATTTGTTCTGGCATAGTCAATATGAACTTTATCTACTAAAAATTAGGTATACTGTGTGTAACTGTGGTATAATTTTCCTTTTTTAATCTAAAACCCTTGGTTCTTTCTTCAAGGATCTTACTAAACAGAAGATCTAAGCAGATTTACTCATTGATTTAGGGTCCTTCACAATGGTTAGCCTAGAGTGAATTCTTTTTTGTGCAGTTGATCTTCAGTACTGCTGTACATGAGTGGGGATGGTTTATTTGAGGGTAGGAGTTTAAGCATTAGCTTTAGGCTAAAGTGTTGATGTTGGTTTGGTAACCACAGTAAAGTCCCAGCTTTCATGCATGGCAAATCCCAACTCATTCCTTAGCTGCGATTTCAGTGCTGTGAGGCCTGGGAAAAGGTAAGGCACCACAAAGCTGAGCAAACTGGGCTCCTGGTGAGAAACAAACACCTGGAATTAGCCCTTTCTGTACCCTCATGAAGTTTGACAGCTTTCTCTGCAGGTACATGTGGTTAATTCTATAACTTAACCTTCACATCTTTAAAATTTTGTTCACATCACTGGTCTGGTGATGATTGTCAAGGGTGTGATTTTGATGGAGGTCAGGTTATTTAAGGCCAAAGTGCTGCTCTTTCTCTAATGGTGAAAGAAATTTTCAGGCAGAATTACTCTCTCAGCATATCTAAAGGACAAAATTTACTTGCTTGCACATCTGCCTCCCAGAGCAAAAGAGACAGCAAAGAGAACAGGAGGGAGGTGGCCCTGACTCTGAACTGCTTCTTCCCTGAATGGGTATCAAAGCAGACTTGGTCCATTGGGAGCTCCCCAAGGTTCTCATTACTACACTTTTTATTCTTTAGCATAAAAATACTTTAAGATTTGCCCATTTACCTTAAGAGTCTCAAGATCTTTTCAAATAATAAAAAGGTGCAGCAAGGCAGGAGAGTCACCCATACTCTGTGGGGATAAAGGGCAGTAGATGATTTTTTTCCATGGGTCGCTTAAAAAAAACTGCATCACAGCAAGAATAGAATCAGAATTCATGATCTTCTGTTCTTATTCTCCCTTTTAGGTTTTAACATCCTATTTAATTCTCCTGAGCAAGGCAAATTGTTAGCCTGTCCTGGAGCACACTTTACAAGAGCTCACCCCATGAAGTTCTCCTCTGAGTTCATTATTTCTGATTCAGTTTATCTGAGGACATGGCAAATGGACCCTTTTACAGAGTGACAAACTTCTTCCATTAAACCAAGATTTATAGGTTCCCACTCTGATCCCTTTATTGCTATACATTCAGGGGCAAAGCAGACAGAGGAAGGAAGCAAGTTTATGTGATTTGGTAGTCTGATAATTTTTGTACCAGGGGCAGAAGACAGACTTCCTCATGGTTTCTCTGAAAAGATAAGGTCCTGAGTCCATACAAGGCATTTTAGGAGGCAAGGACTTTGTGAATGGCTCTTAAAGCTCTGTCAGGAAAGTAGGGAACAAGTGAATTACTTGTCACAAGGTTATGCTGTAGCTTACCATGGCTGTAATTCACTGTTTCTATCAGTGCCAGCCCTTCAGCAGTGCTGGAACCTCACAGTGTAATCCTGCTGGACACTGCATAGAGAGGGTATTTAGGAGAAGCCTGTCAACAGCTACTTTATTATCATAGATACAGCAGAAGGCTATTGTAGGTCCTGTTTTCTAAGGGATTGCTGTTTTCTATTATGTTTTTCTTCTGTATTCTCCTGTTATTTTCCTCTTTCCTTAACCTATGCTGGAAAGATCAGCTTTTCTATAAAGCCTTTCTGTAGAATAACCTTATTATCCTCACATGCCAGCCCTCAGCTGACACAGAAATCATCCAGGGCAGTCAGAACTGACTAATGATTCAAGGCAAGAAGCACCAGAAGAGTTGAAATTTGGAGAGGGGTCAGAAGAAAGAGAGCCAGTGTGGGCAGTGTAGCAGCACCCTGTGTGGGAACCCATAAAATCAGAGGGTTTGGTGAAAGCTGCAAAAGGCAAGGCCTCAGAGACAGCAGACCTGTGATTAGAGCTAAGCAGCAGCCATGAGATAGGTCAGCAGAAAAATTATGTAAACTGTAGAGAAGCAAGGACAAATAGAACAATGATCTGTGTATTAATGCTTGTCTAGAATAACTCTCTAAGATACAGAAAGTTTATCTAGTGAGATATTAGGAAGGTTGAAGCTTAATAATGGAGCTCTGTGCATTGTGTTTTAAGGCTCACAAGCAGGTATTGTATTTGAAATAAGCAAACATTGTTTAACCAAAGGCACATGTGCTTATAGTGGTTGGATAGAACTACTGTCAATGTGCTTCTGCTTTGTGTGATTGGTCAAAAAACTTATAAAGTGAGTTGTAACATTAAGTTCTTGGTCTGCTGCCTGGGATGTGAGCTGCTGGCATCTTCCCATTGTCATAACCATGTAATGAGACTGATGCTGGAAAATCAAACAGCTCAAGGCACGTTCCACAGTCCCATCCCGTTCCTGATTTGTACAGACAACCTGGCCAGTGATACCCTGTATCACTCAACCTTGGACTTCCTCCAGAAATTAAGGTATTTAACAGATAAATATTCCCCCTGCTGTGCATCCAACACTGCTGGATCAGGCCAAGGACGCTGCCATGGCTTGCACAAGCCTGACACCTCAGAGGAGAGGTACCAGCATACCTGAATGCAAGAGCACCAGGACAGAGCTCAGCACAGTGAGATGCTGAGCATCTGTGTCCCAGTGCTTCCATGGGCACAGCAGTGCTCCTGCTGCACTGTCCTTTGTGACCATGTTCACAGGGGTTTTTGGATTGGGGAAGAGACGAGGATCTGACTCCATGTTTCAGAAGGCTTGATTATTATTTTATTATATATATTACATTTAAACTATACTAAAAGAATAGAAGAAAGGATTTCCTCAGAAGGCTGGCTAAGAATAGAATGATAAAAAAAGCTTGTGGCTCGGGCTCTGTGTCCAAGCCACCTGACTGTGATTGGCCATTAATTAGAAACAATCACATGAGACCAATCACAGATGCACCTCTTGCATTCCACAGCAGCAGATAACCATTGTTTACATTTTGTTCCTGAGGCCTCCCAGCTTCTCAAGAGGAAAAATCCCAAGGAAAGGATTTTTCATAAAAGATGTCTGTGACAGTCCTTCTCATCCAGGGGAAGATGGGGCAGATTTCACTGCACTTCAGAGACCTTTGCTGAGTTTCAGCTGTAATAGAAATGCAAACACACATGGAAGGTTTAGTTTAGGAGGGTGTTTTCTTGGAGAGCTGAATTTGCATTCAAATCTGTCACCCCAGATACATGCCCCATTTATAACTGAATTTCTGCAGGGAGAACTACTTACCAGCACAAAAATAATTTTTGGAGAATAGGGATATAGGGTTTTTTGAGCAATGTTTATCTATTGGCCAAATTGTGAAAAATTGTATAGTGTTTTTATTATCCTAAGAAAAATCATTGTCAATAGTGTAAGTTATACCCACTTTGGGTTTAAGGATGTATTGCAAAGACATCAGTTGGCATTTGGACATGTAAGAGCAGGGAACCTTTAGTGTTCTCTGAACTTGGCCTACTTCAGATAAAGCTTTAAAGCCTAAAGCTGTTTGAGTGAGGTTGTTGGGTTATGATTTCTACCTAGAGCAAGGCAGACTTAACATGGGCCATGTCTGATGACCAATTTATGATTATTTTTTATCTGAGTGATATAAAAAACCCCACTAAAACTTTTCTGTGCTGAGAAATGTCATGTCACTTACTGGGGCTACTCCTGAAATCTGTGTTAAGTTTCATCCTGTTTTACAGCCAATCTACTTGTCAGAGAATTAAACCCAGCTCCCTAAACTGCTGTAGTAAAAAGATGGGATAAATTTGGAGGCTTGGACCTGAGGACTTCAGAGCCAGAATGCCTTGTGCCTGCTCCCAGATTCATTCAATCCTTATGATGGTACCCTAAATACTCAATTGTTCTTTAATTATCTGGCTTAGTATAACCAGAGTCTAGAATATCTTTAAAAAATTGCATCTCAGTTGGAAATTCTCTTGACTTCACCATTTCCCATGAAAAGCTCATTGTGATTTGACTGCCTTGATAATTACTTGCTCATTATTAGGATAGGACAAAAAGCCTGCAAAATCTGTGAGCTCAATAAAGTCACTTGTTTTGACGTGCTGATTGTTCTTTGGAGATTGGTAAGGAAGGCAAACAGCACTTTACATCTGTGTAATCAAACCTACAACTGCAAAATTCAATGCTAATCAAATTCTGTCACACTTTATATCAACTCAATGCAAAATGAAAAAGAAACGTGTCATGGAAACAGGCTCTGCTTCTTTAATGAATGCATTTCAACCCCATGAAGTCCAAACCCTGGGATTCTTCAGTTCTTCCCCCTGGACTCCCCTATGCTATACCTAACAGATATAATGTTATATCTAGCAGGACCTCTCTGTGGCTGCAACGAGAGGTGATTGCCAGGTAACAGTTCTTAACCCCCCTAAATTGTTGTTCATCTGGCAGTCTTCAACTGTTTATAACAAAACATTTGTTTTCCTCCATGTGAATAAGGAGTCCCCACTGAACTGCCCCCAAGACAGACAGACAGACAGACATCTGCAACATATTCAGCTAAAATTAAGTAGGTTGATCTTCTCCATTTGATCTGGTGTGTTTGAAATTTCAGGGAGCAGCTGTACCTGTGTCTGTGCCTATTTATGTCTGTGCCAAGAACTGATAATGTGAGGTCTTGCTCTCACTGGCAGCATGATCATGCCCCACAGAGGGCCCTGTGGGGTCTCCTGCATGTCCCTAGATAATTCCAGCAGCAAAAGAGATGAGAACTAGCACAGAAGAATCTCAGTCCAGAAAACAGTTATTATTTTAGCAAGTGAAAGCTATGATGCATGCTACTTCGACAATGCCTAAGGGGTGAACAGTATTGTAGTGAATAATTATGGATGTCATGGTTCCTTTGGATGCCTCCACAGTCTGATGACACCACCTTCCTTTTACAAGGGTTGAATTAATGCCAAAAGCCACCATCCATCCTCCTGTATCTGCCAGACTTCAGAAGTGTTGGTGCATGCTGGGTCGGGTGTGAAAAGCAATGCACAATCTTATCAGCAGGATCTGAACAACCCTGTGGCCTGTGTTCCCTCACAACTGTGATGGCAACCACAACATTTACATTTAAGGAAGAGAAAAAAAACAGTAGCTTCAAAATTTTTTCATGGAAGGAATTGTAGTAAGAATAGTTGATGACTAGACTATAGTGTAGTTTCAGTCTTTTTTGTGTTACAGACATTAACTTAATTCCCTGGCAGCAGGGAAGGTTCTGTTTTCCTCTCTTGGCTCTATCATTAATTAGCCTTAACCACTTAACCATCCTACAAGAATTAGCATTCACAGCATATTAATCCATAGTAGTCAATAAACATAGTGCTGAGTGAAACACAAGATACAACACAGTTGAGGACTAGGTTTTTGCTGTGTTTGATGAGTATTTCACATTTAAATACATTCACTGATCTGAGCTTGTCTCTTATTTTGCATCTCCTCAGAATTATTAAGACGTACCAGCAGACTTACTATAGGTTTCTAAATTTCAAACCTCCAGGAATAGTGTTGGTATTTTAGCCTTGGAACTTGCTGTCTTCACAATTCTGTAGTGATATGAGAATGTGAGGCTTCAAGCAAAATGTGATTCCTTCTTCTTCTGTAATCTCTTAAATGTTTTTGTCTCCTTTTTAAGGAGATGCTTGCTTTTTTTTTTTTTTTAATTCAGCATACCTTTTTCTGTCCAGTTATATTACTGCTGTATATGTACTTTTCAAGACAATGTAAGCAGATAAAAATAACAGCATTTTGGCTGAAAAGCCAATGTCCCCATAATGCACTATTGATTTACCAAATAATTACCAAATAATTGCCTTGGTAAGTATCAGAAAGGTTGAACTTTAGCTGTTGTATATGTGAAAGTTTCTAGGAAATCTCAGATGTCCAAAAAAATCTCAAAATTCTGCCCAGAGGAAATTTCCTGTTTAATGGACAAATGAATGAGAGTGGACAAGAATAATTTCCCCTTGGGAACTTTACTTTGGGGTTAGAAAAAGAGAGGCAGTTTGTGCTGTAATGTTAAAAAAAAAAAAAAAAAAAACCAACAACAAAACAAAAAACAAAACTACAAAAAACCCAAACCAAACAAGCAAACAAAAACCACTTCCTACTTCTCTGAAGAAACAGCCTGCTTGGACACCCCTTTCCTGCCAGTACTTTCCTACCAGTGTGTATTTTCTTCACTATTTAAAATAGCTCGAGTCCTCTTCATAATGCTCATCCTGCAGAGACTGGAAGTGAGGGTTTTCAGGCTTTTAGGTACCAACAGCAGCCTAAAGAAAATCTGCCACTTCTTCCCTATCCAACTCCAATCCACATACAAGTTAAAGTTCAAGTTTGAGCTATCTTGCCTGCCAAAACCAAGTTGTTTGATACTAAAGCTACAAACACTGTAGAGATGAGTTATCTACCAATTACAACACCTTATCAACAGCTTATCAGCTGCTAATCCAATTAGTCTGCCTGGCTCCCTGCTCTGTGGCTTCCTTGGTCCTCCCAGGCTCGAGGCAGGCAGTAATTCACATGCACTGAGAGAGATAACACTGCAGGAAAGACAAGCTCTAAAAATTCTCCTAAAGGAGGATGAGTAAATCACTAACTGTCCCAAGAGTAATTGAGATGCCATGATCACTGGAGCAGGCAGTCTGTAATCACGTTTTATTGACAGCTCCTAAAGATCAGCCTTCCTTCGGAGCTGCCTGGAGTGGAGCCAAACCGAGCGTGTCTGCAGGTGCAGCACAGAGAGACAGGACCAGACCTGGCACCAAATGATGCACCTGGGCTCAGGGACAGCACTCCCAGCCTCTCAGAGAGGGGCTGTGCACAGCTCCCTGCTCGCTGCAGGAATTGCCAGCGTGTCCTCAAACACAGCCCAGGGAGTGGGGCAGTTTGTACACACAGAGCCACCACTCTCAGCTCATCTGGTGCCGTGTTCTTGGGAGGACAAAGGCAGAGGTAGCTGATCTTGTCATAGAACACTTGCAAATACTGCTTTTTTATAAATAAATATTGGACTTTACCATTTATTAAGTTAGTGTTTGAGTACTTGAGTAAGGTAATTTTTAAAAATCATCTGCTTCCTTGTATACATTTGGGAAGCCCTGTTTCATCTCTGGGTTTGCTGTCTTCTCAAGTTGCTGTTGATAATTGCTGCCCTGAGGTGTGCAGGATGTCTCTGCTTCAGCCTGCACAACAAGAACGAATCTGGACTCTTCAATTTTCGGTCTTGATGTTGTTTATTAATTCTTATCTATAAAATTTTCTTTCTGCCCAGCCGAGATCTGCTCAGCAGGGCAGCCACAGGCACTCTGTGTTGTCCTTTTATACTGCAAACTACATATAACACATTTACACTTAATTCCCAATACCTATCACCTATGTTAGACAGTGCACTTCTACTCTAAACCAACCCCAAAGTGCCAACATCACTGCAGAAAGTGGAGAACAAGAAGAAAGAAGGACTAGACATGCCCTGATTCCTCCATCTTGTCTTCATAACCCCCATACCAAAAATCCTAAAATCTACATTTTCACCCTGTGACCATTTTGTTATTACACCATTCAAACCTATGTGACTTTCAGGTCCTCATAAAAAGCTGGCAACTTGCTCCAGGGGTCAAAATCAAATCCCCAGGTGCTCTGGGCTGTGTGCCAGGGTCTCCGAGCCCCCCGGCAGGGTCTTTGGTAACTCTGGACACCCAGAGGGATGCACTGAGCTCTGACACTGTCTCAGCTCTATAAACACCTGAATACAATCCTGGAAAATCAAGAATCTTAAAGACAGCCTGCTACCAGACACCACCCAACAACCCACAAAGACATTCCACTGTACCACAACAAATGGGATCTCAAATACCCTTGGCTGAGATGGATAGAGATTCTTTAAATGTGTTAAACCATAAAGTGATTTATTACATATGCAATTTGTGTGTTGGTCCCAATAACCATTTTGCATCCTCTTTTTTTGCAGGAGGTGAAGTCACCAAGCCCAGGTTTGCTCAGTATTTCCATGGCAGCCTGGCCAGCCTGACAATACGGCCAGGGAAAATTGAGAGTCAGAAAGTGATTTCCTGCTTGCAGGCCTGCAAGGAAGGGCTCGATATTAATTCTCTTGAGAGTCTTGGCCAAGGAATAAAGGTGAGGGATGAACTGACATCATCTTTGATAAAAATTTAGATCTGATTTATGAAATGGAGAGCCCAAGGTAGAGTACACACAGTGCAAATGTACTCCCAGAAGCAATGTAATTTCCTATAAAATCATGCAAAGGAAAAACAGAACAGTAAAAGAGCTGTGACACTGCAAAGAAAAATGTTTCCATTTTTGCAGAGCTAGATGATCAGAAAGTAAGGCACTGCTGATACTTCAGAGCCTGTATGAATTGCCAGGTTGTGTTTTCATGCTTATTTTGTTACTTCTACAGAAACAGATATGATTCTAAAGAGTTACTGAATTTTGATCTCAAGTAGTTTTAAAGCAGTGGAATACATAAGTCCTAATAAGTCCCATTCTAAAAATCTGTGTGTTCAAAGAGGAAAACTTTACTGTACATGAAAAATGAACACAAAAAACTCTAAAGTCAAGAAGTTAAATTTTTAGATTTGAATATAAGTCATTATCCATCTTCATTATGCATATGACTACTGGTAATGCAGAGCTTTTTCTAAGATTGGAATACAACAGACAGGGAAATCCTGTTTTAGTTGACCTAGTGGCTAGATGTGTTTGCATTCATTCAGATAATTCTGAAATTCTGTTCTTTGGATACACATGTAGGATGTTGGCTATTCCAATGCTCACATAAGCTGCATTGTCAGTTTTCCTTTACTGACACCATTATTTGGTGGCAGTGTTCTTGTGCTCAGTGTAAATGAATTTATGAGCTGTTTCCTAGCACACAAATACCACTTCCAAAGGAGCTGAGCTTCCCTTCCAGCCCAGAAAGTTCCTTTGGGTGCAGACAATGCATCCTGAGGAACTGAACAGGGGTGTTTTGTTGTGGGGTTTTCAGAGGGGAGGAGGATGCTGCTCTAACACTTCATCTGGAACATGCAGTGGGAGTGCCATGGACAGCATTTTCTTAGCCAAACCTTTCTGTTGTAACGACTGACCTGAAATATACCCAAATAAATAAATGCCTGTCTGGGTGATGATAGGTTGCAGTGGTGTAGTATAACTGACACATTTTGTGAAAATGAATGTAAAAATGAAAATTGAAAGTGCAAAAGTAAGGAGGAATTTTGGTAGCTCTAACTTTTACATATGAGGAAAGACCCCAAAGAATTATTTTATCATCCTGCCAAGGACATCATTAAGAATTCCACACTGCTGCTTCTCATAGCAATAGGACACAGGGGGTCGGTTAAAGCTGGTTTTAAAGTGTAGTGAATACAAGGAGCAGGTAGGGATTTCAGGAATCCACCTGTGTATGCCTAATAGTAAGTTCTTTGCTGGGATTTTCCGTTAATTAAAGTACTTGTCTTGGTTTGGAAAGCCAGGAGTCTGCTAAGGAAGGCAGGAGCCTCCCCTGAAATAGAGAATGTAAACCCTCCGCACTCCTCCCAATTGCTATAAATTTTAAATTAAGGGGCTCTCAGGCAAAAATAAGGGAGCAGGAATAACATTTCTTTAATAAGAGAAAGGGAAAAAAAATAAAAGGATAAAATAAACAATGCAGTACACCAGAACAACACTGACAGAGTCAGAACCCAACCTGACACCCTGTGGGTCAGGCTGTTGGTGGCAGTCCCATTGGAATTGTGGCTCAGCCCTCCTGCAGTGTCAGGGGTGGTTCTGCTGGAGCAGGGATCCTGTAGAGAAGGATGGATTCTTCCTCTGAAGATCCAGTGGAAGAAGAGGCAGCTGCTGTTCCTCTGGGGAATCCCATGGAGAAGCCATGCTGGTGTCTCAAAACCTCTGGATTATATCTGGGTAGCAATGCTTGGCTCCTCCCTCTGGGCTCACATCTCCCAATGGGATGCTGCAGTTCTTATCAGCCATGCAGGGACATTCAATAGCTGTTATCAGCAATGTCCCCTCCCAGGGAGGTGTGATTGTGGTCACTCAGAGAGAGAGATAAGGCAAACTGCCCACTTGACAAAGGTAACCTGCCATGCAGATGGGAATGGAAAATATCTTGCAATGCAATCTTCAACAGTACTGTACGCTTAGTTGATGGAGCTTAAAAGCATAGTAATTCCTCCCCTGTTGTTGCCCTCTGAAACCTGAAAATATTTGAGTCACCCCTGTTTCATGGGCATGGGAAAATCCCTCTCCTACCGCCCACTGCTGCTCCAGCATCTGTAACTGGCTTCTTCACTGCACTGACAGTACAGAGGGGAAAAGGAAGACAAGGGATTATTTTCTGCTTTTTCCTGCTTTTGCAAACCTTTAAAACATCTTCATTTTCTGAAATACAGATGAGACATAGTGGGTTTTTTTTAAAGTTACTGATGTTGCTTTTACTGCCTCAGCAAGCCAACAGTGAGAGCAACAGAAGGAGGCAAAAATGAAAGGAGCAAAGAGAGAGAGATTGTGGAAGGGTTTCTTTGGGGGGCTGACAGAAGGAAGTTCAGCTGAAAGCAGAACAGTTGCCTGACCTTGAAGAGAAAATGAGAGAGAAAGGTGTTGTGGTGTCAGAAACAAACACACCTGATCCCAGACAGGCATGTGTGACAGCTGCACAGACAGTGGGTTCTGTGGGGCTGTTTAGGTGGTGCTCAGAGATTCAGAGTTGGCAGACTGATACTGGAGGGTGTTTTGGGCACTTTGCACCACGGAGATTCACGCTTTAACCGCCCAAGAAAGAGCAGTGTAGCAGCATTTCTGAGACAATAGTGTTGGACTGTTTTTGGGCTGCAGCCTAATTTTCAGTGTATGTAACAGCTCTCTGAGCCGCTGTCTAAACTGTTGCTATTTTTAGCTTTTTTAATGAGAAAGACAAAAATGGCTCAGACTGGGCCTTTCTCTGGTCCTTTGGCAGCATTCCAGCTGTTTTGCAGCTGAGCTATTAACTGGCTAGCTAGAGTCTCTCTTTGCTAATTTTATTCTCTACTGTTGCTAGCTTAAAGAGAGGAAAAAGAAGTATATGCAGGCTGGGATTCATGTTAGTCCTCCTCTTTGTTAAAAAATACCCTTCAGTGTGTTATGACCTTCCTGCACAAGCTTTAAACCCAGTCCTCCATGTTCTGTTTGACAAAGGACCCTGCACTTCCTCCTGTTCCTCACAGACTGTTTGATGTGTTTGGCTTTTTAACCTTTCTGGCTGTAAGGAAGTGTAGGCAGCCTCTGTCTGTATTTTAACAGCATCTTCACATAATCAATGCCCAGCTTTGGGGAAATAAAGCCTTTCCAGCAGAGAAAAGTGCTGTTTGTGTCCTGTGCTGACAACAGTAGGGTACAATGTCAAGTGGGTGACGCTGCTTTCCTCGGCAATGCAGATGGTTTACTGAACCAATTAACAGATAAAACAGGTAATTAGGATTAATTATGGTGAAGGTAAAAATCAGTCATTGGTTGTGTCACAACAGTGACAAAGTTTTTTAGTCATCAAGACTGATGTGTGTTCAGTGTAATGCAGTGGAGAAGGCTTGGGGCCACAAGAGCAGGCAGTGATTTTGCAGGGTTTGCTGGCCCAAGTGAGCAGCTCCATCTTAAATCAAGACGCCCTTATTGATCATCAGGCAGGATGGAGAGTCCCCTTTAGTGTGTCTGACATTAATGAAGATGTAGGAGGCAAATGCTGTAACTGTTTTGTTCATTCGTGTTGAAATATATCTCAGAAAGGTAGCCCAGGATAAAACCACAACAGAAAGCAGCCAGAATATGCCTCTGCATGCTAAGCTAGCTCAAAAGGCAATGCTTTTATATGGGGAATGTGTTTAACCTAAAAAGATTACATAGAAATAATAATTATGGTGGTAAGTTAAGGTTTTGAACCTCTACAGAGTTCAAAAATAAATAGTATTGGAATTTGCTGCAGAAATTGGATCAGCAAGGTTGATAAGGCTGGGAAAAGAGCAGCAAATCTGGATTCATTTTTTAGGTGACTTATACAAGTACATGTTAAAGAGAACAACATGTGGATTCAGCCAATGATAGCTACAGAGATTCTTTTTTTCTTAAATCATTAAAATTTTTACTTACATTTGTGCAACATTCCTTAAAAATATATATTATTTTGTACTCTGTACCTGGTCCCTTAAATACTAATTATATATATTTCTCCTAGTATCACTTCAACCCTTCCCAGTCAGCCCTTGTCATGGAAGGAGATGACATTGAGAATATAAATCAGGCCCTCCAAAAGGTCTCATACATCAACTCCAGACAGTTTCCTACTGCAGGCGTGCGACGTCTCAAAGTCTCATCTAAAGTCCAGTAAGTTCTACTTCAGCTGAATTGAACAGATTAGGAACATTTTTAATGAATTACTTTTCTCTTTGGCCATGTAAAAAGAATAATTTTGGCTCAATTAAATTGATAAATCATACTGCTTTGTTATTGAACTTTAAAGGATGAATTTAATTTACTTTTATGCCAAAACCACCATTTATATGCTGGATTACTCTCGATACTACCTTCTTAAGAAGCCTATCTTGTTAATATAATGTACTTGCATTCTCTTTAATGCTTTGGGGGAGGGAAAGCAGGGCTTTGGAAGGAAAACAAGCAGAGTTCTCAGAGCTCTCAAGCAGCCCCACTGCAGCCAGCCCAGCCTGCACATCCCAGGGCTGGCCCAGCTCCTGTGCCATCATGAAATGAGGCAGAGCTTGTCAGGAGAGTCACTTCTTGCAGACTGCTGATTCAGGTGAAAGTGGAAGTACAGCCACCTCTTCACTGCAAATATTGGAGTGTCCCAAAAAGAGTTTCCATTTAAATGGAAAATTAGGCCCTTTTAATCACTGTCGTGGTTTGGAAAGAGAGGAGTCTGCTGAGGAAGGCAGGAGCCTCCCCTGAAATGGAGAATGTGAACCCTCTCCACCCCTCTGAATTGCTGTAAATTTTAAATTAAGAGGCTCTCAGGCAAAAATATGGGAGCAGGAAATAACAGTTCTTTAATAAGGAAAGGAAAAAAATTAAAGAATAAAATAAACACTGCAGTAAACTAGAACAACACTGCCAGAGTCAGAACCCAACCTGACACCCTGTGGGTCAGGCTGTTGGTGGCAGCCCCATTGGAATTGTGGCTCAGCCCTCCTGCAGTGTCAGGGGTGGTTCTGCTGGAGCAGGGATCCTGTAGAGAAGGATGGATTCTTCCTCTGAAGATCCAGTGGAAGGAGAGGCAGCTGCTGTTCCTCTGGGGAATCCAGTGCAGAAGCCGTGCTGGTGTCTCAAAACCTCTGGATTATATCTGGGCAGCAATGCTTGTCTCCTCCCTCTGGGCTCCCATCTCCCAATGCTGCAGTTCTTATCAGCCATGCAGGGACATTCAATAGCTGTTATCAGCACATGTGAATGTGGTCACTCAGAGAGAGAGATAAGGCAAACTGCCCACTTGACAAAGGTAATCTGCCATACAGATGGTAATGGAAAATATCTTGCATTGCAATTTTCAACAATCACACATGACAGGATAACCATGTTGTATTCATTAGCCACCACTTTCTGAATTTAACGTTTGGTTTGCTAAAGTTAGTTGTGATCTAGTTAACTTTGTTAACGCTTTGCTGCTCTGTTAAATGTCAGTGAAACATTAAAATAATATTCTGATAGTCACCTTAGGAAAGATTGAATTTGTCCCTCAGGATGAGCATCTGTGAAGGTGGGAAGGGAGGGGAGGGCCAGAGCTGGGTGCCTGAGGATGAATTGGACTGAGCTGAGAGCCACGAACTGGACTTGGGGTGCCAAGTGTGCCAGTGCCACAGTGATGTGCAATGTGTTACATGCAGTTAATGGATGATGTGTCTTTTCAGATGTTTTGGTGAAGATGTCTGCATTAGTATCCCAGATATAGATGCCTATGTAATGGTATTTCAGGCCAATGAGCCCAAGATTACCATAACTGGGATGGACCACTTTGCTAGACCAGCTGCACAGTTTGAAAGTGAAAGAGGTGTTATTTTGTTCCCTGACATCAGGATTGTCAGCACAGTCACTAAAATGGAGCATTCAGTAGACTTAAGAGAACATGACAGAGGTTTGTGTCTTTCTTTTAAATGTTATTACTCATTTTGTAACGTCTGTTCATATTTTTTAAAGGATGGTGCAAACAAGTAATGTAAAGGAAGTCACTTCACCCAGATTAATTAGGCCACAGTAATGCTGTACTCAAGAAATTCAATTCAACACATTGAAAAATGTGTTAAATGGTGGCAGATCAGAAGGTGTTTCAAAAAAAGCAAATTTTCCATGTAGTATTCATTTGGTATACTTCAAAATAATTCCTTTCTACTCTTCCTTTCATATTCTGTTATGTAGGGTATTTTCATTAGAATGTCTTCACTTGTAACAGAATTTTGTTAATTGTGCCGATAAGGTGAAAAGCAGTAATTGAACAAAAGTTGAAGTTTTAGTCTGCTCTTATGTTTCCAGCTCTGATACTAGCTTGTGAGTGACACTTTAAAAAGTAATCTCATGCCTCTGTTTCCCACCTATAAAATGTATATATAATCCTTTAAAAATATTTATTTTCAATGATGACTGTTTATTCTAATGCTAAGCAATGTGTGTATTATTATTCAGCACTGTGTGAATGTTCAAAAGTATAAATCAAGTTTAAAATCATTGTCTATGAAGGAATCTTTTGAATGTTTATGCGCAAGGCAGATGAAATGTCTAGTAATTTGGAGAATCATTCTAAACACAGTTTGTTGGACTAGAATAAGCAGCAACTAGATGGATGTCTCTGAAGAAGAGAAAATGGGTAATGGTATGCAAGTTTACAGGCACAGATTGCCTGAAGCCTACAAATTTGACTTGGGCTGAATTTTTGGATATGTTACACCTGTAACTTAGAGCTAAGGTACCCAGATTCACTGCACCAGGAGCTGGCAACGTAGGGCATAATGCTTTCCTGGCTGTGCCCTCCTTCCCAATGCCTTCCTTCCTAAATTCCCGCCCTCTAACATCAAGTTTGCAAAACGGGCAGGAAGTTCCAGACTTGCAGTGTCTGTGCCCTCAGGGAGCTGCTTAAGCAGTTTTGCCACACACTCTGTGCTAAGTTGATCAGAGAATTTAAATATTAATTTGATATGCTACCCTTTTTCCAGTAACAGAATTATTTTTTTACTTGTACATGTTGAAGGACAGTCAGCGTATAATTTAATTTCTTTAAGTCACACAGCACAGGATCTTGCTTTTTATAATAATGCCTTGCTCTTGGATAGATGGCCAGGTCTTTGTAATGTAAATTGTTTATGGGGCATAGAGTAACTGAGAGAATCATCCAAGCATAAATATGTTGGATGTGTATTTTTCCAGTTTGGTTTTCCTTGAGAAAGCTGGTATCAATTCAGCACTGAAACATGGAATTTTTTACATGAATTTATTTCCAAGATCAAATTTCAGTTCTATACTTCCAGTAATGTTCTTGGGTGCCTTATTATACTAGAGAGCAATATATTTTCTATTTATCTCACTGGGTGTTTGTAAGGCCTTCATCATCACAGCACCTGTGCAGCCTGGACACATCTCTTGATTTGCTTTAAGTGTGCTGGATTTAATATCAGTAAAAGCAGTTCGGCTATCCTGGCAAAAATTAAAAGCCCTGATGCAAAGCACATAAAATGAATGAGCTGATCTGTGATAATTTGTCTTCATTTCTGTCTTTTTTTTCATGCCCCATGCCATGGATTCACAGTCAATAAACAAGTGGTAGTAGAGGAAATGCTCCACAACTTGGATTTCTGTGATGTTTTGGTCATTGGTGCAGAACTAGACCCTGAACAGGAGTGTTTAGAACTAGATCATGGGGAGCTTCAAGGAAAACATCTAGATGCCACAAATTCCACTGCAGGATATTCAATCTATGGTAAGTTCAGGAAATTTGTTTTCCCTTATTTTGTCACATCAATTATATATTGGAATGAAAGCTCAAATATATAAGAAATTGGACAGAAATCTGCGATTTTCTAGCCATGAAAATATCCCAAGGGTGACTGTATCTTAAAAAACACAGCTGCTTCTTGATCTCTGGATGTGCTGTGTTTGCCCTTTGGATTCTCAGCATCCCTCCTGCTACTCCCCAAGTAAGGAAAATGACATCCCTGCTTTCTTTAAATGTGGGGTTCTTGTGGACCATCACAGTGGAACATGGGAGTGAGGGGGTTCCTGTACAATGCTGGGACACTGGCCATCTTTTTCTCATCACTAATTAATTTATTCTGTACCATTGCTGTATTTTTCCCCTTTCCATTAGGGACCTACATTCAGTTCCAAAAACTTATCCTCACATAACCGAGTGTCAGGGAACATTTGGTGCCCTGTCATTTCCAGACCTTTCTGCCGAGTTCTGTGTGTTCTGTGAGCAGTTGGTTTGCTCTGCATTGCCAGAGCAGCGTTCCCTTGCCTGTCCCAGAGCTGTCCCTGCCCTCCCGCCCCACAGGTGTGGACAGCATGTTCAGCTACGAGCAGGTGCTGCGGCAGCTCCGCTACCGCAACTGGGGCACCTCGGCCACCTCGGACAGGAAATTCAGGGTCAAGTGCTCCGAGCTCAACGGGCGTTACACCAGCAATGAATTCAACCTGGAGGTGAGCAAGGAGTTCAGCCTGGAGGTGAGCAAGGAGTTCAGCCTGCAGGTGAGCAGTGAGTGAGTTCAGCCTGCAGGTGAGCAATGACTGAGTCGTGTTTTCCAACATAGCGCCAAGAGCCCAGGTAACAACTCCAGGAAACTGCAGGACCTACTTAGCAATATGCTCAAAATTAATAAGTGTTTACAAAGACAGCTTAATAATTGTTAAGAAAATTAACAGTTATTTCGTAATGTTTAGGCAACACCTAAAAGCTGATCAATATAGAGAGAAGAAAAAGTCACTACTTATCCAAACAGGTAAATCAAAAGAGTCTTGCTCTGGGTCACTTCAGAGTCAACAGCCAGAAAGGTTAGAATGCATTTTTCATGCTACATATTAGAAATATATTAAGCTGTGTATTTTCCACTGGCGTTAAAAAAAAAAGTTAATTTGTCCTTTCGCATCTGTGAAGTAGTGTCCCTATCTGCTGGTGAACTTCATAGTCCAGTGTAATATATGGAACCAGCAGGCTTGGAGTATAAAACACTTTTGAGTATCTGGTCTCTTATTTTTCTCTTCTCCCAGGTTAATATTCTACACAGTTCCAACTCAAACTTCATGGACCATGTAAATCACATGATATTCCAGCCCAAATTTCTCCAATCTGTTCAGCACCCTGAGGGGAGTGTAAGTGCAGTTCCCAGCTCAGGTATGTGACACCTTCCCAGAGACTGCTCACAATGATTCCGATGTGTCAGTGTTTCCCTTGTGGGTCAGCTTGCTACACAGACTAAAGTCCATTGTTTCAGCTCCTAAGACCTCTCAGAGATCACAGGTGTGAAAGAAGGCAACTCTGAATTCCATTCTGTCCAAGAATGTACTTTTAAATTAAAACCTGGTATCGTTTTTTAAAGTCTTCATTAATGGTTTTGTGCTCTGACCCCCACAGTTAAAAATTTATAGGATATATATTTTTAATTTTTAGGCTATATGAGTTAAAATATATACCCAAATCTGAAACCTTTTCAGTGAAGTTAAATGCAGGGCAAAGATACTTGTTTGAAAGTTGGATTCTGAAATCCTTTTAGCTGAATGATACATATGTAAAGAAGTAAAGCTGATGTAAAGTGTAGGTAGTTGTAATTAGCTATATACAGAGATGCTTAGAAAATTACTGTATTTTTCTTTACATTGTAGACACACTTCACTAAAATGAAACTGAATGTTTAATGGATAAACTATTGCAAACTAGGTTTTTTTTGTTCCTAAATACTGTTTTGATTACAGACTTACATTCTTATAGGCAGGGCAAGGCAACAGAATGGGTTATGGACTGGGTTATCCCATGCTCCTGGAACTGCAGTACCTCGCAGGACATAGAAAGTGGCAGCATTTCTCCACTAACATAATTATGGAGCTGATTACATGTGGTAGTTCAGAGAGACTTCTTCCTGTGACTACGTGGAGACAGGGGCCTCTCAGAGTACAGCCAAACAGTGGGGGGAAAATGCCTTGAGTCCTCAAGAGTCTCCCAGGAAGGTTGTAACACACACAAATAGAGTGGCAATGCATTTATTTCTGGGAGCTTGAGATTGAAATCACAAGCATTTGAATCCTTTGAAAATACAAGATTTGAGATGTACATTTTGTCTCAAGTAAGCTTGAGGCCTCAGCTGTGATCAGAAGGGGTCAACACGCAAGTGGTATAACAGAATTTTACTGCAAAAACTATTTGATTCTGCAGTTATTAACTACCTGTCTTCTGTAGTTAAGTGGCTCAAAAAGCAAAGGTGAGCATGCTCACATTTTAGTTAGGGTTTGTCGTACTCGTGATAAGATACCTGTGAACACCATTTGTGTGTGCTCAACGTTAGTGGATGGGCGCTGGTCAGCACTTTCCGTCATCCCAGGCACATGGAAGGTGTCTGTCCTGATTGTCACTCCAAAGGGAGGATGCTATGGGTAGAAAATGAACAGTTAGTGAGGTTTAGATGACTGGTTGCACGAGTGTAACTGCATTCCCTTTGCCACCCTCTGTCCCAGTGGTTCCCAGCGTGGCCACGATGGTTATCATCATCTGTGTGAGCGTCCTGGTGCTGGTGGTGACGCTGGGCGTGCTCCGGCTGCGCTCCGCGCGCCAGCACGGCTCCCTGGGGCACGAGGGACCCAAGGACAACGAGATGGACTGGGACGACTCTGCTCTCACCATCACCGTCAACCCCATGGAGGTACCGACCCCTGGCACTGCCAGGAGCCATGGGCTGGGCTGGCAGCGGGTTTGAGCATCTTTCAGGGTGCAGTTGTTCAGCTCTGTGTGTGTGTACACTCAACATCCCAGTTCTCAGCTCTGCACACCTTGGTCAGATATAATTGAGAACTTTGGCTTTGTTGTCATGTATAATTACTAAAGAAGATGGTGAAGAACTCTCAGGTACAGCATCACTTCCACTCCATCCGTGTCTGTTTGCAGGTACCTCTTGGGAGTTCTGCAGTTTATTGCAGCCCCAAGACACATGAACACTCTCTGTTTTGGCCCACATGTTCTAAGAATGAGTCACAGCTCTTCAGTTCTCGGTCTCAGAGTTGTTTATTGGATCTTATCTATAAAAATTTTCCTCGTGTCCAGCCAAGGTCCCTCAGCAGGACAGTCCCAGGCACTCTGCCTGCCTCTGGGGTAGTGTTATCTCTTTATACTGCAAACTATGTATAACATGTTTGCAATTACTTTCCAATCCCTATCATCTATGTTAGACAGTGAGCTTCTACTCTAACCCAATCCCTAAGTGCCAGCATCACAGCAGAAGATGGAGATAGAGAAGAAGAAGAAGAAAGGCTGGACGCACCCAAGTCCCTCCATCTTGTCCCCAAAACCCCTATTCTAAAAATCCCAAAATCTACCCCTTCACCCAGTGATAATTTTATTACTACACTACTTAAACTTCTGTGGCTTTCAGGTGTTCATACAAAGCTGGTAGTTTGCTCCACAGGTCACAGTCAAACCCACAGGTGTTCTGGGCTGTGTGCCAGGGTCTCTGAGCCCCCTGGCAGGGTCCTGGCAGCTCTGGGCACCCAGAGGGATGCACTGAGTTCCAACAGGTACCCAAGATGATTTATACACTAAAAGGAGGGGAAATCAGCAGCAGTTTAAAGATGCTATTGAAGGTTTAAATTTTGGTAGTGTGGCTAACAAAGAGATTGCTTATTGACATTCCTTTCTTCTTGCAGTAGTTTTTGAATGCTTGCTACCAACTTGTATGAATTTGATGCTTAATAATCACATAATGATGGAAAGCAGATTTGTCCAGCATGTTAGCATTTCTAAATGCTCTTTTGAGACAGCTTTGGCTGTCAAGAAGGCACCTTTCTGCTACTGTCTGATTTCTTTAAATGTATTGTAGAAATATGAAAAGCCACACCAGACAGAAGAGGAGAGTGAGGAAGAAGATATAGATGATGAAGAGGAAGACACAACCAGTGCTGAATCAGATGATAGTGAAGAGGAGGAAGAGGAGGAAGAGGAGGAGGAAGTGATTGTCCAAAAGGGAAACAAACAGAATGCCACCAGGCAAGAGCAGTTGGAGTGGGATGATTCAACACTCCCCTACTAACAAACAGCCTGCCAGCCACAGCTCTTTTGTAACAACCAATACAATGTTTTTTCAGAGTCTATGAATTCATTGACAGGATTTGAACTTCTGCTTGCCTGTAACTGTTTTGCCTAAAATGATCTTGTTGTAGTAATTGATAACAATAGAACTGACCCTTTTCTTACAAAGCCTGGAGAAAAGGTGGTCCAAACCTCCTGGCACACGCAGTAATAAAGTAATCCAGAACTTGATCTGTTAGCAAGCATAGTTCTCAATTTCCTGTTTCTACCCTGCAGATGTGTGACAAAAATCCTGTCACTCAATCCATACAAATTTTTGCCTTTGCTACTTTTTTCACACAGGAGAGATTTCAGCTCGTTATGTAGAATAACTTCTGTGGGTCCAAATACCAGTCGCCATATAACTTCACATTTTTACAGGTGTAAAAAAACATAATCCACCTTCAAATTGGGGCAGGGTTTTAGTGCTACAGGGGCTAAATTCCATCTATCATCTCGTCCTGCCTTTTGGATGTTAACTGTCTTCTGCAAGGGAATATCTGGGACTTGACAGGGGATGCATGTGTGCTTATGTAGATGTGGATGGTGTATTTTTCAGGCATGCTGTCAGACCCTCAAGAGAGGGATTTTTATCCAATCTACCAATAGAAATTAAAAACAATTTTGAGACAAACAGCAACAAGAAAGGTCTGCTGATGGTTATCCAAAAAAAAAACCATCCAGTCTGTGTCCATAGATTGAGTAATATGGTCTTATGCAAACTGTAAATTCTAATGGGATTGATTCACTTAAAATCTGCAGAGCTGCTCATTAGTTATGGATTGAGCAATTTGCAGCAAATCGATGCTTTAAACTGTCTGTCTCATGGAGCCATTAGCTTGCTGCAGCATCTTACTGAACTAGTGGAAAATAAGTGACCCCATTATTCCATAGCTATGTATAGCTGGGATTTAAACAATTATTTTAGATGAGGAAAACGTTCCCTTTTGCTTAGTGAATGCCAGCTGGAATTTCTGTCTGACTGTATTCTATAAAAACATGATGCCCTATTTCTTCTGCACCCCTGCCTGCCCGTAGTGCACAAGAGAAAGGAACAGCACTGTGAGTCCTCTTCTGTGCTCATAATTCTCCCTTATTTCTTCTGCCTGAAGCCATTAATGTTGACACAAGGTTTTATAAAGTAGACAAAGAAAAATAAAACCTACTTGGAACCAAAATAGTTGAAAACAAAAACTAAAATCTTAAGAGGCTGAGAGAGTATTTTAGTTTGTTATGGTAACACAGCATATTTTTCTTAAACACCGTTTAAAAAGAAAAAAAAAAAAAAGGAAAAGCAGAGCTATATAAGCTACATATACAATGTGTTGATTAGTCTGTGTGGTGTGTTTCTGGTCCCCTTTTCCTTAAGCACCTTCCAACTGCTCTGCTTACCAAATGCTGCAGCACTTGCTGGGGTGGCTGCTCCAATGCACAGAAACAAAATGGCATGGAAGTGAATGCTGCTTAGTGGCTTGTCTGGGTTGTTCTCCTGAGTACTTTGTTCTCTTTGCAATTTCATCCCTGACTTTTGCTTTTTTAATCTGCTGTTTGAAATAAGCTGCTTCCTCTTCTTCAGCCTCCCAGTCAGTGTGGCCACAACAGGACCTTCCTGAGCACCCTGAGTGGTGGCTGGTGTGGCAAAGGGCACTTGAAGCAATCCTGAGGGTGCCCACCTCCCTCAGTACTGGATTATTAACAGCTCCTGAATGTCGTGGGATATGGGGAATACAAAGGATGCTTGGGGGTTCTTGTAATTCCAGTTTCTGCATTTGGCAGCTGAAAGGAAATACTGACGGCAACCAGGCCCTTTAGTTGAATATCTAGAAAGTAAATGAAAGAAAAATCTATGATAATTTTAAAATTGGAGATATTTATGCTTTTATTTGTTGTGCCAGCAATCATGTTGTCACATGGTTGTTAAGACTGGCAATACAGAAGTTTTGTTTTGTTATCAATCCTGTTTCATTTTATTCTCTCACACATATTAAACTTAGAATATTTGCAGAATCAAGGCCACATAAGTACATCTTATCTGCAGGAATAACAACTGTAAAAATGTCCACAATTTCTGTTTAATACAAAATTAATATTAATATTTCTGATTATCTTGAACAAAATGTTATGTTAGATCAGTTCCTACCATCCTAGTATCCTAGATAATTTCCCAGTTTTAGTTTTTTAGTGACATGAAGCAGGCTCTTCATGATGCTTGTTATCAGCACATATCAGCAAATCTTTACGCTCAGAAAAAAATATTCAAAATTAAATGTAGATATTTAAAAGTCAATTTCAGATTTAAAACTGGACTTAAATTATTTTAAAGTTTCTGTTATTCCTGATTATTATTATCATTGTTGCTGTTATCATAGCAAACATTAGGGCAACTTGAAAACAGAAATTTACAACCTTATTGACAGCCTTTAATTCTTTTATATGTTTGTGAATTCATCAGTGTGTTTCTCCGTCTAACAGACTTTTATCTTTTTGCTACTGGAAGGAGATCTTTTCAGGTTGTATTCGTACATTACACAAAAAGGAAACAAAGTATTTTCTCTACTATAAATAAATCTACATTTTTAAACCTAAGCAAAGTCATACAGGCATGTGTGTTATCACTAAAACTTGATTTGCAGTAAGATCCTCAGCAAACTCAAATGTATCACTGTACTTATTTTAGATTACTTGTTGGAGTGCATTATGCAGCATTTTTCATTCAAATAAATAGAAACATCCTTTTCACAGAGTGGCAGTGAGAATGAGGTACTTCTTCACAAAATGGGCCCTAAAATATTTGTATAGCACTGAAAGCAGTGGTTTCCTGAGCAAAACTACTACTAGAAAATCACAGAAATATGAATTTTTCTAAAACAATTCTAACAATATTGCCTCCCCTCCAGAAATTATTTTTTATATAACCTACTTGCTTAAAAACCAACCAGAACATATACACACATATGTACATAAAGACACACATGTGGGGGGTTTTTTGCCCTTAATCAAAAGCCAAAATTGTCTCCTTTTCTCCCTGAAAAAAAGTGTTTAGAATTGTAAAACCATTCAGGTTGGAAAAGACCTCTAAGATCACTCACTGCAGCCCCTCAGGGCTGGCTTGTGGTGAGGTGGCTTTTTTTACACTAGCAATAAACAAGTGTATCCAAAGAAAGCAGTTCTGAAGAGCTACCTGCAATCCATGGCACCAGGAATCCAGAGGTGACAACAGAGGTCTAAAATGACTTCACATCAATGATCCCTGAAATTTTTGGAGTTCTAATTTAAGGCTGGGAAAAGCTGTAAAACCTACAAATGCAAATTGAAGGTGTTATCTGAATTAATATAACTGCCTAAGTGGTTATTTGTGATTTATAGCTCCCATTTCTCTTTCATTTCTACCCCTCCATAGGTGTTTTATCTTTGCGAGTAAACCTTAAAATGCACAGTCGAGATTAATATCAATATTTACTGCACTGGCTGACACATCTAGAACTAGACATAGGATTTGTGACATCTTTAATGCTAATTAAAATAAACAGTTGCTATTTTTTCATTCCAACAGGTAACACTTTGCAGTGGTGATGCTTTTTACCTCCCCAGAGGCTAATGGGAGGGAGCAGTTTATTTTTCTCTCTGCCATGTGCTGGTGCTGAGCTTGCTGAGCCCCATCCTTACTCCATTCTGGAACAAAGTAAGGCTCAGAAAGGATCAGAGAGTTCTAAAGTTCCTTCTGTGACTGAAATCCACTGTCTCCATTGCAGGAGCTGTCCCTGCCTGACCCTAAACTGAAAATAATGCCATGGGAAATCAGTAGCCCCAGGTGAAGGATGGGCAGAGGGTAGCCCAGTAGCAGCCCTTACTTCACTGTGGCAAAGCCTTTTGAGCTTTGATAAAATATTAATAATAAATATTTTTGTCTCAGCTGTCCCTTTTCCCAGCTGCAATCTCAGAGGCAGCTTTACCTGCCTCCCTGGGACCCAACACTGCCTCTTCTCAAAGTTTTGGTGCCAGCACACACAGCTCTGCACAGAACAGCACCAGGAAAGACTTTACTGGGATGACAGTAAAGGTCTGGTGGGATGGAGCTGTTCCTGGTATCCTGGAATAGAAATTATAATTAATTATGTATTAATTAAGGATGTTTGCAAAAACATATGGATACTGAGAGAGGGAGAGGAAATAAAACTGAGTACATCTCCTCTAAGTGGCTTCCCCTTCCCTTAATTCACACATGCTGACCAGAATAAGTATCTCAAAACTAGGATATCCCCAGTCTCAGGGGGGATATCAGGTTTTATCAGGTTCTGCCTTAAGAATTGCTTTATGCCTTTAAGCTTAAAGTAGTTCTACACCAAGTGAGTAAATCTAAGGAGATAGGAGAAAAAAACCCCAAATGACAAAACATAAATATCAAAAAGATTGCTGAAGAAATCAAACCCCCTTCTAAGTCACTGAATTAATTCCTGTTGGTTGTACAGAATCCTGTGCTGTGTAATCTCCCTCATGCTCTAGCATCACCAAAATGGAGCAGGTTCTCTAAAGCTGCATGTCTCAGATTGTGTACCCAATGATCAGACTTCTGGTTGCTGGTCTCTCTTGGAATCCAACTTCAGTTTTGTTAGCATGGAGAATAAAGATACAAAGAATAGAGATAACCACTAAAGCTACAGCAGAACAAAATTCATACTCTCTTAACACACTCAATCTCAAGAAATATTTCTGCTAAATATATTGGGAGAATTGCCCCAGTGATATCTCATAAAGTAATTATTATTATTATTCATCACCTTTGTAGGATTAGCATGGTTCAAGCCTGGTATGTTCTTTTTGGTTTTGGTTTTCTCTGAAAAAGACATGGTCATAAATTAAAAATACACAAACCTGAAAAGTGCAAAAACTGAAAGAGGAGCAAGGGCTTTAATTTCATAAACCTCTGTCTAAGAGAGGGGTTTGAAGTAATAAACAACTGTAGCCCTCATTATTGAAACTTAGCAGAATAAAATGAACCCAGGAAGTTTTGTATGTTCATAACCTCATTTCTGGTGATGAAAAGGCAGGCACCAGAGCAGGTTCCCTTTTTCCCTCGAGGCATTTTGCTGCCTTTGGAGTGGGTATTGCCAGCAGTTTGCTCGTTATGGTTTCCATGTCTCTGCTGGAACAGGAACAGTGCTGCCAGCATCCTGTCAAAGAGCCTGCTGGTGAACCATAATTCAATAATTCTCCTGCAGCTCTGCTCTCAGCCCTCCATGGTGGAGCACTCCAAACCCATGCAGAGGGAAACACACAATGGTTAAAGCAGAGAGCTCTGGGCTGGTGCTTCATTAGTTACTGCCTGTAAAGAAACACACTCAGCAGCGTGAGGCACTGCAAATGTGTGAAACAGAGTTCAGGAGAAGCCCTCGTTCTTATTTTCAGTACTAGCTCATGGGGAAATTGTGCATTCATCAGCTGTTCAAGCTCCATGCCCATGCATTGTCACTATTTATGTCTGTGCTGAGAACAAAGAAGCAGCAGAATTTTTTTCCCAGTTAAGTACATTGTACAGTAAAAGAGTTCAGCTTTCCCTGGGCAAGGTGCACAAAGCTTGCCAAATGCTGTCTTCAAATAGGGAACAAAGATTTGACAATGGTATTCCATCCTTGTACTTCAGACACCCAGAACATTTCATGGGAGTAAAATGCTTTCCTGCAGCCCTACCTATTCCTTTTGTATAAATCTGGATACAGTTTTGGGTTTTCAGAGGCATTTAACTTCCCATCTGGGTATAAACTTCTCAGCTTCCAGGTGTCCTTTGGTGTACTAACCCATAAAGCTATTTTTGGCTGAATGTTTCAGGATATACTAAGGGGGAGAGAAAAAGCAAAAAGTTGTTAAAATTACAATGTCTTTTTTTTTTACTCCTGCCTCCCCTAAATACATAAACAGGTACAAAAGAATTGATCAGGCAAACCTGACCAAGTCTGTGACTACAATGACATTTCAAACCAGTACTGAAATTAGCAATAAATCTTTGTCTACAAACTGCTTAATGTGCAGTAGAGGAGAAGGTGGATGGTTGTTGTAACTGGGCATGCTCTTTAGAATGTGGAATGGATCAACTGCAGTCAGTTCCATTAGAAAATCAAATTATTATTTAAGGAAGAGTGAACAGGAAAGTAGAAGAGAATACTGCATGAATAACAGAAAGAGTTGAGGTTTACAGTGATGTAAAAAAATTGAAATTTGATCTTGTAGAAAAAAAAAGAGAGACATAAAAGCATCGGTGTCAAATAGTACGAAAATTGAAACATTCTGTGTTTCTGTGCCAGAACTGACACTGTCATGATGAACAAGAAAGAATGCAGGATGTCAAAGGGTTCCAGGATGACCAGACACAGATGCAAAACACACATATGTATGTTGTGTACATAAACCTGTGTGTGTGTGCAGGAAAATCCCAGATTGGTGCCCATGGGGAGGTGTGGCTGTGGTGATGAAGGAGAACTTGCAGGTTTTCAGCCTGGCTGGTGCTGAAGTTTCCTTCTTGAGTTCCAGTCCCAGCCCCTCCAGCAGAGCTGGGAAGGCAGCAGGGCCATGAGAGGGGTTTGCTGCACTGTGTGTGCATTAAGTAGAAAAATGTAGAGCCAAGGCCAGCCCAGGGGCTTGGGGCAAACATTCTGTCTGCTACAACTCAAGTCTGAGGGTTCAGTTACCACATAGTTTATTTGAGATAAGAAATGGAACTTTTGCCCACAGACAGCTGTTGATAAATTTTACAGATTTTCTACAACAAACATATTCCATGGGTTGATGAGGAGCTGGAGATACCCAAGGCAGACTATATTCCATATTGAAAAGGCCCTCAAGTAAATTTTTTGTAGTGATACAATCTCCTAAGTGGCCACACAGTTAGGAAACCTGATTTTTGAAAATATACATAATAGAAAACTTTTTAAGGATACAACCATCCCTGTGCCGATATGAGAGCTGAAGTTATTGCCTCTCTTCTCAGGAAAAACTACTGGCACATTTATTTTTGGCCTCTCCACAAACTGATGTAAGAGTGTGAGGTACATCTGAAAAGAGATGGGGTTTTTGTGTGTATTCTGTTCCAAATACTGCACCACCAGTTAAATATTATTTTTTTTTGTGGTTAACAATCAATTCAAGTACAATAATATTCAAAGGGTCATCATGACAGGGATGGGAAGATACACCAGAGTGGATTATTGCTCTGCAGGGTAATACATGCTATGGGTGTGCTTCCTGAGGACTGTTTCGTCTCAACTCCAGTGTGTTTTGCAGTTTATAGTAGACTTATCAAATCCTAGAAATAAAGATTAGTAGACAAAAGGAAAAAGTAGTGCAAGTAGAGTATTATGCTAACAGTGCAGAATTATTTCCTAGAATATATTTTTTAGTGTTAGGGGTGGGGGTGCTTCAACCTACTTAAATGTTTCTAAGCCTGGGGCTTCTACTGCATCCCTTGGGAGATTGTTCTAGAGTCTATTAGAATTCACCATTAGAAAGCTTTTCCTGAAAATGAATTTAAATAATCCTTTTTGTAATTTTTATCTCATTAGTCCTAGTTATAACCTTTTGCACCACTCTAAATAGTTCCTCTAACCATGATTTATATCCTTTGAATATTTTTAGATAGTTATCAAGTTCATTGCCTTTGGTAATTTACTAGAGAAGCTGTGAATCCCTCCTCATCCCAATTCATTCCTTCAGTTTTGTATTTCTTACCTTTTCATGAAATGTCCTTAATGCACAAACTAAATCCCTTAGTATTTCCTTAAATGAGTCACAGTCAGTTCACTCTGTTAAGGTGCTCTGTGTTGCTGGTGTCACTGAATAAGTTGTTAAAGTTTAAACAATAAATTTAAATTGAAACTTGATTTTTAAATTTTTTTTTTTCTGTAATCCATGGATAAGTTCTCATATGACATGAATTTGGCAGTGTCTTTTACATGGGTATGATTTAACAAAGCCAACCAATAAACACTGCAGCTAATCAAACAATACTACAAAGTATAATTTAGTTAAAACTTAGGTTTCTGTCATCAGTGGGAAAACAGACAGTGTTATTCCATGATTTTACATGGAATGTAATGTCCATGTTTTTACACTAAACAGCAGCTATTAACAATTACTTTCAGTTAAGACAGATAATACTGCTCTTCCTCAAATGTCAAGAGAATGCATCTACTTTCTAAAACAAATGCTCGAGTTTTCTAGATAGGCACTAACTGCTAGAAACAGAATTGTGCCAACTGTTCTGATTACTGCCATGCCTGCCCTTATATTGCAAATTTGTGATCCATTTCTGGTCCCTGGCTGGCATGATGACCATGGGGTTTGTTTTCAAGCCTGTCCCAAGCAAACCTGTGTTTGCTGGCTCAGAAGCCACACTGGCAAACAGGGAGGATGTACAAAGGCAGCTTGGGTCTTCTCATTGATGTGTTTCCTTCATCTCCTCCTGCCTCCAAACCAGAACTGAAATCCTTGTGTTTGAAGAGCCACTGCATCACTTAACACCCAGGGGAAATAGAATTTGATTTCTTCTTCATTTGGGCTGTCTGCAGGGACTGGTGTAAAGGGGAGAGCAGGAACGCTGAGGGTTCCAGGGGTGACTTTGGGGAGCTCTCTGCTTCCCTCAGCACATCTCTGTCCCCAGTGGGTGTAAATTTTGTAAACCATACTGTAGGAAATGAATTGTCAGGACTGGGTTTGGGTCACATGAGCAAACAATTACTTCCTTGGCTGTTTGCTGTCACTGCTCTGCCCATCTTCCCCAAACATGCAGAGTGCCCAAAGTCTGATGGACAGGGGGAAGATGAATGGGCCTTGGAAGGTCAGGTTGCAACACAAAGAAGAGGAATTCCTGAGCAATGAGCTGCTTGTGATAAGCAACAGGGCAGGAATCAGACCTGCACCCTGAATATTGCTGCAGTTTGGTGAAAGAGGTTGTTCTAGTTAGATTTTTTTTAATAACTATCTAAATAGTTATTAAACATTTAAATGTTACTGAGACTGTAGGATTTTGAAGAGCTGAGAAATTATCTCATCATGGTGAATGTAACGGCTGTGCTCTAATTCTCTAATTGGCTGGGACAATTCTATTTCATATTTCATCATCTCTTGACAGTAAAAATGGTATTTCATCTGCCTGCAAAAATTCACAATTTTTCCCACACACAGTTCGTCATTTCCCAAATTGTTTCCGTGTTAGTGCATTGGTTCTTGTTGAGGAGCAGAAACTGCAGTTGGTAGCATGTATTTTGTAGCTTGGGATTGCTTCCTAGCTGTCCAAATTCTGTGTAGTTGTGGCCACTTCTATGGATAATGAAAAACTATACCAGAGAAGGAATTAAATAAATAAATATATGCTGTATGGTTGTACATACAATGGTTGTACTCTGTAAACATGTCTCAAACCAACAGACTGTTCAGCCCAGGAAAAATGCCCTTACACAAAATATCTTCTTGTTGATGTGAAACAACCATAAACCATATCTTGAAATGTCTTGCTGCAGATGTTAAATGCATTTCTGAAAGCATGAATCTACACAATTTATGCAGTACAATGAATTAAATTACTATATGCAATTGAAAAGATTAATATGAAATGATTTTTTTAATATAGATGAATCAGCTGTTTAAAAAAAAAAAGAAAAACCAACCCTTTCTTAATGAAAATGTACAGTAAATTTTGACAGACAGTATAGTACACAAACCCTAACTTTACATAGAGTAAGAAGTTGTACAAAAGCTCCTCCATGCCATAGTGATGTATTTCATAAAAGCCATGTCAATTTGCACAGTCATTTATGAATTCAACATTGTTACTACCCATATGTTTTTCCACAGGACTGATTAAATGCATATTCCAAATAGATCTGTTATTTTAACATTTGTTTTGTAAATCCATACATGTATAAAGCCAGAGTCATTTTTGTGGTCACTACAGCACTTTCTGTGAATTGGCCAATAAATATAATTTTAGAATTTCACATAAAAGGTAATGTTGTCTAATCTTTATTTCACTGATTATTGAAATGTTCTCATTTCCTGAAACAGAACCCTTGAACACTAACACACCTCAGGTGGCAAAGGTTAAATACCTGGCCCACATCTCCCATCTCCTTGCCAATTCCTAAGGAGGAAAATGCCACGTGTCAAAAGACTCAGCCCAGTTTTAGACCATTACACAGCTTTTCATCCTGCTGCTGAGAAAGGAAAGCAAAGGAAAGGGAACTTTTTCAAGAGCTGCTGGTATTTATATTTCATAGCCATCTATTTTCCCCCTTCATTTTTGGTGTAATAAAAGATGATAAAATATTAACAAGAAGGATGAATATGTCTCATATTGCACACATAAAATGTGAAACACTACAAGGAGAAAAACCTAATTCTGGGTCAGCAGCCTATGAATTGCATTAGTAAATGTAAGTGATGTGTGTGATCTCATCACACACACAGGAATGTGCACTGACTGCAGCCTGGCAGCAGAGATTGGAGCCTGTGAGTGTTGCTGCCTTTTCCACACACTCTGGCTGTGGCAATGACCAAATATTTCCCTTTCTTCAGCACTGTGCCCTGACCACATCAGCAGCTCTCCCTCACAGCCCTCTTGTCTCTTCTCTCATTCTGCCCAAGTTAGAAGTTACAGTCTGATGTTTCTCAACAAAAGTGGGACAGACTGGTAAATAAGACCACAGGCAGTTTTTACATTTCCCTGGCTGCTTCTGCATGAAAGGGCTTTGAGGAAAGCTCACCAAGGGAATCAAAGTGTGCCTTCCAGCAGGGAAGCTCCTGAGAGACTGAATTTTTCTGCAAATCCCACTAACTTCTCAATCAGAAATGCCTGCTCAAATGAAAACACCACCGAAAAAAGATTCACAAACATATATGAATGAGAAAAATTGCTGCAGGGGCTAAGGCAGAAAAATAAATCTGTGTAAAAGATTTTGGTAAAATAAAATTAACACATAGCTGTCTCCCAAGACCACCCAAGACCACAGCTGTCTCCCAAGACTGAATTTCCCAAGACCATGTAAGATGCCATGTGCTGTAGAGTTAATGATGTTACAAAGAGACATTGACACCAAAATCACTGCAGACCTTGGAGTGAGGAAAAAAAACAGGGAGTTGTTTTTTCCTGTGGTTTAAATTAAAAGGTTTGAAATGTCTTTCAAGTCTAAACTTAAAAAAAGAAAAATTATAACTTTCCTGAACATAATCAGAGATAAAGGGAGGAAAAAATTATTTAGGCATATTAATGCAAACATTATCTTTAAAACAGAGTTCACACAGAAATATAAGCAAAACCTTCAGAAATTTAGCACTTAGTGAACGAATTCAGCTGTGTCTCTGAGATTAGTACAACTTTGTAAGCAGGACTTTATTTTTTAGCCCTTTCTAGCTCTGCCAGCAGCTTTTTCAAAGGAAAAGGAAGGATTCTGTCTGCTCCTGCTGTCTTTCAGTGAAGTGGTCAAGGAAGAGAGCAGAAGCTGTGGATTTGTTTGTGAAGCTTGTATCTTCATATAAGATAGGCAGGAATGAGATGTTGTGAGTTCCAAAGTGATAACTCAAGCTCAGTTATATCTTTAGAACAAGCAAGGTATTTTTGTGTTGAAGAGATGGTCGATTTAGTTTATGGAGAGGATTGGTTGTGCTTCCTCATTTTACATCATTCCTGTATCTGAGATCTTTCTACATTTAACTGCAGTACATTTCTGTCTCATCCCTTCAAGCAGATATCTATGACACAAGGAATCACCATCTAAATTAGTTATACCATTAGCAGCTCCAGCAAGAACCAAATAATTAATCTCTCTGTAGATGAAGTATTTGGAAGAGCTCTCAGTAGTGACATCCACTGTCTGCCTTTCTGTGGGTAAAAGAATCCTTCCAGTTTCTGAATTTTTCTTCTGTGCCATTCATGAGTAAAAATATTATTCAAGATAGAAGCAGCCATTCTTTAGGGAATAACATTTCCAAAAAGGCATTTGTTTCTTATCAGGCTTTGTCTCACTGTTCTCCTCTGTCTGAGATTTAGCTGTTTGTTATGGCTTCTTAAAATTTACCTTGTAAGGTTTTGGGAATAGTCTTTTCTACTGCATGTTTTATAGAGTTCAGCATGGAGGACACTTGGATTTATTAACATGAAAGAGACCACACAGAACAGATCACAGTAATAACAATATTATTGTAATACTTGGGATGTGAGAGGGCAGAACAGGGAGAGATGAGCCTTAACTATGCCAACCTTGACTCTATTTCCTGTCTTTTTTTACCTGTCATCTTCACAAGATTCTGCATCCTCCTTTGTTTTGCAGTTTTTCCACCTAAGAAGTGGATCTAAAAAAACTTTTCTGGTTATCTTTTCTCATGTATGACATGAACTCTGTCCATGCCCCACCCAACATAACACCTTAGAGGGCAAGATGACCAAATACAATTACTGCAGATCATAAATATTGCCATTACAAGCAAATCTTGTTCTCCTACAGCTCCTTTACAGGCTGAATCAGAGTGTGACATCCAACTGCCCAAGAGTGAAAGGCTCTGTGCAGAGAAAGAAGATAAGCAACAGTGACAGCTAAGTCCTAATGAAATTCATTACTTACACTGAATATAATTTTCTCCTTAAATACATGACAAGTACATATAGATATGGCCATGTCTACTTATTAGGGAAAGTTTAATACTAAAACTATTGTTTCTCAAAGGCTCTGATTTTATGACCATTAGGACCAACTCTTACTGTGGTCTAAGAGACCTTGAGAAATTCCTTAGAATAAACAGTTAAACAATTGTTGGATATTAACATAAGTATTGATAAAGTTATTCAGACACCAAATATTTTTTCATACTAAGAAATAAAATATCAAAAAATACTTAAGGAACTAAAAATACCTTTTACCTTATTATCCATCAAATCTAATGGTCCAGAATTCCACAGTATATGCTGGGGATCTCAGTTTTACTCAAGCAAGAATTGAAAAGTACATCGTGCTGGTGGGACAGAATCAAGCCTAGCAAGAAGCAGTGTGGTGCAGGCAGGACAGCAAGAAGAGTTCTGAAATTCACAGCTCTCGGGGCTCCTCCTTCTAGCACACTCTTTTAAAAAGTAAAATCTAAATGTTGATGCTGACAGGTGATCTTCCTGCAAGGATGATCCGGCAATGAGACAAGGCCTCATGCCAGGGATTGCTGGAATGCAACATTTCTATTTACTTTTTTGCACTTACAATACTTCTGAGGAAGTTAAAAGGTAAGAGCTGGAGTTTATGTCTAAGGATAAAATTGTCAGCCACCAGCATTGCATTCCCATAGTACCTATGTTTGGAAGACAACAATAAACACAGAGCTGGGGAGAGACTTGAAATGGGGAAGGTAGTGTAGAAATTCTGAAATTATTATGCCCAGAAGTTTGAGTTCAAAGCCTGTATCCTGTATATTTTTTGAGTTTAATGGCAGCGTTGTCGTTTTTAGGTGTCTTTTTACAATAAATAAGTGCCATTTTTCCCAAAGTGCTGGGTTTCAGTCACATTTAGGGTAGCTAAGAGAGCTCGTTCAGAGACTACAGTAGTGTTGCAGAATACGTTCCTCTGCTGTTTAAGTAAATGCTAAGGCAAAGCTGAGGCATTTAGCCAAAATAATTGTTAATGCAAACGGCCTATTAAAGTAGGAAGCATCAATTTTATTTATGCTGTCTCAAAAGTCTAGAGCACACACAAGTTGTTTTGCTTGCTGATTTTCTCTGAAGACTGATTATTTGCACTATTTTGTCAATACCTCCATTTTAAGTGGAATAATTATCACAGGGAAAATTAATCATAACCACCATCTCCATTAAAGTGTGGCAGAGCAAGAAATTAGCTAGGATTTTGTACCATGTCTATTTAGTCTACTTAGAAAGTGGTTGCATTTTGGGGCACTTCAGTGTGGGTTGATTTTCACACGATATTGAACTGAATATTTTGACTCTCTGCAAATATTTTGGCCGTGACTCTCCCACCCAGAAACATTATCCTCGTTCCCCAGCTGCTTCAGAGACCCTGTGGGATGGGAACCAATTCCCATAGGACAGGCACACACCCTGGCCCATGAACTGACACAAAACCTGCTCTTGGGAAGTTCCCTGGCACTAGAGGTGAAAAAGAGAATGAGCACTCAGCTTCAGCACAGCCACCCCAGCACTGTCAGCAGCGTCAGCTTATTAGGGAAAGTTTAATACCAAAAATATTGCTTATCAAAGGCTGTAGAAGGAGGAGGAGGAAGGTTCAAGACCAGTGAATATGTGACTGCAATATAGAGGTGGATAAGGGAGAACTAAGGAGGAAAGAAAAAATGAGTCAGTCAGAGTCTTGAAGGGGAAAGAAAAGGAATTACTCACTGGGGTGCTACAGAACAAGATTCAGCCTTGCTTTGGACACTGGACATGACTTAATAAAAGTTTTATAAACAATAAAGGTTAAGCAGTAACTTTGCTAGTTGGCCTCTGTATTGGGAAATTCTCCAATTCTCTGGCCTCTGTGGAATCACAGAGGAAAAAAGCTCTTAAATACAGGGACTGCTGCATTCTTTTGTACTTATTTTTGTGAAGAGCAGGTTACAATAACAAATAGTTTTCTGAAATTTAAAATACAATTATTCAGCATTCAGTTGCAGTCCTCAAATGTAGCATTGAAGCAAACAGGTTTTTCTTACATGCACAGTCAAGGCAATTGTGTGCTCAATTACACTGGGAAAATGGGCCCTTGCAGCACAAACCCATGGACCAAGAGACGTGGTTGGTTTATGTTAGTACAGCAAAATTAAAGCCAAAAGTGTGGCAATTCACACCATTTTATGTGATATTTATACACAGAAAAGCACTATATTCATCACAGTTTTTTGGAGTTTTTTACAACATTGTTTTTTTCCTTTAAAAAATAAATGCCAGGGTGGTTTCTTGGGGAAAAACAGATTTTGCGATTTCTTAAAGGCAACATTTAACTTGCAATAATATTAATGAGACATGTGGTGTGGGCATCAGTGGAGATCAGGAATCATCTTGATCACTGATTAAAATACTTTATAATCCAAGGAAGCCTGAATATGATAGACCAAAGTACACCAGGAGATTCATGGCATATCTGGGAATTCGAGAGACACAAAGATTCCTCAAGACCCACAATGATTACCACTTACCACCTCAGGTGAGACACTGCAGTTTGAAAGCTAAATCTCTTTTACTCTTGGCCTGGTGCTGTGGAGGTGATGCTGTGTCACAGAATGGCTGAGCCTGGCAGGGACCTCTGGGTGTCCATTTAACCAAGCCCACCTCCAGCAGGCTGCCCAGAGCCGTGTTCAGGTGGTTTGGGAACACTTCCAAGGATACAGACTCCACAGCCTCTCTGGGTAGCGTTTGCCTCTGTTCAACACCCTCACAGTGAAAAAAGTGTTCCCTGAATTCAAAGGGAACCTCCTGGGTTTCACATTGTGCTCCTTGTACTCCTCTATACCATCTCTTGGGATATTTACACACCTTGATAAGATCCCTCATGACCCTTTCAAATTACAGAATTTACACTATTTCCCTGGTGTCTAAATTTCACCTATGAAAACCTAGAGGACCCAAATTAGGCACTGCATCAGATTTATCTGCCTTAGTAGAATTTATATCTCTTTATACACTATTTGTCCCTTCTTCTCTCATATTTCTCAGTAAAAAGCACACCCAGAGTGTATCTGGTCTTATACTGAGGCTCTCATTCAGTCAACAAGCAAAGATCAATAACTAGATGAAACAAAACACGTGTTGCTTGTCTAATGCACTTCATTATTGATTAGTTAACTCTGTAAAGTGCTTTGTTTCTTCTGGAACAGAGGATGAGATGGGACTGTAAGGCACTCAACCTGCCTGACTGACAAGCACCATCAAGTCAGATTAACACTTTAGCAGTTTATCTGTGGATAAGCAGCACCACAGGTGATGGAGCTCCCAAGGCACAGAGGCAGATGGATTGGGAAGAGCTGAGCGCCTCGGGTGTGCTGACAGGGAAACACAGGGGCACTGCCTCCCTGCAGATGTGTTTGCAGAGCGCAGAACAGCATGGCCAAGGCTGCTGGGCCTGGGCTGGGGGAGCTGGTACGTCAGGTTGAGCATCTCTGTGCAAAGCTCCCCACGGTCATCTTGTATTTCACACAGCTTGTTAGCTCAGCCTTACTGCTGCCTACTAAAAGCCTCTGGATAACCAAGATATCAAAAGTCCCTCTAGTATCTTCACAAAGGAAGAGCTGACTATTAAAAATATCCTCCTAGCTTCCCAAACCTGTCAGGCTGATTTTTAATACTGGATTTATTTTTTTTTTCAATTTTCTGTGGCATGCTTCTCTGAAAGTATTTGTGCATTGTACCTCGCTGATACTGTTGTTAAGACATCCTTTGGCCCATGTAAAGGGGTTTTCTTATCCAGAAATAGGCTTCTCTTTACGTGAGCAGTGATTCACAGGCACTGTCACTAGGAAGTGAATTGAAATCTCTGCAGTGCATCACAACTGAGATTTGCCAGTCATTGCTACTTGGGTCAGATTCTGCATCCAGCTGAAATTTCTATTACACTATCTAGATTTCATAGCTGCCATTAATACAAGCTATGCTTCATTAAGTATGAATTTGAAGCTAACAGGGCTCTGAAGTTCAATAAAGTGCTGAAGGACAAACAGAACAAATGCTTTTATTCCTAGAAGTGTCCAGCAAGACAGAGAACAACATTTGTATCCACTGCATATCCAACTCAGAAACAGGTGGCTCTTTTAGAATGACAATTCCCTCATGGATTTTATTTTTTCCCTTTAAATAAAACTTATCTTGCTTCAGGCTTATGCAAAAGGTGGATGAAGACTGCTCTGAAATACACATTTATTCTTGGACTGATTTTTTTTTACAAGTCCATTGTCACAAATAGGTAAAACCTTACAAAAGGAAGGCCTTGTAAAACCATGGATCAGTCCTTTGGCTGAGTAGAAAAGGACTGTGGGAAGGTAAGGCAGCCGAATTAGAGATAGATCAACAAGTTCTAGAGCCCCTGCATGTTCACAGCGTGCTGTATGGTGGTTGGTTGAATTATGTTTGTTATGGCTTAAAGCTATGTAACTGATAAAGGCCTGAGTGCTTCAAAAGCCTGGTATTTGCAATAAATCAGCTCTCCTTTGCACCTGCCTGGGGACTCTGTGTCACTACAGACCCTCATTCACAGTCCATAGCATAGAACTTGCTGGTTAAAAGAAGCTGTTCCAACCTGCCCTGGTGCGGCTGAGGTATCTTCACTGCAGTGGGGCAGTGCTGCCCATTGCCGACTGCTCCATGCTCTCCTGCAGTCTGTCAGGATTCCTGATGTCAGCCAGACATCCAGAAGGGCTGTGTCCTGCCCAAGAAGCCCCCACTGGAAGTGTAAGAGTACTGGGGGACAGGATGTTCAGGACGGACGGAGTTGAGAGATCTCTGAAGCCAGGTCAGGAACTTGGGGTTCATTGCAAAGGGCCTGGGTGCAGGGCCCTGTTGGGATTTGGGGTTTATTGCAAAGGGCCTGGGTGCAGGGCCCTGCTGGGATTTGGGGTTTATTGCAAAGGGCCTGGGTGCAGGGCCCTGCTGGGATTTGGGGTTTATTGCAAAGGGCCTGGGGGCAGGGCCCTGCTGGGAGCTGCAGCCACAGCTCAGAGCAGGCCCCAGAGAAGAGAGGGGTAGAGAGGAGGAGAGGGTAAGAGAGCAAAAGCATAAGAGAGTAAATGGCAAGAAGCAAGAGAGTGAAGTTCCCATTACAATACAATAAATCTTCTTCTGTGTTTAATATTCTGATTCTCACTAACCAATCTAGTACAAGATACAAATCCTTTAGCATTTACATACAACCTATAAGAATCACTACATCACCATACTGTGTTACATTTTAAACCCTAAAAACTCCTCTTTAGACCCCTTCTGCCAAGCTGTAGGGTCTGCTCTGACCCTTGGAGCTGTCTGCAAGCAGAGGGTGTTGTTCCATCAAAAGGGGATTACCTTCAGCTGGCCACACCATTGTTTTCCAGTTATTCAGTAACTAAGGGATCTCAAAGCTTGCTTTCATTTCAGTCTCGCTTATAGTTTCCATATTCTCAAAATCTTTTGCCAGACAATCACATTTATAAGGCTTTCCTGCCTCATCTTCCCCAACAGTAAGCAGCTGTGCTGCTACATTCCCTGGCCCCACAGGCAGGCCACCACTGCCCGGCCTGCTCTCCCAAGGACACTGTGGTGGCACATCCACTCACAAACACGCTCACTGTGAAGGCTACAAATTGACAAGCAATTAAGTTAGACATAGGGAAGCAGCTCTGGTTCATCAAGTCCTCGATAGTGATTGCTTTTGTACAGCAAAGAGAAGGTTTGGCTGGAACTGGGAGCAGCCTTGTGCTTGTCACAGGGATATGGTTCACAGCAAGACCCAGGACAAAGTGTGAGCCTTGATTTTGGCTTACTCCAAAGCAAAACAAAATGGGTTAGATCTATATCTCTATAAGGGTATGAGATGTGCTCAAAAGGTGCCACTCTTTGGAAGTTACCACAGAAGGGCTTCTTGCCAGGATGTGATTTGGTTCTGAGCTCTCATGTCCAGCGGGACAAGGGGAACACTTTCCCCCACCATTACCCTGGATCCATAACAGCACACCAAGCAGGAGGTTTGAGTGAAAAAGTGGCACTTACAGAATGACAGAGATCTAAGACAAAAGCAGTTTGGACACTGAGGGAGAGGAAGGACAGGGAGAAATTAGGTGAAGGGAGATTATGAAAGCATAAGGGAGGTGAAGGGAGATTGTGGGAGGCTAGTGGCAAGGAATGGATGTGTAACTATAGGAATTAGTGCAGTGTAAGACTCATCCATGGGGCTTGATTAGGACTGTCAGGCACCAGCGATTGTTGATGTGCAGTCATTTTGTGGAACTCCAGTCTACAGGAGTTGTGATTTACTTTTAAGGAGTTATAAGAATAGGCTATTTCAAATGCCAGGTCGGCTTCCAGTTACTCAGCTTTCACAAATGTGAGAAAATTGTGTTCTGAGTCATACCTAGCTTTGTCCTTCTTGCAAGCCAAGAAAAGATTTATTTTCTATTTTAATAGAATACTTACAGCATTCCTACTTTGTTGTGTCTGTAAAGGGATTGCTGGCCCTTAACAGCTCAAAGCCCAGTATCCCCTGACTCACTCTGGGTATACTTTGCTTCCAAATAGCTCCATTTCTGTGTACCAGATCCTAACACCTGAGGCTAATTTTGACTTCCTTCTATCACACATTTGTTATGATCGTGACTGCTTAAATTCTCCATTTCTCATTAGACAAATGCCACCTGTATTTCCAGTCATGCTACAGACGTACTTTAAGAGGCTGACTCTTCTACCCATTGTACAGCAGCAAGGCAGCTCGTCCAGAACTATTTCAAGTCTCAATTGTTTGAGTCTTGTAATGATAGTATTTTATTCATCCCAGAAGCTCCTCATTCTATTAAGCCTTCCATTCATCTGCTTCTTTCTAGAGACCTCCAATGTTAAATCCATATTTATTGTAGCATGGGTCCCCACCAGGCAATGATTAGCATTGACTCCATGACTCCAGAAGGCTGATCAATCACTTTATTATACCATATTATACTTTTTAAGAAACTCATTGTCCTTTACAGACAGACCACATTGGTCAATTGAATCCAAATATTATCACCAGTGGCCAATTAAAAAATCACCCTTTGGTAAACAAATCTCCGTAACACATTCCACACGTTCACAACAGGTACAGCAAGTGAAGATAAGAATTGTTCATCATTCTTTTCTCTGATCTTCTCACAGCCTTTTCCAGCACAATGCCTGTGAAAGTTGTGCCTGCTGCTCTCTGCTGTGGCCCCACACAGTTACTCAGGCTTTCCAAATAAGTAACCTGAAACAGAACATGACTATAAAGGTTGCTCAAAGTCCCACTTATTCTGTGGCAAAACCTGGCAGAAGTCCCCTAATAGTGTATTTATCCATATCAGGTTATATCAAGAACAGATTTTTACAAGAAACATGTAAATTATAGTTAACAGACAGCAACTAGAACTCATAAGCTGCAAACATTAAAATATCTACAGAACACAAAGAAATAGAATCAGTTGGGAAAATATGCAGGAACTGATGGTAGGAGAGACCCTGTCCTCCTAAAAGACAGCTTGCCTCAGGAAAGCCCACTTTCTCCTCCCCAGAGAGCTACTAGTACTTAAAATACTGCTTCTAAGTGCTGAATTTCCAGATAGGAGCTATTAAACTTCAGATAAACATCGAATTCTTTTACCCTATAAAACCATTTTTTCCATGAGGAGCATAGAATCATTAGACATAGCACAGGGACATTTTTCTGTACAGTTTAAAGCCAAAATATTCTTTAAAATGTAGCTATTCATCCTCCTGGGTCTGGCCCCCACTGTACCCTCTGACACTATTTTAGAAGTAGGTGGCATTACGTGTCTATTAACCAGGAAAGTCTTTGGCTACATTATAGTAGAGGGGATTTTTCAAGTGTAGACATAAAGGGGATTTCTGAAGGAACCAAAATATGGCTCTTCTACCCCAGGGTTTGGTGAGCTTCTGCAAAAATACTCAATCCTCAAAGGTATCACAAAAGAAATGAGTAATTGTCCTAAAGAATATGATCATACTGACAAAAACAATTAATTCCTCTGGGAAATTCTTGCAGATTTTTAAAACCAGCCTCTGAGATTTGCTAGCAGAGATATAATTATCCGTGATCTTCTGAAGGATGATTAAAGAAAGAAAACCCTACAAAAAGAGCAATTGCTCTTTATTGCATATGATATCTCTTTGAAACAAATTCAAAAGAATCCTCTTGGGTTTATTCCTAATTGGTTTCATAGGATGCTCCCAAAAGGGAAGCAATTTTGAAGAGAATTCCACTGGGACCTTTTCATCATCTTTGCATAATTCTGATCATATATCATTACTGAAAGCCCGTTGTATTTCTAGCTCCAAGTTTAATGTAAAGCATTTTTTCTTCTGACATTTCTTATGTTAAGCCTCAGACACAGAAAAGACCACAGGCAGCTTGTGGGCACATTATGTATGGTATTTGATAAGCTACTTGTGCTTGAATAAGAGACTATTGAACAAACATCCTGTGATTTATAAGTGAAAGGATGAAAACATCAGAGAAACAAATTTACAGGCAAAGCATACTCAGCAGTGGTCTCATTGCTTTCACTGCTCACACTCATATTTATTATACATTACCTGGAGCTACTTATTTTGAGAGGGCGAATTGCACCTTGACAACTTCACTGTATTACTAAGTACCAAAATCATATTTTTCCTTCTTACTTATCTCTGGAATGAAAATGAAATAATTATCTTTTTTGGGGTTTTTTTTGCATTTTCCCATGACAACCAAATATTAAGATTGGTCAGTAGTTCTCTGAAGACACTGCAACTAATCCACACTATTTAATTCACATGACAGACAATCTCAGTCAGCAGATCCCTAAAGCTGGGTATGGGTCCATGAAAGAACAGGATTGTCCTAAAAGGGCTCTGAAGTTCTGGATCTAAACAAAATGTCCAGATAGCCCAGCTGCCAGCTGGACTATTCCTCTGG
This sequence comes from Zonotrichia leucophrys gambelii, assembly GCF_028769735.1. Taxonomy (NCBI): domain Eukaryota; kingdom Metazoa; phylum Chordata; class Aves; order Passeriformes; family Passerellidae; genus Zonotrichia; species Zonotrichia leucophrys. The sequence continues at coordinate 3,590,575 of NC_088179.1, forward strand.
ATACAGAAGCATGTTAAGAAAAGAGCAGAGTTTTTTTGTTAATAAGCAACAAACATTTCAAAGGTCAATGACACAGTTTGTTGGTGGAGAGCTAGACAAATCTGCAAATATAAATTCAAAAGGTACCCAATTCCTCCTGCTTTCTTTAAGGTCCTAAAGCCTTCATAAACATGGTGATTAATACTCAACTGTGAAAGTCTTTTCTTAGAGTTAAACCAGTGATCCAAAGTGACAGAACAAGCAGTAAATTGCCGCTTGTCATCTGCAGAATAAAATAATCAGAATGCTAGAGCTAAAAACATGCACATGGACATAGGAATGTGCCTTATAGAACACATGGACTTTTTTTAGCATTGATGATTGAATTGCCTGTTCAGACCCTAATGCTGAGATTAATATTTGCTTCAGATTGCGAGGAGAAGGAGAAAACAAAGGAACAAAAACAAAAAAATCAAGAATGTCCCTTCAGCGATCGTCTCTTGAAGAGCTGGCAATTATTCTGTCCTCAAACTGATCAAAAATGGAAATGCAATGCAGAACAACTGGAACCAATGGACAAAGTGGCTGGATCAGGAATAGCCTTTCAATCCAAATGACACCACTTGACATGATGGTGTCACCAGCAGAGCTAAAGGACTGAAAGAGCAGACATTCAAAAAAAAGGACCCTCCTCAGCAATGGGAACTTAATAGAGGTTCAAACACATTGACCAAAGGGACACCAGCAGTGTGAGAGCATCACTCTTTGGCTGGAACACAAAATTGGTGCAAAGGGCAGAGAATCAGGACCAGTACATACAGACCATATCTGAAATGATCACTTCCTATGTAGAATACTAACACTGCACACCATATGTGTGCATGAACACCCCCAGAAAAATCCAACCTATTTATTCTTTCTTAATCCAGGAGGGAGAGCATAAGGAAAAAAAAAAAAAAACCTGCTTGCAACTTACCACATTGTTTAAGGCATGATTTAAAAAACAAAAAGAATTAATGTATTATAAGATCACTGAGTGCAAAGTGCAGAGAAGCACACATGATCATCTTTATTCTGTATTTGAACTTCATTTTTCTAATCCCTAAGGCACTTCTAAAAGATTTTCTAATAGGAAAAGTTTTGTTCTCTGGGGTAAAAGTTTTCAATTGCTCCAATTTTTCTCACTACCTCGAGGATAATTATCTCCTCTAACCACTGATACATCGTCTGCTTTGAATCTTCCACTTCTTTGACCAAGGAGTTCAATTTAATAGAAAAAGTTTAATCTTCCCTTCCAGGGAGTTTCAATAGTGCTTTAATTTCATTTGTCTGGAAGGTGATCAAGTCTAGCACTTGTATAGAATCTGCTTTCAGTAGCTGTCACAAAGATCAGCCTGTGGGAGATTATCTCTGACCACAGCATGGGACAGGGGTCTGTTCAGGGTGGCAGGAACAGCACAAACCTGTGGCAAGCAAAAAGAAAACATCCATCCAGAGCCATTAAGCAAAAAAAGTATTGTCTGTAGTTCAAGAATTCCTACATTTGCACATTTCTGCGGGGCCGAGGAATACTCAGATGAACTGATACCTGATACTCTGCAAAGTCTCAGTTCATATTGTCCAGGTCAACAGCCCAGCTAAACTGATGAAGCAGGACACCTTGGGATTTGGAGTCCCAGAGTGCTGTTACGGATTTTCCTTTTCTCCTTTTCACTCTCACTGTATTTTTGTGCCATCTAAGTTGCATATGTTCTGTGCTTGATGCAAATCAGCCAAACCTTTCTTGGTTTCATCAAACTTTACAGATTTGGCATGTAAAAGGCTTGTCTGTTTTCTTTAATGAACACAGACAGGTATCTTTAAAGATGATGAAGAAAGAAAATTCACTGTATGGTAAAAAGGCTAATAAAGTATTACAATTATAACCACATCTTAGTACCTGAACAGCTTGAAAGATCCATGTTCCTTTTGTGCTCATTCATTTTGTTTTCTCCTGAGCTCCAATCTATTTTACTGCACTATTTCTAACCAGTTCTGAAGACTTCCAGCCTAAGGCAGTCAGACAGTCTCTGTAGGGACTCCATGTACAAAGAGTCTTGATCCTCTCTTGATGACATGCAGTCTAATTAGGAAATCAGGTAAGGGTGGGCAAGGCAGCAGGAGCAAAACCCATTAAAAGCAACCAGGACTTTCTTGGGAATTTTTCTTTTCTTTTTCACAAAGAGTCTGCATTATCAGAAGTCTTGTGCCCTGAACCGTTAATTAATTAAAGTTATGGTTTCAACCAGCTCTCAGAGTAACCTGCTTAATTTCATCCTGGCTGACAGAAAACTCCCCAGCAATTTTGTACTTCCTTGACTTTCAGCTATGTAACTGTTTTAAAATCAGGAAATTTGGAATCTAAGTGTGCAATAGCATGGTTGTTAGGGGTATTGTTACAAACAATATTAATGTGTTATGCACTAAGACTATTTATCATATTTTATTTTAGAAATTGATTTTCTCACTCTCCTATTGTATTCAAAACAGAATTTCCCTGAAGTCAGTGGTACGAACAATCACAAAACCCAAAGTTTAGACTTCCATATGCATAGCTTTGCTCTAGGAATGCGTTTTTCCTATGCAGCAAAAGTCCATTCTCAAAGAAAAACACAAGAAACAAAAGCTTTAGCATTGAGATTGCTTTAAAAAACTCAGTAGTGAAGGAGAAGGGCAGAATTCTAAGCCCAGAAGACTAAAATCATGAAGCAAACAGATACAAAGGAAATGAGGCTGAAAGGTAGTGCTTCTGTACAGTAAAATAGGCTGTGTGGACTTTGTAGATTCCTTTAGCACATTATTCCCTAAGGCTTAGTGACAACCTGCTTGTGTTTTCCTGTATGGCTGCTTTGGATGACCAATGACCTCTCAGGAAGGTTTTATCAAGGGCTGAATAATCACTCTTGATATTTTGCATGACATTGACATGAAGGACAACAAACCTCTACTAGAAAATGAGAAACCCCCATAAATATAATTCTGTGTAAGTGTATTTCAAAAAGCTGTCAAAGCAGGTTAGCTCAGCAGCGAGTCCTACTCCAGACAGCATTGTGGAGCCCAGTGGGCCTACACAAAAAGGGTCCATTATGGTTCCATGGAGGGACAGACCCCAAGTTTGGAAAAAATCTCCCCTGTCCAAGGCAACAGAGCAGAGCCTCTCCCAGGATGCTTTGTTGTGTATGCAGATATCCCCCAGTTCTACCTCCCTGTTGGCCCGTTGGCCTCTCTGACCCTTTTTCCTTATATGTATAACCCCTAGAATGTTCTCCCTTCCCTGCTTACCCATTGGCCCTCTATTGCCACAGTGTCCTGCCCCCTTTACCCTATTGGCTGCCATCCCTTGTCCCACCTCTCTACTCCCTGAGCCCTCAGCCCATTGGCCCTGGTGCTCTGCTCCGCCCCCCTGTTCTCTTATTTAAACCTGGACCCTGCACTGTTGGTTTGTCTTTGTTTCTGGACATATTTGTGAGTGGCTGGAATAAACCCTCTCCTCGGAGCTCCACACAAAGAGCCTTCCCACTTCTTTGTCATGGGTGATTCTACAAGGGAAGTGTGTGCTGCAGTGATTGTGTGTGTGTGTGTGTGTGTGTGTGCCTGTGCCACCAAGCACCTTCATTACCGGAGATGCTTCTGGAAGGTCGCAGCACCGCTGCCTCTTGCTCCACCACCAATGGGTTAGCATTCGCGACACATCATGGTCCTAATTTTTGTATACACTCAAGAACAAAATTTCAATGGCATGAAGTAACACAGATTAACTATAATCAGTATTTCTCACTCCAGAAATTTTTGTATTAACACAAGGAAGTTTAGCAAAAGCTATGTTGCAATGGATGGATGAACAAGATCCAGGAAATGCTGGTATTACCTGTCTCCAAGAGGAGAAAACTCTAAACTTCATGTAAAATGAGACCCTGCAGAGTACGTGGGCCAGATAAGAACAGAAGCAGAAAAATCCTCTCTATAGAGTGGCATTTTAACCCCACTTCTCTTTGCGTGGGCCTGGGAGAGCATTGTGGTGCAGCCAGGGACACAGGATTCAAAGCTGTTAGAATTGTTAGTTGTGATGAATCAGATTCCTGAAAAGGTGCAATGGATGCCTGTTTGGGGACTTACACATTCCTTGGAGCAAGGATCTGGATCACATCCTTGTACCTTGGAGCACAGGCAGAGCTGGGTCCCCTCAAGCTGTGCCTTGTTGAGTACTGAGGAGGACCAGGCTGTGCTCCTCAATGCCAGAGATTTTGAGCACTTTGCTCTGAAGAAAGAGAATGAGAACTTGCACAAGCAGGAAGTGTTGAATATCAACAGAGCTGTGAAGCAGATAAGAAGACAAGACATGGGCAAAGCTGAAGTGATAATGTAATGGGGAAATTCAAAAGTCACAAATCCTGCAGCTGCCCTCCATTGGCTTAAATGCTTGTGCATCCTTGGAACTGGGCAGCTACCACCTCTCATGGAGAGGAGACAGAGCTTCTGGAACGACACCCCTCAACACTGCATGGCTGTGCTCTGTGTCTGTTCCATGAGTGAAAACTGCAGGAACAACAGGTCAAGAGATGTCTTTAAAGAATCAGAAAAAAAAAAATCTGAAATAATTAGATTTGGTCAGCTCAGCCAGCAGAAGTAATACTGCATTTCTTTCTCTTCGCCTGTTCTTGAGCTTCTAAAAAGCAAAGACAATGTTCAGCTGATTTATTTCCCCAGAGACAGGGAGCTAAAATTGTCAGAGGGAAAAGGAAATAAAAGTTATGCCTGCATATGACAACTAGGGTTGGAAAAAGCAATAATAAAGAAATGAATGTTTCTTGTATATACTTGTTCAATTCAATTAGAACACAAGATGTTTGTTTCTTGTAAAGTTAAATTCAGCTCCATATAACAGACACATAAAGGTACAATAACTCTGTTTGCATCAGACCAAAACCAACAATAATGTCCTATAAAATTAATTTCCAGCTTCTTATGAAAACAAGTCACTTTTTAACAATATGTCATGGCATTATTTATTTGCTATAATTTTAATAACAAATGAATTTTGAAAATAAGGTATATATTTGAAGAAAGCACACAGTGTTATTTGCAAGAATAACTTCATGCAGGAATTACATATGCAAGAATAACTTCATGCAGCTCTTTACATGACACTTTTGAGTTACTATGCAGATCTTTTAGCTTTTATTGCTATGATCCTGACAGGTCCCTTCCAACTCAGCACATTCTATGAAAAGATTAAAAAAACATGGGAGAGAATGCTCTCCCTTGGCTGAAGGGGAGAGAAATTTTGAAAATTTGCATTGTGTGTATGTTACTCATCACATCTAATGAAGAGGCATCTCAGCATTTTTGCTGACAGTGGAACTTTGTTAAAGACAGTCCCTGCCACAAGGACTAATGTCCGGTTTATCTCGGCTGTTTGGGGGGCCTGGAAGGCCCGGAGGTGGCCCGGAGGTGGCCCGGAGGTGGCCTTGACGCAGCCCGCGTATCAAAGGACGAGAAGAGGCTTCAGTTCTTCTTTCTGGTTTTATGTTTATTAATTGTTTATCTAAAAGATGTTCTTTCAGCTCAACAGAGATCCGCACAGCAGTCAGCCATGGGCACACTCCGTCTCCCTCCGGGGCAGGCACCTATCTTTATACCCTTTGCTACGTATACAATATTTATCATTTTTCCCCAATACCATCTATTCTTATAACTCGGTGTACTCTTAGTAATAACCAATAGAAAGGTGCCACCGTGGCCAAAGAAGATGGAGGAGAGAAGGAAGAAGAAGGAGGGCAGGACACACCCCAATTCCTCCATCTTACTCCTCTAAACCCCCCTGTACATAAATCTTAAACCTTGTGTCTCACCCTCTAATTAACTAATCTTTCCACCCTTCACCCCGGTGAGGCCCTGTGAAGCCCTCATCCTTGTCGTCTCCTGTGTAGGGTTAAAGTCCAGCTACCAGACACTTCTGGCAACATTCCAGGACTCCCGAGACCCCTAAGCTGGTCTCAGAGGCTCAGAATCTCAGGGCTGAGATTTTGAGATCCGACAGACTAATTCAAAATCTGGGTTAAAAAAAACATCATTAACCCCAGCAGACAGAATTAAGGCCCAAAGACTATAGAGCCAAACTTAGAGGAATTCTGCACTCACAAAGCAGCTCTAAATTTAGGGGTCCTAAATTTTCAGTGGTAAGCCTGTGCAGGCCACACTGAGGCTGGGCTGCACCAGTGGATTGTGCTGATGGATGATTGTGCCAATGGATTATGTCCATGGATGATTGTGCCGATGGACTGTGTCCATGGATGATTGTACTGATGGATGATTGTGGTGATGGATTGGATTGATAGATTGTGCTAATGGATTTTGCCAAGGGTTTGTGCTGGTGGATTGTGTCCATGGATGATTGTGCCAGTGGATTGTGCTGATGATTGTGTCCATGAATCATGCCAGTGGTTTGTGCCGATGGATTGTAACAATGGATTGTGCCAATGGATGACTGTGCCGATGGATTGTGTCCATGGATGATTGTGCCAATGGATTGTAACAATGGATTGTGCCAATGGATGACTGTGCCGATGGATTGTGTCCATGGATGATTGTACTGATGGATGTTTGTGGTGATGGATTGGGTTGATAGATTGTGCTGATGGATTTTGCCAAGGGGTTGTGCCGATGGATTGTGTCCATGGATGATTGTGCCGGTGGATTGTTCCAATGGATCGTGCCAGTGGATTGTGCCAATGGATGATGACAGTGGATTGAGCCGATGGATCATGCCAATGGATCGTGCCAGTGGATTGTGCCGATGATGGTGCCAGTGGAAGTGTATCTTCTGCCAACTCCAGGTTTTCAGACGCCCCAGAGGCATTATGTGCAGCTTCCTTTCTCAGCTGCAAAACATCAAAATAAAGAAACTGTTAAACCACACAGAGGAAAAAAACTGCTCCTCTCCACTTCTGCAATAGAAGACTTAGAATTATTGCGTGTATAATACAATTCAGTAAAGTTTAATGAGTTTCTGGAAAAGTAATCTTGCTTTATTATCCTAAATTTGTAGGCTAGACCAATATGTAAGTGATTTAATAACAGCACACACAGCTTCACTAACGCTTTTATGGACAGTTCAATGAGAAAAGGAGACAAAACTTATTTCTAAGATCCATTTTTATATATTTCTTCTGACTTTATGGCATGCAGGCAAAAAGTGTCGGCTTAACAAGAGATGGACAGAAGATAGTTGACACCATTTTCTTCACTGCCAAAGAAAAAATACATGGAAATACCGTTTCTGCAACTATGTTTCAATTTTGGATTCTAGATGAGAAATTGTTGATCTACTTATGTGATACCAAAATTGGTGCCAAGCCCAACAACTGTAAGCAGGCATCCCCCAGAAGCTCTACCCCTTTCAGGTTGCCCATTCATTCTTGCAGAGGCCATAAGACCTTGGTAATTTGAATTTTCATTTAATTTCATATAGTATGTGCAACTTCTCACAACTTCAGCAAGCAGCAGAACATCATGATGCAAACACAACATTTTTTTTATCTAAATAACAAATAAAATATCCATTATTCACTAATAATCCGGCTCTGAAGGATGAATAAGGTACTGCACCAGTACTGAAATCAAATGTGTGGGTTTTGGGCCAAAGAATCCCTTGTGAGCTGTATTTTAATTGGAGCTGCATAAAACCTGGCAGTATTAATTCCCAAGGGCATGAGCAAGTATTTTATTTGGTTCAGATTCAGACATTGCCTCACACAATGCAGGATATGTTGCAATTTCTTTTGGCAAGAAGTTGACACAGGATTATATTTTGAAGATGTCTGCCTGTGTCCTCTGTAATTTGCAATTTTTAATACTTCCTACAGTTAATGAGATTGGTGTATATTTATTGATTTTGTTTGAATAAGAGCCCACCCTCTTGATACCTGCAGAAAAAAAATGTAAAAACTCTCCTTCATATCTCTGAGCTGTTTTCTACTACAGAGCAAAAACTCAGACTGGAGATAATAGATGACAACAAAGACAAAAATTCAGGGTTGTTTAGAAAATTTCTGACTACATGTCAAGATTGAGGCTCAATGAAACCTTTTTCATTTTACAGATTGAGAACCAGAGGGACAGAAGCTGACACTAGGACATCAAAAGTGGGATAAGATAAGAGCAAGCACGTCTTATACATATCCTTGAATGTGTATTTCCACAGCAAACAAGACATGTATGAGAAATTCACAAAAATCTCAATATAACAGGGATGCAAAAGAAGTTCTGACCCAAATTTATCCATCATCTAGTTATTCATCTGTTCAGTTCCGCCACCACTGATTTGGTATATTCTCACCTTGGAATTCCTGAGACAAAGGATTTTCTGAGTGTAACTGAGTGATAACTAAGTGGCTCACAGAGCAGTGGCTCCTGAGCGGTCCTTGCCATACACACAGGCTATTTCCCAGGTTCTTTCAGACTGGCAAAACACAGAGCACTCATCAAAAGAGCCACTGAAAGCTGTTCCTGACTTTGGACCTTCCAGCTAATTTAGAGATGCACATAAAAAGCTACCAGTGAGGACTATATGTATGGTCCTGTGACCCTTTGGAGCCATCTTACAGATAGACCAACAACCTGATTCTATTTCTCCAGCTATATAGATTTTATGTATTTCTCTCCAAACAAAATTCTGGCAGTAACATCAAAACAGAGAAGCAGCCCTAACATGTGTTTGGTGGGCTCTAGGATAATATAAAAAAGTCTCTAAGAAGTAAAGTACAGTTTCCTTCTTTTCTCCTTTGCAAAGAAACACATTCAAACAGTGATTGCTTGCACAAAGTGCAAGAAAATTTTGAAATAATTTGCACTGTGTGACACTTCCCTTATGAAGTGAGAGACAGGTAATATTCTGGGTATTATTTTTTAATTAATGCCAAAGAGCAACTGGATAGATTTTATTTTGTTTCAACCACATACAAGTCATCCCAAGCAATACAACGCTACGAACTATTTAGCTCTTAAACAGCAAGGAACTGCAAACCATGAGCACATTATGCACTTCTTCACTGCAAAACCTGAACAGAATATGATTGATAGGAAGATATCTTAAGACAAATTATTTTCTGTCTCTTCTTTTCTTTTTTCTTTTTTTACCTATCTTTGAAGTTATGCTGCTGGCAGTCTACAATATGAAGCAAATATTACTTAGGGTTTCCTGTAGTGTGTGTACTGTGCACAGAATGAAAACATTACAAGAAGGTTTATCATTTTAAAGTTCTGCTTGGCTTATTAGGATTGTTCTCATCATAGTCCTGGGTGAAAGGAACAAGGAAATCTGTTGTGAGTGGTTAGAAAAAGTCATTATAGTGAAATAAAAGACCCAATTACTTTAACCCACATTTCCACATGGTTTGGACTACAAAATTTCCCAGCGTGGATAAGAACACACTAGAATCACATCAGCACAGAAATTTTAGTAAAATAAAAGTTGAGCCACTTTTTACAGCTTTGATGGATTGGAAACTGCTATATAACATTTAGTTTAACAGTCAACTCTTTTCTTTCACTTTGACTTCCTGATGCCATTTGAGCTGTAAATCAGAGTGCACATGGATACAAAGCAAAAGTAGCTTGATGGCTTTGCAACTTGTTTTTTTCTCTGTGGAGCTACTCCAGAGTTTTAACTCTGTATATACTTTACTGAATCAGAACAGTAAAGTCTGTATGAAGTTTCAGAAAGCAAATATAATAGGAAGAGAATTTCTGGTGAGCAAACTAACCTTAAGGTAGATTTCATTAGGATCTGAGTAGATACTGAGCTAAGTCTTGATTTTTTTCTAAGGTTTGCCTTACAGAATTTCCTCCCAGCTAAGAGGGAAACTGCACACAAAAGACAGTGAGAGCAGTGCCTGTTTTTTCTTGGTTGAAGGCAATATCTTATTCTTGAAGCCAAAGTCAAGGTATCTGTGCTGCTGTGCACCCTGAATACTTTTTTTTTTCATCAACTTGCAACCTTGAATATGATTCCAAGAAATGATACTCCCTGTGATATCAAAGGAGGCAAGCTGGGAAAAATGCCTTGTTTGATCACATGGCCAAGAAATACCCAAGGGACATCATGATGAGCCAACATTACCGTGTGCTGGAATTTGATAATGAAAATGCTGCTGCCAGGCATTGATAAACAGCCACTGAAATGAAAGGCAAAAGCAGTCATTTTACAGAAAGTATTTTATATTCTGGAAAAGCTAATTTAAAGATGCACATAAAAAGCTACCAGTGAGGACTATATGTGTGAAGGTCCTATGATTCTTTTGGAGTCACTGAAAAGGGATCATCAAAAGCTTTTATTTTTTTCTTTTAAGGTTTTACTTTAATAATTGGTGTGTTTAGGACCTGTACTGGTGTGTTTATGGCCTGCATTTTTAATTCCAGACAGTAACTTCTTTCATGTGCCTCAATGTGGAAGGACAAAAAGTCAGAGGGATATTTTGTGAGTTGGAAAAACCATTTCCTTTTTTTATATCTGTGACTTATGTCACTGGAGGATTTTACACAAATATAACTGAGACCAGGTTTCAGTCTTTCAAATGCTCTTTTGGGGCATCATATATAATAGTGCTCATCTACTATCAGGATTCAAGCCAGTTGCTGTTATCTAGTGAGTTACAAGAATTGCACATTATTTCTGCTATCAGACAGCCAGGCAGCCACCAGCACAGAACCCTGATGATGCTTTAGCTCTGAGGAGGTGGGAACAGAGCCATGGTCTGTATTCCACACTATCCCTAACTTGCTCTGGCTGGAAAAGATGCTGGACTGAGGTGTTGTTTGTTTGTGTTGTCTCCTCAAATGGCAAGAACCACGTGTCCCTTCTATTCCCTGCACCCACAGCAGCCCCTGTTGCACAGGGGGCTTCGAAACAGCCTGGGGTAACACCAAATGGCCAAGACATCACTCCTTTCTACAAAGAAATCCATTAATTTCTCACCTGGTCACTTTTAGCAAATTAATTTCCTCCATGTCCTTAACAGTAGAGGTATTCAAAAGCACTAAACAGTCCAACACAAACATAAAATTTCAGTATCTGCCTTTTTTGGACTGAGGAGGCTTCAGTTGATGTGACCAGTCATTAAACTCCTCTGGGAGTTCTCAGTTCAGTGTTCTGGTTCTCATGTCACAGACTTCATGCAGACGGAAATTATGAATTTTTTCCACCCGAAATCTCTCACATTCCCTATAAAGTCAAAATCAACAGACTTTGAAGTGGTAATTTTTCCAGGTTTTATGAATTATCGCACTCTGCTTTATCTCCAAACACATGGTTCAGAAGGAGAACTATCTACAGATTCCAGGTGCTTCCAGCACTGAACAGCAGCTAAGGGAGGACATAAAATATCTGTTTATTTTACTGCATCAGACTGTCATCACGCAGCACAGGAAGTTTTTCACCTTGTTCTCCAGGCTGTTCTGCTGATTGAAGCCAACAAAAGGAGACCATTCTTGCAACTACAGCTGTAGGGGTTTCATGTCTTTTTATGTCTAACTTCCTCTGAATTGACCACCCTGGGGATTTGAGACGTGTACACAGCCCTCTGACTACCAAAGCAGAAAAAAAGCCCTACATGTAAATAGTTATAAATAGCTTAAGGGTTTTTATGCTGAAAGGTTCTTTTGACCATCATGCCAAAAAAAAACCAAAAAAACAACATTTGGAAGGGGTTTCCTCCAGGCACTTGAATGATGAAAAGAAGGTAAAGAATAACAGAGGAAAAATAAAGGGGGACAAAGTAAAAAAACCATTACTTGTAGGCAAATCACTAGAACTTGGGTATATTTCCTGAAATCAGAGTAGCTGTGTTTCATTTATACATTAGAAATCCCTCTTTTTGACACTTCATTATTGGCAGTGTGACAATATTCACTTGCTCTTTCCATGCACCCTGATGAAGGCTGATTGTTTGCCTCCAATAAATCACGCCCAGGGCCAAGGCAATGCTGATTGTCACCTGTGATCCAGCAGTTCACTTTCACAGGACTGTTGTCCTCTAATCCCTCTCTCTGAAATGTACCAATAAAATTACAGAACAGATTAAAAATTAAACAAAAGGCCTACTGCCCCCTAGTAATAGTTTGTCTTATAAATCATTTAACCTCATCTTTTTCCAAGTGTAGATGGTTCTGGGTTATGGCAGACTGATGGCAAAATAATATTTGCTATTCTGGGTCTATATAAACCACCTCTCATAAGACCATCAGAGGTTTTTTTTCTATAGCAAAGGGATTTGCTAAGAGATAACAGAGATCTTTTAGAAATGCAGCCATCCTATTTACAAAGAATAGTAAAAGCTTGCTTCATACAGAAATATAATTTTAGTGTTTATTCAATGGGTCAGCAGTGTTTTCAAAAAAATATATATTTTCTCTTGCTGCAGCAGCATGAGTTTTTCTTTGCCAGCTATTTGCAGTTATTTCACTGACATGTGGAGAACTTCATCAGCTTATGTTTCTGACCTGGTTACAAATGTCTTGTCTGAGCATTTGAATAAAATGAATTGTTTGCAAGAAAAAAACAAACAAAAAGTTTTACTAAGGGACAGACATATTTTAGAATATAGATATATATAGAATATAGAATATAGAATATAGATAACAGTACGTACAAAAAGGAGAGGGGGGGAGAGAGATAAAAATAGCTACAGTGTTTTAAGAACTATTAAAGCTATAATGATTGAAGAACTAACCAAGGATGATAACAAATTGCTCTGCTAGATGAATGAACATTCACTCAGTATCCCATTCAAAATTCTTGAATAAAGACTGAAAACTTATCTCTGTTGCATCATTGAGTGAGTTTACATTTTAAGTAACAGCTGCAGTTAGGAACTCCATGGTACAGAAAGCACTTTTGGGTAAAGGTTTAACAGCAGGGTGATCTGCCAACTGGTATAAGTGAGCATGGCCTTACTGACAAAAAAATGACAAAGTCTAAGTTACTGGGAGAGACATTTGGTGCAAGTCACGGAAAAAATATGAATTGTGAATGAAAAAATATTAATAACTGCTTTGTAGCACAAGCCAGGAATAACTGTTTAAAATTTTTCTTACAGATTTCTAACTTCCACCCAGAAACCTGTGTGCTTCTGCAGACATGTCAGACGTGTTCCTTTGGTCTGCTCTGATGGCTGAGCTCCTCAGGTTCAGAGAGAGGGGAAAGGACTATCCAGAGCCTGTCAGTGTTATGTTTTATCTGCTTGCACAAGTTTAGGAGACAAGTGCTAAAATCTACCCAGGCAGCTGCTGGAAGTGCCTGCTCGCACTGGGAAACTTCTGATCTCTTATAATCTCTAATATCTTCTATGTCTTCTCTAACAACCTTGTCCACAGACTGATATGAATTTTCCAGAAGCCATTTGGCTCTCTGCTTGCTCCATGGGAAGGCTGCAAAAGCCACAGGAGGCAGTTTGACCAAATGTTAATGACCAAATGTGTTCAGCCACGCTCATTTTATGGATGTTGCTGCATAGAGCCCACTGGTTTACCAGAGTCTCTCACAGTTTACAGGTATTTCTGGAATCCCTTCAGAACCTGGAAAGGACATTCTAGCATAAATATAGGTTGTAAAAATCTAAGCAGAATTGCTTTTAAAAATCCTTGAAGCCTTGCTAGTGGAACACTATAGACATTTTCAAGTGCTATTAAATTTTTTAAAAGTGAAATCTGGAGCTACTTCTTCAGCAGGCAACAAAAAATTTGTGTAACAAATGCCTTCAAACTACAGCTTTTGATTGGACATTTGGGGCTTATTGACAATGAAAATAACTTTATCTTGTAGCTTAATTTGTCACAGAAATTCTTGGTTGAGCAGGTGTAAACACAGGTGACAAAGGAACATCGGTAAAATGGGTACAAATTAAGGAGACAGAATATCAACTCAGATGAAGTGAGGTATCAATTATCAGAATGAAAGTATAGAGATCATGGGAATAAATGTCAGAACCAGAAGACAAAATAAAAACCAAAATCATCCCTGCTCCTCAAGAAAAAAACCCCAAAAATTGCAGCAGACCTGCTGTGAAGTCAAGTATGAAGTTATGTAAATACAGAAGCACAAGAAGGGAGCATTTTATTGTGAATGAGTTGAGCAAAATGAAATTTGGAAGGCAGAATGGGAATTTTTAAATCATTCCATAGGTAACAGTTACCTGCTTTTCTCAGGTGCAAAGGACACACATCTCTCTCCCTGGGCTGAACATGCATCTTTATTTCATGCACTGATTGACCTGGATGTACAAGAACGTCTTATAGGCTTAGATGCCTTTGGCTTTGTGGCTGCAAAATGAAAATCTGCGCATTAGGAATGGGAAAAGCGTAATGAGGAGAGAAAAGGAGAGTCCTCCTGCCTGTTTAGGAGCCGTGGTCATGTATGTACATATAATTATCATCCTCTATCTGCAGTTCCACCACTGAGGGTCCCACTGCAATTGAAATGGTTCCAGCCTGTGGGGGGACCACAGATTAAAGCCCCTGCAAAGTGAAGAAATAACTTTAACCGTTCAAACTCACAAGTCTGTCAGATTTCTTGGAAACTATAGGCAGAAAATGATGTTACATTAATTTTTTCCTGTTTTAAAAAGAATATTTAAGTCCTCAACTATCACTAAAACAATTTTTTTGTCTGAAGAGTCTTGTGGATTTCCTCTGCAGTGTATTATATGCTCAGTCTAAATGTCTAAATCAGGGACTGGGTGGAAATCACGGTTCCCTCATGGCCATTCCCTGGGGAAACTGGGATGTGCTCAGATGATGCCTGAATGTGGCAGGACCAGCCCCAAAATAAAGAACAGAGGGGATTATGTCTTCAAGTTTCATAGTAGGTGAGACATCCAACTATTTCTCCCAAGATGAGGTCCCAGACATAATATAAATTATTATGGAATATCTATGCCTTCAGTTCAGGAGCATGACTTGTTTATGAGTGGGATGCTTTGCAAAACATTATTGAAAAATAGGTTTCCCTATTCTGCCTCCCTTTCCCTAGATTTTAGCAATATTTCTTCTCCGTATCTTTCTATGTTTTTTTTTGCCTTCACCTGAAAGGTGACTTCTTTGGAGGGATGAATGATGAGATCTCTGCAGTGTCTGAAGACAATTCTGGATGAAAGATGCTGCAGGAATGCAAGTCATTACCAGTACTGTATTCTTCTGTGTTGTGGTGGGTTTAGCCTTATTATATTCTCTTTTTTCTTTGCCAGCTATTTGCACATATGAGCTCTGCTTTCAATCCTATCCCTCCTCTCTGCTTGTGTTCACCCTGAGATCTTATCAATCAATCAATCAATCAAACAATCAATCAATCAATCTCCTCACCATTCATTACCTACTGAAAAATGGACTGTGTTTCATTGTGATTTAAAGTGATATTAGTAAGGACAACTCTCTGTGGTCCACAAGAGAAAATCTTTTGATATTTATCTACATGTGGAATCCCAGGATTGGCCACAGCAGAGTGAAATATGTCAGCATCATACAGATGGAATGATACTACAAACAGAGTCTCCATATTGATATTTGGCTTTATTTTTAAATTTTCAAGATCGTTGTTGCTGTTGAAGCTCCAGTTCTGTACCCAACACAAAAAGCTTGTTCACGATGTAATGGGCAGCACACATAGCAGTAGTTCCCAACCCAATTTCTAAGGATCCTCATTTGAAAAGAAGGCAGCTTGGTTAGTTCTCACCATAACAGTTAGAACTACTTTTGCATCCCAATCCAATGATGGAAATGTGATAGCACCAGAACCAATAAATTCACTGTTAGTTACTACCACTGTTCAGTTTAAAACAAGATCCATGGTAGTCACCAAACCCAAACTCTATTCCTTTATTTATTTAACACTTTTTTTCCAATCTCAGACATCCACAAATTAGTCTTGTGAGATTTTTCCTTGAAAAAAAGTGCTATTTTTTGCTGTTTTGGCACTTAGGTTCAATGCAGAGACTTTAATTACCCTCCCTCAATAATTTAGCGTTCTAAAAAACTTATAAATATGATAATGAAGGCTTGGAGTGGAGGGCAGTAAAAAATATGTAAGAGAAATAAATTTTTCTTCAACTCTAAGTGTTTTTTCATCATCGACATTCAATATGTAGTTGATGGAAAACCTCTGAATTACTCTATTGGTTCTTCATCACAAGATGTGTTTAGGCTACACACAGCCCCTTAAATTTGCCCTGGATTTGGGCAAATCATCAAAATCTTTTGATATTTATCTACATTCCTCCCTTTGGACAGTGGGGAAGCAGAATCTAACTTTACCTTTAGAGAACATGGAAGCAACACACATTTACCAGCTGTGGAGGAGGTGAATGGAAGGGACAGGCTGGAGGGCAGGAGGTAGATGCAGTAATACACATATTTTCTTGTTGTGCTGAAGAGAAATAGTTTTTCCTACACTTGATTAGATATACTTTTTAATGCAGCTGGATCCCTTTCCCCCCTTGCATTCTTATTAAGCACTTTCTTTAATTTTTGGTGAATTATAAAGGGACAACTTCAAATGCCATCACAAACAGATGATGGCTTTGGAGCCTTCTATCAATCCTTTCCATCCAGACAAAACCAAAACAAAAGCAGGAGGGAAAAGGAGCCACGTTCTTCACTTTCCTCAGGATCAGTGCTCTGGCCTCCTCCCAGGTTTTCCTGCCCTTTTCCAGAGTGTTTCACTGCTGGGAAGGTTGTGCTGCAGCAGACAAATGACTGGTTGGATGCACTGTGGCAGCTCCCATGCTCCCAAGTGATACAGTCAGAAAAAGAACTCTTACATGCACAAATAAGATTTTAGACCAATTTTAAAAAATCATTTTAATCTTACTGCTCATTTCTCTTTCATTAAAAAAAAAACCTCTTCCCCTTAACCTGCCTTGAAAAGTTACATATTTATCAAGATTTTAATAGTTCTTTTTGTATTAAAAAGCTTCAGTCATACTAGATGACTTTAAATGGAGCTGTGTTAATGCCTCTTAAATTAGCAAATACTGCTGTTTGAGGGGAGGAATGAACCTCAGACTCACTTCAGGGCCAGTGTGCAGCACAATTGGGAGTTTCCAAGTAGCTGCCCACAGGTGTGCTTCCTCACCCTGCTGAACCTGGGAGAGTCCACAAACCTGGATCCTCCTGGGTCCTGCTGCTCACAATCCATTCCCTGCAGATCACCACAGGCTCAGCTTCCCTCGTGCAGGTTGGGGTTTCATCCAGCACCAGGAACACATCCCTGCTCCACCCAGCTCCAGGGATGGAGATAAGCCAGGAGGAGAGAGCACACAGGAAGATGGAGCAGCAGCTGAGCTCAAGATGCAGGAGAGCTTAACTGGAAAAGCCACAGGAATGTGACACTGTTCACAGGGGTCTGAGGATGAGGGGAGAGATGAGGAGATGAGGATCTGACTCCATGTTTCAGAAGGCTTGATTTATTATTTCATGATATATAAGAAAGGATTTCATCAGAAGGCCAGCTAAGAATAGAAGAAGGAATGATAACAAAGGCTTGTGGCTCAGACAGTCCAAGCCAGCTGACTGTGATTGGCCATTAATTAGAAACAACCACATGAGACCAATCCCAGATGCACCTGTTGCATTCCACAGCAGCAGATAATCATTGCTTACATTTTGTTCCTGAGGCCTCCCAGCTTCTCAGGAGGAAAAATCCTAAGGAAAGGATTTTTCATAAAAAGATATCTGTGACACAGGAGAACCTCATGATAGTCCCCTGTACTGTGCTGCTGTCACCTGGAACCAGCATTTCTTACCCTGCTGTAAAATGAGAATTTTATCCCAGTCTTCACTGCAATTACACCAAAGCATCCCTGACAGAGAAAGGCTTTTAAAACACCAGCTGGGACTTGGTTTTAACTGTCCAAAGCAATACAGACCTTATCAAAACAATAAAGTTCTGCAAACCTCTCATCTGAAAGATTTCATCCTAATCATTTCAATTGGAACTAATGCTTAACAAAGGACAATTTTGGCAGGACTTTGCTTTTCTGCACTCTCTGCAGGAAATCAATTAGAGGTTTTATCTGCCTTTTGAAAGGACAAAAATTCAAAGAATAAGTAATCTCTGTTTTAGTCAATACTACCATTCTGAGAGAGATTTGTAACACAGATAAAAATAGATCCAGGAGCCACTGACATTGGAATAAAATACCACAACTGTTTCCTTCCAAAATACAGAGTACACCTTGTATTGCCTCTGCATAATAGTCTTCAAACTCAGGACAGCTCTTAAATATTGCTTTTCCCCTTACTTAAATTGAGTAATAAACCTTTCTCCCTTTCATTTCTTCCTTAGGTTATGAACTCAGAACTGGTCCAGGTTGTACATTTCTGCAGTGCTTATTCCATGTGCACATTTTCTTTTCCTAACTTTGGGAGCAGCAACCAAGTACAAAAGGACAACTCCAAAGAATCTAAATACTCTAATAATCTAATCCTAATAATCTAATAATCTAAAAATCTAATAGTCTAATAATTTACCTTCTGTTAAATGGAATTTTTTAAACTACTTTTTATGGCTCCTTTTGAGCACAGCAGCTGCAGAAAATGTCATTGTTGACTTTTAGAATGAAACAGGAATAGTCAGGCAGTAGGACAAGGTGATTGTGTAGGTTCCAATTGAACTGCTCTAGCCAATCAACTGGAATAATAAATTGGAATAAAATTTAAATGGGGTCTAATTACAGGGATCTTCTAACTTCTTATGACCAGGTAGGATACCTTAATAGCAAAACATTTGTATTGGACAAAACAATGTACTAGAATGTTGTTTCAGACAGGCAATGTAAACAAAGACAGACATACAGAAAGATAAAACGTTACTTTTGTATTGCAGTTCTGTTTTCCAACAGAGAACACACAGATATGGATTTACAGAACTCCTAGGAAATATGTATAAAACAGACACAGGATATTTAGATTTTGATACCCAAATATAGTTTCAATGTATATATATACTGCATCTGCCACAAAAAAACACCTTTCTTCTGCTTTGACTGCAGAAGCATCAAACTTTGCCAAAAATTAAATACCCTCGTTCTTTCACCTCTATGTCATGGATCAAATAAATGAAAGTGCCCACTGATCCTTTTGAAGAACAATAATAGAGACCACAGTAATATTTCCAGAGGCTTTGAACAAAAGTGGACGCATCTGGTATCACAGTTTTCTCTCACTGCAACCCCTTGTTTGGCTTGGCTGTGCGTAACTGGCGAAATAAGGGACGGGAATGATGGTCTTGCTCGAAAAAATAAAGACTTTAATAACAAAATAGCAAACATGGAAAACCACAGAGGTTGGGGGTGAGATCAAAAGACCCAGGGGTGTCACAGCAGGGTACAGGGGTCTTTGGATTGAAGGGTCCAATCATCAATGGGAACTCAGAGCACGACCTTGTTTGTATCAGGTACCGAACCAACTGAGAACAAAAACCAGAAACCTGACCAAATGTAGGACAGTTCTATCAGCATTCTGACTCCCATGGCCCCACTCTTGGCCTGGCCAGGTGTCCCTTTTTCAGTGTGCTGTTTCCCATGGTCTCAGGTTGATGCATTCTGTATTTGCTGCTGAAGCAAAACTGCTATTTATCCCAGCTGGACCAGATTCTGGAGTCTGAAACACATTCACTTTGTGTGCCTCAGTCCCCTGTGCCATGGAGTATTATACAAGTGCTCTTTAAAATACATTACTTATTATCCACAAGCAAATTAAATATATATGAAAAACTGGATTGTTCTGGAAACACAGTTCTTGCAATTGCCTTCCAAGTCTCACCTACTGCTAATTTTGTTTTACTCTTTTAATTCCTATTTTTTACTACATCAGTAGAAATCCTAATTGATTGGCATTTTGCTCCTGAGGTGTCCTATGCCACTTCATCCTACAACACCTTTTCAATTTGGTTTCATCTTCTCTGCCTCCTGATGTATTCCTTTGGGTTCAAAAAGCAAACTATCAGCCCTAGCTGATATCTTAACCATGGGACCTCAGTGTCCCTCTCAATGCAAGAGCCCATGTTCTCCTTTAAATGCCACACAGGAGGTGTGAAAGAAATACCCAACTCCATTGGGACAGCATGTCAGGAAAAGAAAAAAACAAATGTCAAACTGGTTCAGTGCTGTGAGGCTCTCCAGACTGAAAATCAGTCAATCTCATTATAGGAGTGCAATGACATATTAATGCAGCAGTGGGACAAAACAATCTTTGGAAATTGAACAAATTCAGGAATAAGTTGGGAGCTACCAGGAACTTCACTGCATCCCCAGCAGGAAATCACATGCCAGTCTCCAGCCATCATGAATTCATATGTGTGTGCCAGACATGAGGAAAGTGCAATTTAAAAATGATTAAAATATTCAAAAATAAAATTTAAAAAATACTGCAAGCTACATTTCTTTCCCTTCAAGAAAATTATGGAACTGGACAGAAAACTGTAAAGCTCTTTCATTCTGCTGAACACAGACACCATAGGAATAGAGAGAGAACTAAAGTTTTACACATTTTACTTTCTTTTTGTTTTCCTTGTGAGGTATGACCCCTACTGTTTCTTACCCATCTTACACAAAAAGTTACTCACTGTGAGAACCACCCATGTAATCACAGTAATTATCTCCAAAAACTGAATAGATGCCCTTGAAATGGAGAGCTTTCATCTTTGTTTCATTAAACTAGGACTTTAGATATGCAACTTCATATACCTTTTAATTTTCTTTAAGCAAACTCCATTCCTTTGCAAAGCTTTTCTGTAGACAACAAAGCTGCGAGGAAGCAGGCAAAGAATTATGAGTGACCTTCTAAGTTTTTGTGTTATTTTGGAAAGCCTCAGAGGCATTTCTGGGAAGGAACGAGATAGCAAACAACAACAATAAAAATTATAATGTCATTAAGGATGCCTGAAATGACATTGTCAATGTTAAGGAAATGTCTATGTTTGTAGCATCTCATGATTTAAGACTGCCACTGACAAATTGCCATAACTAAATGGCACTGCAGATGCAGCACTTGCCAACTACTCTGTGCACAAAGTTTGACCCAATCGAATTGGTTTGGATGCCATAGATTTAATTAGGCAGACAGAAACTGTTGTGTACTGATGAATAAATCTTTGTAATAGTGACTTTACATTGATCTTTTTTACGCAGGCAAGAATTCAAGTTATGCTACATTTTTATAAATCAAATTACAGTGAATGTCTTGGAGAATTTATCAATGGATATGATTGATTTTTTTTTAAGTACATCTCTGAGATGCATGTTTGTGCATCTTAATTCAAACCAGTCATCAAAGAGCATGTTAGAAATAATTCTGATTTCTTTCTTTGCATTTTGGTCTGCATACAAAGAAAGAGAATCCATGGGGCCCTACATCAAGAATACTGTGATGTCAGTGCAGAATTCCAAACATTTTATATTTGCTATTTTAGTGCATCTGGTTGTATCTGACCATGTTTTCCAGTGCCTTATGTTTTATTTCACCTTCATTTTGTGTTTCTCCTGCAAAACATCTATTTAAATCTTGCAGTCCTTCACCTTGCAAGACAATAAAACAGATTAGCAGATATAGAGTGCCCCTCAATTCACAAAACTCTGTAGATGTACATTATTGTTAATAAAATCCTTATTGTTGTGCTGCCACTGCAGGAAATAAGCAGGGGCACAAGGTAGCAAAAGGCAGCAGAAGGGTTGGAAATACATGGCAAGAGATAAAAGGACACAATTTTCTTGGAGAATAAAAGGTGCATCTCTGTGTGATCTATCTGTCCCTCCAGCTGCCACCACAAGCTGACCCCTGTGCTTTCTTTTCATGATGAATATGCCCCAGTTAGGTCAATTTAATGCTTCCTTCTCTCTGCAGGACTCCCACTGAAAATTAGCTATCAAAGACAGCTCAAAACAGAAGAAATATTTTCAAAACCAGCTGAGACAAAATCTGAGTTAGGAAGCAGACAACCCAGTTTTCAGCTAAGTACAGATTGCAGAGGGTTGAAAGATATCAACAATAGCTTTCATCCCTTTTGAGGTTAAAATTTTTTGTTACTATTTATTAATTCTGTGGTGAAAAAACAAACAAACAAACACCCCAACCCAAACCCTTCTTATTGCTGTGCTATACAAATGTTGTGGGGAATTTGCTGCTGAGAGAAGAAAGCTGTGGGCTAGGCAGAATGCACTGTGGGCAGCCATAGCCAGCACAGGCTATGTCCAGAGAAGTCAATATCTCCTTTTTTTTTAAATCTCATTCTTTCTACTCTCCACAGAAAAATAAAAGGTTCGAGCAGTATCTCAGATCATGTGTTACAGCTCCAGGTGATCTGTTTGCCTTTACTATCTTCAGGCTATTTATCTCTGCCTTCAGCAGATACCTGGACTTTCTCTGGTATTTTTTTTTTAATGAGAGAAGGGAATTGGAGTGGTTTTGTTAAGTCTCAGAAAAAGCACTTGGCAAGGCCATTGATTTTAATGGAGCATGTCTTCCTTACCCTCTGTTCCCACTTGTTTGGCAAATAGGGTCATTGTTCAGCCTAAGAGCAGCATTTACCCTGTGCCAAAACAAAACTGAGTGGTGCACTGTTATCTCAGCCAGGGGGAGGGATTTATGGTACCAGGCATTGTGCAAAAACAGAATTAATGACAAGGCTGGAAACCTTACAGAGCAAAGAGATGGGATAAGTTAAGAAACGAGGGAAAAGAGAGAATGTGTTGGAAAAGATTCAAGGGTCTACTATGGAATAGTGAAACTGAATCAGCAATGTCCTTACTGTATTTCTAATTTTGCTGTCTTGGACATTACAAAACTATTCCTTCTCCACATTTTTCTATTCTATTTCCATCCTTACCCTCATAGCTAAATAGACATCAATGCCCCCAAAAGGGATGATAGTTTTTTAGCTATGAGGGTAAGGCACTTTGCTGAGAAACTCAGACTTTTATGCTTATCTCTGCATTAACTTATTCAAAACAAAATCTGTTCTTCAAGTAAAGTGTTTTACATGTTCAGTATCCAATAAAAAAGTGTACATAGTCATCATCACATGAGGGAGGGAAAGGGTTCTGATAATTGGATCTTGACTCCTCCTCCTGAAACTTTTTTCACATGAGTGAGAAAAGATCCGCAGAAAATCTGCTGGTTACAGTAATGACATTGAACAAATAAATACAGAGAGTTTTTCAAATTCATGTTATGTTCCAGCCTCTCTAACTCATACAGTGACAGTTTTTTCATGCACTGTGTGCTGCACTAACTTTGCTGTCACAGGGATGAGCAATAATGAACAGAAAGAAATGTTTACAGCCTGCTTAACTCTGCATTATGAATCCTAATGACTCCAGACATATGTCACATACTATGGATTATATGAATGTTTCCCACTTTGGGTATAAAATTAATCAAATTAAAAATAACCTGTATTTCATAATTTACTGACAAGTAGAGTATTTAAGATAAAATGTAATGTTTCACATCATTCAAGACACTCAAGCCTTATACTTTTCTTACAGACATGCTTCTTTCTTTTGTGTACAAAACAATGGTAATAGACATCAAAGGCAATAAAGATGTCATCTTCTGTAAAAAAGTACAACTCTTCAACTACTCCAAATACCAGCAGTTGCAATTTTCACAGTCACTAAATTCCATAAATGCTTTGTAAGTTCTGTTACGTATTTCTAAGACACATGGTGTTTATGAAGTTAGCCACATAAACAGCTTCTGAAGACTAGAATCTTCAATCATGTCTTCTTTTTCTTCTCTCCCACCCCATGATGTAACTTCCTCTGTTTGAAAAAATTAGACTTTTTAAAATGTATTTCCATTAAACATATATGCGTGATTGTTGGTATATGTGTGCATATTATACACAAATAATTAAAGTCAAAGCTATACAGTTTCACTTCTTTGTTTTCTTTAAAAGATAAATTTACAAGCTTGCTATCTGAATAGTTGCAGTGAAAAGAAACACGATATATTATGTCTTTTCTTTTGACTGTAGCTTACTACAGGTCTTCCAGGTGTCTCTTTGGTCATCTGAGTGAGGAAGCAAGAGATTGAAATATGGTTTCTTCCATCTGTTGAGGTATTTCATTGGCAGGTTCTTTTTTCTGAACATGATTGTCCTGATTTTGCTCTAGTTTGAGGGCTAAGCATTCATTGTGGGTATATGGATTGTGTGCTCCCTAAAAAGCACAGAGAGTTCATCACACAAACCACCATCCCTCTTTCCCCAACCACCCAGGACCTGGGGGGGACCTACAGTTCCCCACATTTTACTAGACAAATACAGCTACAGCCACTATGCAAGGAAAGTTAATATGCTAAAATTAGTAGTTATTCCAAGATTCAGTGACTATCTTTACAAAAAAAGCCTTTTATTTTTTCTGATACACATTGGCAGTGCTATTTCCAAATATTAAGGCCTCACTTTTCCCCTAAAATTTCTAGAATGGGTTTCAGGCAATTTACTGTGTAATGACTGTCTGAATGCAGCGAAGATGAAGAATCCAATTTAGGTATCATGGAACCAGGGGCTGTGCTTACATTTTATAAACCATTATGAACTGCAGTTCACATAGCTCTTTCTATCATATTTAGGAGCCAAGGAATCAGAGGTGTCAGAAATGAAGTTGATTAATCACTGAAAGAGCTTTCTCAAGGTCCACTGAATCTGCCTACCACCTACAGTGTTTATTCACTCACACACTATAAAGTTCTTTATAGAAAAAATTACTATCTTCCTCTCAGCATAAAAACTGGCAAAATGGTCCAGCCTAGACTCATGCAAAGAGACTGTTCAGTTTTGTTCTTGGCATGAAAAGCCTTCACAGAAAATTTTCTCTGCATCTTCCTAAGAAAAACTGAGAAAAATATGTTTCAGCCAAAATAAGTCAAAACATTCTTGTAAGCAAAATAGACTTTCGTTCTAATCTAATTTTCTTGCATTGTAATGTTAGAAGTGTATGGACATTTGGGGGAAGCTATTTTTGGTTTTACACCAGCAGGTATTTATCAATTATATGCTGTATTCCCAAATTTCAGAAATTCAGCCTAACTTCTGAATGAATGGGTTGCAGTGGTGTGCCAAGAGCAAACACGAAATATGACACACGCAGAAGTCCAGTACCACTCATTCTATTTGCCAGATCTTCAGAACTTTGGTTTTGTTTGTTGCAGACATCTTTTTATGAAAATCCTCTCCTTAGGATTTTTCCTCCTGAGAAGCTGGGAGGCCTCAGGAACAAAATGTAAACAATGATTATCTGCTGCTGTGGAATGCAACAGGTGCATCTGTGATTGGTCTCATGTGGTTGTTTCTAATTAATGGCCAATCAAAGTCAGCTGGCTCAGACAGAGAGTCTGAGCCACAAACCTTTGTTATCATTCTTTTCTATTCTTAGCCTAGCCTTCTGATGAGAACTTTTTCTTCTATTCTTTTAGTATAGTTTAAATGTAATATATATCATAAAATAATAAATCAAGCCTTCTGAAATATGGAGTCAACATTCTCATCTCTTCCCTCATCCTAAGACCCCTGTGAACACCGTCACATTTGTTAGTTCATTATCGAGCCAAATTCTCTTATTATCATGGAAGAATTAGCTCCAGGTTCGAGCAGTGTCCTCATCTGTGCCTTGGCTCCCCAGACTCCCTTGCAGTACAAACAATTACTCATTACAGCCACTTAGCAAAACACATTGTTTTGTGCTTCACAGTTGCTTGCAGTGCCTCAGAGGACACATCCTGCTGCAGAGGGGGACTGGGAGCTCGGCTGTGACACACTAGGTGTCCTCACAGGAAAGCTCATCTCTTTGCTCTTACTTGGAATAAAGTAATATCAGATTTTGTAACAACGCATTAATGGAAATACTGCTGCAAAAAAAGAGTTCAGAGGGAAATCCATCTGCAGGCAGCAGCTGAGAAAGCAGGAGAGACCTGCAACTCTTGCTAAATGTAATGATTCATTGTTATAAAATTTACAAAATGGGAAAACATGTAGGTGAAAGGAGACTGCATGTGGAAGCTGAGAAGCCAGACAAACTGATGCTTCTTTATGGAATAACGGATTAATACGGGAAATAACATCAGATTTAAAATATGTCAATAGGAATATCCTTCAATCTCCTCATAAGCTTGTCTGCTAAACAGTCCGCTATGGAAAAGACCAGGGAGATCTGACACAATTGTTAAAATGATTTGCTAAATCAGATATCCTGCATTCACACTCTTGCTGTAGGTCCTGACAAGACTAGCCCATAATCCAGCATTTACATACTAATCTCTACTGTAGTCATGAAAGATTAGAGTACTGATAAAACACATTGAGGATGGTGGGAAAAATACTGTTCCCTTAAGCTTCTTTTTCCATGTGGAAACAGTTTTGTCAGCTATGTACCAAGCAGGAAATAAACACTGCTATGCCAGTCTGAAGATGAAATAATTGAAGGGATAAAAACAATTTCTCAATAATCAAAGCACTCCCAAGCCAAGCACAGTTTTGTTGTTTACTTTCACAGCAAACAGATTTACTGTCTCATCAACATTGTCAACTATTAAAGCAAATGTTCCTGGCAAGAATCTGAGATACAAAGAATTATAAAGATCATTTTTTTATTCTGAGTTGAGGTCTAAATCGTGGCAGCTTCATGAGAAGCTTTTTGCACAAATTAGCTCCTGGCAAACAGATTTGCTTTCAACAAATCACAATTCACCAATGTTTCTGGCATGGAGCTTTTATGCACACCAGGATTCTCATGTGAAAGAAAAGGGAAACCATATGTTTTGATTAATTTTCAGTTCTCTCTGCCATGTGATCATCTATTCTAATGACAAAATGCTTTCAGTGAGCAGAATGTGTTCAAATCTATTTCCAAAAATGCATAAAAAGTAAAACATTGAACTCTTATTAAGACTAAAGGTCTGTATTAATAAAACCACTACAGTTCAATATAAATTAAGGAATTTTCTTTTATTCTAAACCCTGATTTTCCATAAAGATACTTCAGGCTGTAAGAACTGATTTTACTTTCTTGTTAAGCATGTCTGAAGAGAGATCAAATGAAAAAAACCCCACATCTTGAGGATGTCAGAAACTTATTTTAAAAGCTGCTATACCAAGAGCTTAAGGGCAACTACTTTTTTAGAAAGCCTAGAAAAATATTCTTGTTTCAATTAATAAAATATTAGCTTTTCAAAGTCCTAACTCCTTTTTTGCAAATAGTAGGTGTGCTTGCCCCCAACTTCATTTTTCTCTTCTTAATCAGCAAGTTTAAAGACAAATGTTAGACTTTATCAAAGACATAGATTAGTAGCTCCTACAGGCTTCTGAAGCAGAGCACAAAATTAGACAATATCCTTAAGTTCTAAAGCCACAGAAATTTATAATATACTACATACTGTACCAAGTCTGCCTTTCCTGAGTAATAGATAGATTTCTGTAAGAGAGTTGCAGTTAAATCTCTGGCAACTCTGTATGTTTAAGAAAATAAAATGCCTCCAGAATTATTTCATATTTCTCAGATTGCACCAATACAATAGAAAATGGATTTGCTAGTAGCCACCTATCTTGATGGCTTTTAGTTTATGATATTTTTAGTCTCAGAATTTGAAAGAATTTGCTATTAATAAATCATAGGCATCTTAAAACTATTGTTTGAACTTGGTTGGAGAGGTTTTTGGGTTTTTGTTTGTTTGGGTTTTTCTGTTTTGGTTGGGGTTTTGTTTGTTTGTTTGGGGGTTTATGTTTGTTGGTTTGGTTTTGTTTCCAAGTGAAATGACACAGTGAGCAAAATAATATATAATTGCCTGTATAATCCTAGTCTTTCAAAGCACTGTTTCTGACTGCTTATTTACAACTTCTCTACCACTTCTCTGCTTCTTCTGCAACACGATTTTCATCCCACCTCACAACCAAACATTCTACCCCAAAAAAGGTGTTGAGCTGCAGAATATACCCCAAACCTGTCTGTATTTTGACACTTCTAAGGGCAGACTGATTTGCCAGCCAGGAAAATACTTAGTAAAATCACTGCTTGATGTTTTCTCTGTCTCTGAAACATAAAAACCTTTGGGAGGTTTGGGGGACACCTTTTAAAATGTTAACTAATGACAGTGGTTTTATAAATGACTTTGTTGATGCTATTATGTGTTATTAAACTCATAGCAACAAGAATGTCCAAATACATAAGAAGTAATCAAATCCTTACTGAAACTTGATGAATTTTGTAGCCTTTTTTCAATGGGTCCAGCAGCAGCTGCACCATTATTGATTGCTGCACTAAGTAGTTTTCAAATGTTTGGTGTCAGCATTGCAAACCTCATCATTTATGAATAGCTCCTTTTTTTTTTTTTTGTCCCCCTTTGGTACCTGTTTGGATTTTTGCAGCAGAGAAATTGAATAATTAAAAAAATATTTGTTTCAAGTCACTCAAAAATTGGTTCTGAAAGAATCCAGATTTGATGTTTATTTGTGCCAGAATATCTTGTAGGCTTATACAGCTCACAGAATTTATTGCCTTTTTTTTTTTTTTCTGGATTCTTCATTTCCTCTTGGTTTTTCTTCAAGCTACACAAATAATCATTTACATAATTTTTACTTCTAGCCAAAGCAGATATTATTACAATCAGTACAGTATAATGTTTTTCTCTCTCTGCTGTAGCAAAATTTCACTGTTGCATTAGATGCAGGAGTCCTGCATTTCTGG
Organism: Zonotrichia leucophrys gambelii; assembly: GCF_028769735.1. Taxonomy (NCBI): domain Eukaryota; kingdom Metazoa; phylum Chordata; class Aves; order Passeriformes; family Passerellidae; genus Zonotrichia; species Zonotrichia leucophrys. The sequence continues at coordinate 3,619,323 of NC_088179.1, forward strand.
AAATTTCTCTGTGCATTTTCTCCCTGAATGATAGAAGACTCTGTTTTCAGTTTGATTAGGATAGATTAAATGGGAGTGACATTTTTACAAAATTTCAGCAGAAAAATATGATGATGAGAGGTTTATTTTATTTTTATTTAGATGAAGGCAGGATAAAAAAATCTCTTATTTCTGCCAGAATAGAGTTACTTTGTTCTATGCCAGTCAATGATGAGTTTTCAGAGCCGTTTGTGATCAGTAGTATCAGAAACCCTGGGAAGTGTTAGAGTGCAGTCAAAAATGTAATGCTTGACATGCGGTTGACATATTCTGAAGGAGTTACTAAACTGTAAAATAAATTCTTTGTACAGTACCATGATTATTGCACCAATGTTTCTTAGTATGAAAGCCTGCTGTCAAAGTTTTATGTATATTTTCAGACAGCAAAAGGAATGGAGTGATTTCCAGAGGCATCCACAGACTTTCTCACTTATTTCTTCAAGGCAATTAACAGTATTTAAGCACTGAATTCTCCTGAGTTCCGTTTTCCTTCAAGTCAGTATGAAATATCCATGTGCTTCAGTTTCTTGCTGCAAAATGACCACCTGTATAGATTCTCTAAATGGATTTAATTACATTTGGGTGGGTGCCTAGATTGGATTTCTGACCTACATTTGCTCATCATGGATGTATTTCAGTTATCATGATAACTATAACTGAATCCTTCCCCCTCAGGGGAATCTCCAGGGCATTGCCTTGGGAGAATTTACCATTGAGTTTTCCCCACCTAGGCAGACAGAAAAGATTTCCCCATGGAGTTTTTCACAACACCATGAACCACTCCAGCTCCTTTTTCCATTTGTCCCAGGCATTGCTGGCGTGTCTTAAAATGCTAGTTTTAAATAATATTGCTCTTCTGGAGCACCCTTTCCTGATTATTCAGGTGAAGGAGCCCAAATGGGTGGAACAGCCTCCTAAAAGATCAAGGCTCTGTAGGATGTCCATGATTTCTATGTAAGCATAGAAGAAAAAAGCTGCTCCCAAATGATAAGTAAGGAAATAGGTTAAAAATTATTTTTTTTTTAATAGGAGCTGTGACTTGTTAGATTTTATAATAATTCTGAAGCTGTAGATCCAAATGTGTTTACAGAAATGAACTTCAGGTGATACTATTTATTCCTATTCCCATGATGAAAGTGCTACATATATCACACTGTACTGTTATTCTATTCCCAGAATTTTCAGAGATGGAATGAACTGCAAAGAACATATCACCAAGCAGTTTTCTGATGAAAAGGGGGACAAGGTGTATTGCTGTTAGAAGAGAGAATTCATTTAAGTATTAATCTGAAGTGCAAATATTCTTCTGAAGCCCAGGAATGACAATTTTCTGCAGGTTTATATGAGGAGATGTGTGTGCATTCAGCTTCAAGGGAGCTCTTCCCAAGTGCTTCAGCCAAAGTATCTCAGTTTTCCTCATAAATTACTTAATGAGCATTTTTATCAGAATGCACACACATCTCCTCATATAAAGCATTTGTTGATGGGGCAGTGGCACCTGAGTATCTATAGAGTTCACTTCAAATATGCTCTTAATCACCAATAGTCCTTTAAATAATATAGGACATCTACTGTGTCAGGGATGTAAAATAACTCAAGATTCAAAGCATTTCCCCCTCCTGTAACAGTGAAATGAAAATGTACAGGAACTTTTACAAGGTAAGTGAATTCTGAAGAGAATTTGGATGTAGGTGTGTGTGTAGCAATTGTGAACTGATTTTCAAAGTTCTTGTGGGACTTTTTGAGTGGATGTTGTAAGATGAATGGAGTTTAGTATTTACAGTCAATACAGGCCACTAAAAGTAAAAAACATACAATGGAAAGGAAAGGTGACTTTTGTGCCTTTAAAATAAAGGTTAGAAATGGATTGCAACAAGCAGTCAACATGTCAATATGCAGCATCATGCTGAAGTATGACCCATTCCTTCTAGAACAAAGCTTGCAAGGAACAAGAGTCAACTTCTGTGCAATTTAAACTTTGCTTGTAACGACAAACTATTACATGCTCTGTTGGTGTAGAAAATGGCATTTTCCTTTGAGCTATGTTACTTTTAAAACTATTTGAATAATGGGACACTTATACATCCAAATCAATTTATTAGAATAAGTCCATGCTTTTGAAACAAAGCTGACTTGTTTAAACATGTTTAGTTGTGATTGAATTTTATTCTTCCATTTAATGAACACTGTTCAGTCATCGTGTTCAGTTGCTAAATTAATTAACATGTCTGTAACTCTAATTGTGCATATGTCAATCAAAATCAATGGAAAAAGTGACAAAGAATTTGCCCAGCAAACAAATAGGCCTATTATAGGAAGTGAAAGTAAATTGAAAATTAGAATGAAGTGTATTTATCTACAGTAAACACAAGTTATTTTTCTATTTTTTAATCTCTTTTTCAATTAATTTTTTTAAGAAATCATGTTTGCACAATTTTAAAATATGATCCAAAACTCTTTTAGACTTATTTTGACTGCCAGTCTGTGACTGACAATGTGCACCATTCCACATCATCTATGTACTAATCTCTGTCACAGTGGGGACACACTATTCTATTGAAAGGTGAAATTCTAGCTTTAAAGGGATGAGCTTAATTCTTAAGTATTATATAATAGTATTAACTCATGTATGTTTTGGGGTAGTGAAAGGGAGGAGTATCTCAGTTTTCCTCATAAATTACTTAATGAGCATTTTTATCAGAATTATCTGAGTCATTCATCAGAGTAGTTTTCAAATATTTCTGTCCTAATCTGATTTCTATTTCAAATAATTTTTAAAAAAAACTCATTTGAGTCCTTTATGAATATACTGCTGTGAGTTCAAGAAGTAATGCTCAGATATTGCATTCTGTTACTCTGTTCAAGCTGAAAGTTTTTCCTCTGTAAATAATTGCGTAGAAGACAGGAAAACGGTTTCATTTCAGGGATTTACAAAAGAAGAGTGCAAATAAAAATTCCTGGCATTTTGCAAGACAGATAATTTACCTTTTTCAGACTTGGCTACTACAAGCAAGTAGTCAAGGAAGCATTGCCATGATTGTGCTGAGCAGCAGTAACTGCAGGACAGATGAAGGGAGAGTTGTGGGGATGATATAATGCCACTGAAGCAGTTCAGTGACTGACATGTCACTTGTGGTGCCCTATATCCCTGTTCACAACAGAGCCATTACAATGTAAATTAGAGTATTCCATTAAATGCTCCATGTACCCTTTATAATGTCATTGGCAACAACCCATACAATTTATATGCCACATATGGTTTAATATCCTGTATCATCCTAGTGAGACATTACACTTCAAAAATGCTCTGAAGTAAATTAAGATTACAAATTAAGAAGATTGAAGTAAAGAACCAGAGAGTACAATGATCACTTGGTATCCAGAAATGCTTGCTGGAGAGATTGCACATGCATTCCATTTTCCAGAGGAGTGAAACTTCCTGCATGCCTGCAAAACCCCAAGAGTTTGAGATGAGCTGCAGAGTGTGGTGAAGATTTGCAAACGGACCCTGCTCGGATGGATTTGGGTCTGTGCTGTCCCATGTACAAGCTGGGCTGCTGTCCCATCACTGCAGCTCCCTTTTTGAGGTTTGCTGCCAAATTTGCCCTAAACCAGGACAAGCGACTTAGAGAATGATGGAATCACTTTGGTTGGAAAAGACCTTAAAGAACATTGAGTCTAAATGTAATTAGCAAATGCAACCATCAAGAAATGTTTTGCTGTCTGAACAGAACGTGGTTTATCTGTAAGCTCTGCAAGTATTTTGTGATCAAAAAAAAAGGTATATAAGGACAATATTAATAATTTTAAATGTTAGAAACATAATTTAAACCACATTTACTTTATGGGCATATTGAGTGTAACCTGGCTGTTGGAGGCAGCCAAACTTGAGCATTCCCATAGGAAATGCTCACGGAATTCGTACAAGTCATGGGCTAAGGTCAGGGTCAGCTGGGGATGATGCTGGAGGTGTTCCTTGTTCTATACAGAGGCCATTTTTCCTTCTATACCACAAAGCCACTTTGGGTGGAGTGTACAAAATCGGTGAATTTGTGCTTCTGACAGTTGATACAGCAACCTGGTGTCCACTCATTCTTTTTCTATGCAGTGTCTTTTACCTCGTTTCAAAATGCACTTTTCCTTGCAATCCTAGCTGGTAAGTTGCCTAAAGAAAGTGAGACCGGAGATGCACCCAAAAAGTACTTGCAGAATAAAGTTAGGCTTTGGGTTCCACGTGTGCCACGTGGGTTTTGGCTGGGGGTAAAGAGGTTTGAAGTTAGAAGTCTGAAAATACAAGTAATTTAGTTTTAGGCCAAAGGTGCTGCAATCAAATCAAAAGCTAAGATTTTAGTGGATGCCGTGAGGAGAGCTGGTCTTTTGTTATTGATTCATTTGAACTTGTGAATTTGAGTTGTTTTATAGAAAATGGACAGGAATACTCAATTGTCTTACTCTCAAATCTGATTGGGTCTGTGTGGTACCAAGGTTGCACTTTCTGCGACAAAGGAATTTCATTTGAGCACAAAGTTGATAATATACACTAAACTGGGAGAATTTTCTTCCTAATTAGTCAAAAAATAGCATGAGGGAAAATCACCTTATAGCCATCTACCAACTCCCCAGGAATCAAAAAATAAAAATCTTACCAGTTCCTTTAAATGAATGACAGATAAATAATCACCATGGAACAACAGGATACACATCCTAGTGACAGTTCTTTTATCCTGCTTCCTTTAGAACAGCAGATATTATTAATGAAGTAATTTTCTATTCATAATGTCTCCAGCATTTCTGTACTTTGTAATTCAATTTCAGCAACTTGCCATGCAAATAAGTAACACCAAGTTTAGAACAGAAACCACACCAAAAATATTTGCTTCGCTGTTAAGAGCACATGGCTAATGCCCTTAAACATGGCATTGAGAATTAATTTCTAAATACACTTGATGGTGCAGGTTGCCCCACAATGTAAAATGTGAATTTTCAGGATCCTTCAACAACATAAATCGTTCACAATAGATCTTGGAAGCCACAGCTAAAGGAAGGAAAACTAGGTAAGGAGCATACAGTATTTCAATGAAAATTTATCAAAATAAGATTGAATAAGTACTTAATGAAATTCCTCTTGATATAAAATAGCAATCGTGTATGTGCTTAGCAAGGTTACAGCTCTATTAAGTGAATTCTGGTTTTGCTTAGGACTAAGGTTCAGTTAATACCAAATTTGTATTTGGTGACATAAAGACATTGTGTCCTCAACTTTTTGAAGCACATTAACATTCATTTTAATCCTCAGTTTAAAACAGTATGATGCTAACCAGTATAGCATGTAAATAAGTTATCTAGAAAAAAAATTTCATCTGCCTCCTTTTAAAAAGGATGAACCCAAATACAAAATAATCAGATACACAACTTGAATGTCGGAAAGTTCTGTTCCAGTTTATATTTAATGCTGCACAAAATGAAGCAGTACCTTTATAAAAAGAAATGGTCTGGATAATGAAAGCAAAATTACTAAATCAGCAAGGGATCCCACTGGGGTTATATTCTGTATTTTTCTTCACTTTGCCATGTGGACCTGTATTCTGTGCTTGGGTTAATATACAGAACTGCATTCCTGAAACAATTGCTGAGATAAAATTACTCCTGTATCTATTACATTTGTCAGAACAAATACCGATGCAGATTGATTTGAATTTATGATGTGTATTACTATTTATTCCTCCTAATAGCAAAATAGATATTTGCAATAAATAAGAGATGGCATTCATTCCTTCTGTGCTTTTATGAGAGTAAAAGAAGTTTAAAAGGCACTGGCTAGTCCATGAAGTAAGGAGACAAAAAGCTCTCCTAATGAACACAAAAGGATCCCTGCAGTTTCTACCACCTCTTTTGAAGCTCTACAACCAAAAGCTGAAGAAATCTGGGCAGTGCAGCAGAACTTAATTTATTCTAATAGTAATGTTACTGACAGCAGTTGCTTGTTAAATTCCATGTGTATCCAGCCTGACCCACCAACTTATGCAGTATGTGCACAACATGATATGAATGAAAGGCCGAGTTTCAGTGGAAGCTTTGCATTATTTTAATTGATGTTTTTATCACTAACTAACATTCATTCTATTATACTTTTGAAAATAAATAGTATTTACACATTGCAGTTCTGTAAATAATAAGATACTCTTTCTTTATTATCTAACAACTTAATTGTCAGACCTGCAAAAATAGCACTGCTAAAGTTACATTTCTTGCTTGAAAGGCAGGATATTTTCAGTTGTGCCAAATCATTCAAGACTGGAAGCTTTTATTTCTTTGTAATTAAAAAAAAATTAGTTGTGTTCATACTGATGTTCCAGCATATGAATGAAATCTATCATTATGTATGTGAGAGATTTCTTCATTCCCTCTGTTTTCAAGAACTTGAATGCTTTCTCTGTCCCACCACTATCAGTTCTCGCCCTCTGGCAACAAGATCAAAAGGCAAGTGGAATAAAAGGGAATGGCACAAAAATAAAGAATACAAAAGAAAGATGAACTGGGAGAAGAGCAGAAGAAATTATTAAAGAAAGGGAAAATAAGAGAGATGACAGATGTAAAGCTGATATGTAACAAGGTTATGAATGTTTTCATGCAACTTTTATGGAGACAACCAAATGAATTTCAATGTACTTGGAATTCTGTGTGCATTTATTGATTCAGCAGCATGAAGGTAGTCAGATGCTCATTATCTGCCAATAAAGATCACATTCACATGTGCAGGAAAGTCACAGACTAGTTTTTCAAGGAAGAATGTACTAATCTACTACACCTCTACTTAAAAGTAGAGGTTTCAATGAGCCATTCTCTAACTATCTGGCTGTCTTGGAATACAAATATTTGAGATGAATGGGCTCTGTGGAGAAAGAGACAGTGTGGAAAGGATATTAGAAATAGTTTGCTGATGTCAAGCATTGCAGAAAACAATTAATTTGTATTGATCTGCCCATTTATGTTTATTAAAAGTATGTGCTTTTAGATGTGTGTCCATAGGGACTTCCTCTGGCAAGTGCAATAAGTTATGTAGTGGACACTATATTAATTTTTCTTTTTAAAATAATATATTGTGAGTTTCCTAGAACAAAGGCTTTTTTTTTTTACCTTATGCTCCTGTCTCTTCAGTAGCATGCTGTGGAAAAACGTGGATGTAAACAACATTACACAGTGCATGCCTTGCACCTGCTGTGAATTGACAGCTCTTAATTGTTTTCTCACTTACTTGGACTTAGATTTAGCTTGTTGGTTTTTTGGTTTTTTGGGCTATTTTTATTCTGTGGGTTTTGCATGGCCTGGTTTTTGGGAGTGCAGGGGCCACAGAGTGGGCAGCGGGGAAGGGGCTGCTCTCCCTGAGCAGGGAGTAAATCCAGATGTGACAGACTGAGGATAACCCCCATTCCCTGTCCCTCTGTGCTGCCCATGGAAAGGAGGGAGGGATTGTTGGGGATGGGGGGGAAAGGTGCCTCTAAGGGCTCATTTTGATTCTCATTATCCTGCTCTGATTTTGTTGGTAATAAATTCACTTTAAATCTCCAAGCTGGACCTGGTTTTGCCCTTGATGGTAATTGATGAGTGTTTTTTTCCCCAGTCCTTATTTCAGCCCATGAACGCTTCATTATATTTTATCTCCTCTGTCCAGTTTCAGAGGAGGGTAATCAAGAAGCTTTTTTTGTGGGTGCCTGTGGGAACCCACAAAATCAGAGGCTTTTGGGAAAGCTGCAAAAGGCAAGGCCTTAGAGACAGCAGAACTGTGATTGGAGCTAAGCAGCAGCCATGAGATTGGTCAGCAGAAAAATTTATTTAAAAAGTAGAAAAGCAAGAGCAAATAGAACAATGGTCTGTGTATTAATGCTTGTCTAGAATAACTCTCTGAGATACAGAAAGTTTATCTAGTGAGATATTAGGAAGTTGAAGCTTAATAATGGAGCTCTGTGCATTGTGTTTCAAGGCTCACAAGCAGGTATTGTATTTGAAATAAGCAAGCATTGTTTAACCAAAGGCACATGTGCTTATAGTGGTTGGATAGAACTACTGTCAATGAGCTTCTGCTTTGTGTGATTGGTCAAAAAACTTTTAAAGTGAGTTGTCACATTAAGTTCTTGTTCTGCTGCCTGGGATGTGAGCTGCTGGCATCTTCCCATTGTCATAACCACGTAATGAGACTGATGCTGGAAAATCAAACAGCTCAAGGCACGTTCCACAGCAATCCTGTCCCGTTTGTGATTTGCACATAGCCCCTGGCCAGCGATAGGTGCCTGGCATCCAGCCAGTGCCAAGCCACAACACTTATGAGAAAGGGAAAAATTCCTTTGGCTGTGCTATCAGAACCCACCAATAACTTCATACATTGCAAGAACTTGTCATTCTCTCCTCCCTCTCCACTACCACTGCTTTCTCTCTGCTCTAAGGCTATGATTCCCTCTGCATCTGCAGAAACTTGTAGTGTTTTGTGGGAAGTAAATCCAGGCACCCAGGCAGGAGCAAATCCAACAGTTTCATTGGCAGAACCCCAGTAAGCCTGTATGACATTCTGCAGCAGCTGCCACAGCATTACTGAATTTGCCCAAAATTCTGAGTCCTGAGCTGTGTCTTCATTACCTTAAAACTATGCTATGTGCACTGCCTGGCATTATCTTCTGGTGAAAAATAAAATACCCAGTAGCAACTACAGAGAGATAGCATCCTACTTCAGGCCTGGAGTCTATCCACCTCTTCAAGGACAGTGCATTAATTGAGGGAAAAGCAGAAGTTTTGTCCAACTTTTGCCCTCTATGACCTTGAAAACAGGGAACTGATAATTCAGATAGCCAAAGCTGATGCCCCTTCCTCTATAGTCTCACCTGTGCTTGGATTGCACTGAAAAGGAGCTGCTGCAATTTCCTCAGCAGTTCAGGGCTCTCAGATTCTGATGTAACTTGCTGATTTTTAGCAAGGTAGAAAAGGGCTTGTTGCTAATTTTTGAATTTTCTGTGTTTATAATGACACAATGCTGCATAGATTTTTGGCAGCTCTGTCCCCATAAATAACACAGCTAAATATTTACAGAAATAGCAGCAGGAACACCGATATGAATCCCCAACAGGACTCAACACCCTGTGAAGTATATGACTTCTGGTATAGCAGATGGAATGCTTCGGATATTTGGAAGTATTATAACCATCACAAAACCTGATTTTCTCGTTCTGATAGTTATTGGTTGTCTCTGGGAACAGGCCATTCTTACAATGTCACATTTTACCAATGGCAGAGCAGATTGTGCCACTCCTTCTCTGAACTGACACATTTCAAAAATATCTAATGTTACTTCTGTGTTTATTTTCCCCATAGCTTGGCACATCACAGTCTATTTACTGACAGATCCTTCCTTCTCCACTCAAGATTACTTTAGACAAAAATGAGAGAAGCAATTTTGAAACCTTGCTCTCTGCAACCTGAATTGTTGTTTTATTAGGTAATATGGGAACTCAACCTGGTGTGGCAAATGAAAGTTCATTTTTTTCTTTCTTTACACACTCTTTTCCACAGAAATAGGCCATATTATTTTCTTTTTTTTCAGTAAAATTGTGTAGGGTTTTGTCAAGATAGCTGAAGTTCTTGGGAGAGATATGTAGCCCAAAGTTTCCTTTACATCTGTTAAAAGAGAGTTTTTCAAGACTTCCTGGTAACTCATAAAGGAGAGGTTTTGTTGGCTCCCCCATCTCTAATCTGGTTCTCCAGTTCAGAAAATCAATGTGCAGGCCACACTAACTTCTCCCCAGTTTTATAAGCCAGGTCACATCTGTACCCAGCTTCTGTGTTACCTGCAGTCACATCATTAAATAGAGTTTGGGTACTTCATGGCAAGTACTGAGTAATTAACACCGTATCCTAGGAAGGCAGCTTAATTTGTTATTTGCTACCAGTTTTACTAAGCCCTGTTTCTGTCACCTTAATACATTAATCTGTTACTCACTGGCTAACACGAAGCTGAACCCAATTTCCTGAACTGATGAACTTTTGTGACTTCAGTCGAGGTAATTTACATCTGAGGCTCTTAGTGTCTGAAAACAAATTAGTATTCAGGTTTTTGACATTGCTTTGAGGATTTTTACTTTGGGAGTTAGATGGGATAGATTGGGATTGAACAGCCCAACCAACATCTCATTGTGAGCCCCAGAAGCTCTTGCAGAGCTCTCCTGGAGCTGCTGTCATCATCATGGATCACCCTTCAAAGCAGCATCTGATTGCTAGGAGGGAAACAACAGAACCTGAATTTACTTGGTGTGAACACTGCAAGGGGCAGCAGTGAGGCTTAAGCATCACAGAGCACAGCCAGTGAAAATATATGAGGTAACACTTATTACAATTTAAAGATATTTTATGTAAGTCCGAGTGTAGCATTTAGACTGCTCTTGTGAAGATAGATCCATCACAGGAGAGCTGCAAAGAATATTTGGGTCACAGAAGAAACATGCTGAAATAATAATTATGGAAGATCGTGTTTTTCTCCTCTAGGCTCCATCTAGAAGTAAAACCATTGGCACGTTCTGGAAAGTTTCAGCAAATGTTGAAAAAAGTCCAACAAGCACAAAATCCACAAAAGCACAAACATAAAAATCCACTTGCCAACTGCAAAAATTCTGGCTCCTTTCCTCTCCCCTTATTTACCACAGCCTCATTAAGCACATGAATTGGATGATTCCAAAAGCACTTTCTCTGTAGGGCAGTCTAGCACAAATTTGCAAAGTGTTCCAAGAACTCCCAATGAACCTCTCTCAGAAATAAATAATTCTATTGAATAAGCAAACAGAAAGTTACCAAGACATAACTGTACATGTGACAGGAGAGTTGTTGCAGCCTATTTGCTTGTCAGAAGATTGAGTGCTTTTTTCGGTGCTGAAAATTAAAATAGTTACTTCCCATTTTTCTCTTTACCTCTGTGGGAAGTAATGATCATAAGAGGACTCTGGCTAAAGGGAGTACTTATGGTAAATGTAGAGGATGCTGTGATAGACACTTAGGAATGAATAAAAAAGGTTTTCAATGCTTCAATTCCTTTCAGATTCTCCGTCATCTGCTTACAAATAGATATCCTGGCTTGGTCAGTTTTGAGTGCTCCCTTTCTTCTTTCTCTTGCTGTGCTTATTGCTCCCATCTAGAGGCACTTTCTGTCTGGCTCAAGGCCCTTCTTTACCATCTTCTGCAAAGCATTTTTGTATTTGTCCTGTACTATAGAGGTGCTGACAGTACAGGCACAGTAAAGAGAAGAGCTGTAAAATCATACCAGATGTAAATGGTACAAGAAATGAAGACAAGGTCTAATGACTTATTTATGTTCCACAGAAAGAGTGAATATGATTTAATAAATATGTTTTCCAGTCATTCTCAGTTTACACCTTTTCTTATTCCATAGGGAAGTGATGTATTGAGCCTTACTTTAAAGGTAAAATAGGAACTGAAGGCATTGAACTGCCTGTGTTCAATTTAGTATTTCTAAATGCAGATCTACTGAATCAAGAAGCTGCTGTCTAGAGAGCCACGATGTTTTATGCTACCTTTTGGGCCTTTATCTTACACAGAAAGAATAGTTATTTTCTAAAATAGTAAGAGAGCAGCTGCTGCGGTGTGTAGTATGAATAAATATCCAAGCATTTAACAATGCAGGAAATTGTGTTCTTGTCTTATACAACTGTATTATTGTTATAAACTTTACAGAGAATGGAGATAGAATGATAGAGTTAATCATGTGCTTAAAGGTGAAAAGGTAAAATAATGTGTTCAATGGAAAGGAAGGGCAAAGCTAATACTACAGAAGTATCAAAGATATTGTTTTTAAAAAGAAATCTATTTTTAAAATATCAGCAGTCTAAAGACTGGATCACAAACAATGGGTCTATACTCATCTGTCTTCAGGTTTGTTAATTTTCTTAAATACATCTATTTAGGCAGTATTTATGGTTTGGGATATTTTGTCTTTTGGGGTTTTTTTTGTTTGGCTTTCTTTTTTTTATGTCAAGGCATCTCTCCTGTCTTAATATAAACTTAACTGCTTTGTAAGGGATTCAGTCTATGGACAGATTCCATTGTGAGTCAGTTGAAACAGGGAAAGATCCCAAACCCAAGAGGAGACAAAGTTGTGACTCTTCCTAGAGACATTTTAGTATTCCAGAGTGAGGATGACTGTGTTTTAGCTGTTTAGCTGGAATGGGTTTAGCTGTAGCTTGTTATGTGAGGTCATTGATTGGAGACAGACAAACAACACGGATCACCCAGGGTCAGCAACAAACAGAATATTTTATTTCAGAACTTTCTTTTATAGGGGGTTTGAATTTCCTGGGTTTGGATAGCCAGTTGGTTGGGATCTCTGCACTGCCCAACTCTCTGACCAGTGATGTGTCTGCATTCCCAATTGAATGGGGCTGGCTGAGGTCTCTGTGATTGAATCCAACCTATCCTCGCCTCATCTGGGTACTTGTTTTACTCCGAGGCTGGTCAGGTTTGGGTGTCTGATATCAGATAAATTTATCTTTGCAGTTACAGGCCAGCTGTGCTGTGGCAGTAGCTGAAAAGGCTGGATGAATGGATTCACCTGGTACCAGCCACAGTGTTCAGAATCAACTGCAATGCCGGAGTGAAACTTCATTTCAACACAGGGTTCCTGTTGTGAGGTGCAATAATTTTTTTTATTATACTTTGAGACTTAATTTTTAATGTTACTTTTTGTTGTTTGGCTGATTAGCCATTCTTGTCTTGTTACCTGCAGTTTAGAGAACCTGAGACAGAAGAGAACAACCTAAATAGCCCTGGCAGCAAATGAAATTACAGCCTACTGAAAAGGTCAAAGCAGCACTGCTCACAATGGTAATCTGCAGAATACATGAGGCATTCCATTTCAAATACATCATTTCTCTGTCAGAAATTGCAAAAGAGCACAGCAAATGACAAGAAATGAATCCATGACTGTTGGAATGAAGTTGGCAAGAACTTGGACTTAACGTGTTCCAGATAAAAAAAAAATAGCCATTTGTACATTATTCTTGCACTTGAATTCCAGGGAGAGCTGGTTCCCCACCTCCTCAGTGTGACAGCCTTTCTTCCATTTTTGAATATTGGGGTAAAGACAGAATATGTGTGCTGCAAGGGTGTTTTAAAAAGGGTAAATTGTTCCAGAAACATAAGTAGCCTTCATAGTGGAGCTTGATCAGCTGGGGTAAATGGTGAAGTGTTGCTGCAAAAGAAAGAGGACAACCTGATCTCTGCTGCCAAGGCTGATGCATGGAAGCAGATCCCACAGACCGGGCTGTGATGCTGACTGATCCTGTTATTTCATTTAGCTTTCTGTCCCATGTGGCATCTGGTGTTGGTGTTATTTCTCTTTGCAGCTCACATTTCCCTGGCTGGTGGAAGCACAGGAGGTGTAAAATGTCATTTGCTTCTGGGGATACTTAGCTGCTACAAGAGGCAGCAATCAGGTCAGGGAAATGGCATGAGCCAAGTTGTCATAGGGAGAGAGACAAGAAGCAATTCTGAGTGGTTCTGTCACAACCCATGATGATTTTATAGTATGCAGAATTTCCTGAGACAGTGAGCTGAAAGAGGTTGGCCAGTAGGGATTACTGACTCTTAAAATATGTTGTGAGAGCTCTGTGCAAGGTGAGCTCTCCCTCCCGTGCTGTGGAAGGCAGGAGGACAGAGAGCCTCAAGCAGGAGTAATTGGCAATCCCTGGTGCTTAAAATGAAGCGGTGCCTTTGAAGCCAAGCACACCAAAGAATATCTCTGCATTTAACACCTCTCAACTGCAGTCGTCAAAATTCTGCTGTCAGTGGGAATATAATTTTCAGTTAACTTGATGGTGATGGAAAGAAGGAGATGATAGGTTGTGTTTTGCCATCCTTGTTGTTTGCTAATTCCTCATTTTGGAAGCAATTCCTTCCTGGGGCACACAGGGTTGTGCAAAGGGAATTGCTTGTGCTGGTGCATGATGGAGCAATCGTGGGCATGTCCAGCACCCAAATAAATGATTTTTAAAGCAGTCACATAGAGGTTGATAGGCGGTGGCAGCTGCTAGGCCACAATGCCTTCCTCAGGGAAACACTTCCAGGTTGTTTCTTTTCCTAACAAAAACCTCCTCTTTATCTGTTCTGCATTAAAACTTCAAGGCTGCTGGAAAGCCAGACCCTTTCTGCTAAGGGATTTCTAGTTTAATCCCTGTCTTTACACAATGCATGGGCATTTATTAACTTGTGAGATAACTTTTATATCCAAATTATTTGTGCCTGAGTTTGCTCTGTGATTTACTGTTCGATTTTGGCTTCCACATAGTATTTCTTGGAGTTACAGCTGAATGGCATAACTTCCAAAGATGCACTCTGCATAGCAATCCACATTGGTTTTGTTTTGCTTGTCAGTGTTAAAAGAGGTTTACAGAGATGTAATTTTAGATGTAGGTGACTTCATCAGGCTTGCATTGCTTCTGATTCTGGGTAGAGTCTCCTTGTCCATTCTGCAATTACTCAACCACAGAGGATGAACCGACCCCATATTTTTTGTATTAAACTGAACACAAAAGGATCACAATCCAGAAAAAGTTGTTCAATACATCTCCTATTTCATTCCGTTTGGCTTCTTACTAAAAATAATGACAATATGTACACAACACTGTTAAATTTCAGGTGTTTTATTTTACTTAAAAATAACTTCAGTTTACCCCTTAAAAAAAAAGAAAAAAATATTTCCCCAATCAATATTTGGAGGTTTGGAATGCTTATTAACCTTTAAGTAACTTTTCCTTTTAAAGAACAGGACACTAGATAATACTGTTGCAGGCTTTTTTGAAGAAAAGGAAAATTATAAGGAGCTGTGATTTCAAGGCCCTTGAAAACAGGGGAATTCTCGTGGCTTAATTCCTAAAAAAGGAATATGTAGTAAAGTCCATGGAGTTTTTTATTACTGCCTCTAAAGAGAAGAAACTTAAAAGACGGACATTCAGTGCTGCTTCTTGAGAAAGAAGGTGGAGGTATTTCCATTATCTTTTTATTGTAATGAAAAATCACTAGGTCTGCATGGCCACTATCAGATACAACTTGCTATATAATAAATAAAACATGTTTATATATATTATATATATGTATGCATTATATTTATATATAATATCAATATTTATAAATATTTACAAATATTTACAAATATTATAATATATAAAGCATTGGAGGGTGGCACTGTCACCCTCCAATCCACTGTCACTTTTGGAAAACTATAAATGTTAGAATCAGAAAATAAATTTCCCTTTTTTCTTCACCTCGAGAACAGCGGTGTGAGCTAGTGTTCTTTCGTGTCCTATAGCAACAGTTACCTGCCCTGTTGAGAAAATATTCTTTTCTCAACCCTGATAAACCTCAAATTTGTGATACAGACTAAAGAAGTTTTGCTAGTTCCCTAGAAATATCTTTTAAAAGTTAAGTACAGAGTAAGCAAACTATTGAAAACAGGGAAATCTGGAAAGATGAAGTAACTTATAGGAGAAAACAAAACTTGAATTGGCAAATAGTGCAGTAACACTAAGCAAGTGCTTAAGCTAAGGAATAGTTATATACAAACTTTCCAAGAGGATGTTGAGGCTGGAAATCAGAGCATGGGTTTTAGTCATCACATAAATGAGATTCTAGAGCAGCTTTTTAGTATGGAAAAAAAAAGCCCGACTAATTTTTAGGAGGAGCTAGATCAGTTTCAGAAAGAGACAGCATGATGTAATTATTTGTGACGGTAGAGAAAACTTAATAGTCTGGGCAGCACCTTCCAAATCTTCTGTTTCAGCTGAAGTTCCTTGTTCAAAAGCCTCCTTAGCCAGCATGACTCTTGGAAAGATGGAGCATCTCATCCTGGGATCCAAAATATCAGCTGAAAAATTTAACAGCGAATAATTTTGTTCTTACTTCTCACTTGGTCTAAATTTTCACTGACATCAGAGGGAGCGATGCTGAGTCAGAGTATCTGAATGCATTTCCACATAATAAGTTCATGCCTCACTGTGACTGGATTTTCACTGTACACAAAAATAAATTCAAAGCTGATTTTGGGGAGATGAAAAGAATGTCAGATGCAAATGCCATATTAATGCAAGCAGCACTCACATCCTCTAAGTTGTTGTGCTGGGAAATTTTCTCCAATGATATGGGATTGCTGTGTTATTGGGAGGCCAAAATTTTCAATTCAATCCAATTTTCAATTCAATTAGCAGTGTTGGTGGTGACCCATAAGGCTAATGAGAAAAGCTTTAGCAATAAGCATTTTCCTAAATGCATGAGCATTATTTGTATTTTAGGGGCTGTGCTTATCAAGGCATTGTTACTTTTATTCTAATTTGTTTTGGCTTGGGTTTTCATTTTTGGAGGTTTTTAAAAAATTTTGTTGTCGTTAAGAAAAAGAAAATTTAAATAGCTGCTGTCCTCTGCATTGTACTTTAAATTTCTTGTTTCACCAAAGATTGAAATCAAAACGAATCTTTCTAGGTTTATATCATATCAGGATACTAAAGGATCATTTGAAAGTAGGTCCACTCTGAAAGCTGGAAAAGTTTCCCCACATAATTTGGACAGAAATTTTATTAAAATTCAAAACTATCCTGAAAAAATGTTATCAAATTTTCTTCATAATCCTTCCTCTGGGATTGGTCTAAATGCCAAAAAATGAAAGGGACATCTGCAAGTATTGCAACTTGAGCTTATCAACAAGATAAAAATTAAGTTTGTCTGCTTTTGTGAAGATTTAGGTTATTTTGACTACTTTCCCTAAGCATTCATCTGTATGCACCACAGAAGTTCTAGTCACCTAGGGGGCTTATATTTCAGAATTTGTCCCGGTATGTCACTATGAAGAAGCATATGATGAACATTTAAAATACTTCATATTGCAATAAATGTAAAACTGAGCAGAGATCATTTATACATTATGTATGGTAATGCCTCAGGAATATCATTCTGGAAGAAAGTCAGAAAGGAGTTCAGGAGAATACTAAAAAATCTTTCCAGATTAAATTCAACTTTTTCACTTGCAGGAGACACCTCCTACTGAGGTGAGCAATCTCGTCACATCATTACATTTCTATTTCTGCCATTCCTTAAGTGCTCTGTGGTTGGACTAAGCCATCTCCTCCTGTTCTATATTTATGTGTTAAACCTTTGGTCATATTTTTTGAGAGTCTGTGTGTGAGGGGGGTGGGCAGTTGATTCTGTGAGATCTGAGAATTTTTTCTCCCTTTCTGTCTGTAGTCCTACGAGCAGGACAACAGAGGGAGCTGTCAGACACTGAACACACACTAAACTAAAGTTTCGCTCTATTCCTTTAGCTGACTCCTTCCTTCAGAACTTTTCAATTCAGGTATTTCTGGAAGGGAAAAAAAAGTCATAAAGGTGAATTGTTTGAATATTGTTAAGATTGCTGTTTATCAATCTGTCTGGTAAGCTTTCGTCTTTCCTGCACAACACAAGCACAATAAAGCAAGCAAATGAAAGAACATCATCTGTTGTTTCTTGCCTATATAAATCAATGTTAACCACATCTCCCTGTCCTCAGATGCTCAAATAGTCAGGCTTTGTGTCCATCTGTAACAGCAAAATAATTAAATTATATCAGGACACATAAAGAAAAGGGGACGGTCGAGAACCTGTACAAATCCATACTAGGAAAAGTGAACAAAGGTTTTTATTAATTCATATAGTTGTGGTTTTTTATTTAAAGGTGATCACAACATGTTATTCGTCCATACACTGCCACCTCTATCTTTTTAGCAACTATTTTATGTCTACATTTTAAGCCTACTTAAAGGAGTAGCAGAAATGTCAATTAAAATGTCACCTGTCAGCAGTGATAGGAAATTCCCACTTATTGAAACTTAGTGCTAAATCTTTGCTTTGCTATTTACATTTGGTATTCCTAACTTTGCCTCGCTTCAAGTTCAGATGAAGTTCTACCTTCCCCCCTACATTGCTAACTCTGGATCAATTTTTAATTTGCTCAGTATTGCTATTTCTTGCTGTCATAAAGTCATGTCAGTCAGTCTATAAAGAATAGTGAATTCATATCTCTCATTTGTTTCACCCCTTTTACCTATCTGAATTTGAGAAACTCACTACAGAGGAAGAGATTACTTTCATGTTATTTTTCATTTCTGTGAAAAATGCGTATTTTATGATTGGCGCTTGGCCAGCGCTAGACCCACCACATTGTTATAAACAAATTTATAGGTAAACTCAGTTAATCAATAGTTACCATGTTTGCTAATTGTTAAATGTTAACCACCAGGTTAAATACATCGATTCTGTTGATTACCAATATTGTTAACCAGCCTACCCAGCAGTCCCTTACCTGTACCCTTTCTTTTATCCATCTAGTATTTCCTCTGCTGCTTCCCAAAATGGCCCCAGCTATAAGGAAGAAGGTAACATCACAGGTCTATATGCAAATTAAGAGACATCTGGTACCTTTTAAAGGAATAAAACCCTAGAAAAGACGGTTCATTAGTTCAAGAGACAGCGTGACCTGTCCTGCTTGAGAACTCTCCTCCTATTCCATCGGCATAATTCCAGTTATCACCATAATCTGACAAGAGCTGGACTAGGGTGAGGGCCTTAGACAAGGAACCCAAAAGTGTCTTCCTGGGCAAGCTCATGAGGATGGAAGCCCCAGCTCTGCTCTATAGCAAAGCTGCCTTCCTCCTCCTCATCCATGTCACCAAAGGCAGCAGCAGCAGTGATGTGCATGACCCCTCGGGCCCCCACCCAGAGCTGATTTCACAATAAAGGTGTGAAAAAAAGGAGCCAATTTTATTTCAACATTATTTAATGCATGAGCAAGGAAATCTCAAATAGCCAAACTAAAACCACTACAAAGGCATGACTCTTTGCTTAATTACCTTGAGATAGCTAACTGCAAGGAGCCCAGGGATGAAGAGGCAACAGAAGCATCTCTTGGAGTGCTTTAGGAAGTGTGCACACATCTGGGAATGGCAGAGCACTCCAAGGTCCATGGTGGCCATCACAATTGTCATATAACGCACGTTTTAATACCCCCTTAATTACACTCAATTCAATGGCTATTTAATTAACTATTTGCTTGAGAGACATCATAATGCTTCTGCAAATGGAGTAAATAGTTGATGTGGGAACTCCCAAAAGTGCACTATGGGGTTTTATATATAAACACACATTATAGGTATACACACAGGTATATGAGGAATTCATCAGCAAGGAGATATGTATGCAGAATCTCTAGGAAATGTTTATAGAGCCGAACTCTGACCTGTAAATTGTTGGATGGCAGGGTTGAGACTAAGGAGTTCCCCAGTCATTTTCCTCTAAATGCTAAGGAGCACGCTGCCACCTTTTTCTTAATGCTTGGGTACAGAAGCAACTGTTTGCATGAGGAAACAGATATTGGCTTTTGAAGTGGAAATTTATTTCAATATGTTTTGAATAAAATACTTCACTGTAAGAAAAGTCCCCATTTTTTTCCAGCTTGTTTTGCGGAAATATTCTCTTTAATATTCAGTGAAAAGTCAATTGTTTCAGTAGGGATTTTCACAGTCCTTGTTGTCAAAAGATTGCATTGTGCTCTAAAAATTACTCAAATGCTACTATTGTGGTTCAATTACTGCATAGGAAGTTGTGCAGAAAAAAAACCTGAAGCATTCACAAACCAGAGCACAACCAAATTTATGTGACTGATACAACAATTTTTTTTTAACTTTCTCCCAATATTTTTAATCCCATATGGTAACTTTCTAATGTAAACAATATCAACTAGTGTAATGTTGAATTTGCACCCAGTTTAAGAAGGCTCAATATTTGATAATAGAATCTATTGTTTGTTTGTCCTTCAGCCAGCTAAACAACCAGCCTGGAGCTGGATAAAAGCTTAAAAAGACAGAAGGAAATGAGCAAAACAGTATATGAAAAAAGAGAAAATTTTAGAATGACTCTATTAGTAATACAAGGCACACAGAATTGGGGTTTTCTTTGATTCACTGCTGAAGCTCTGAAGCAGCAGTAAAATGGGAGAGCAGTCGTGACATTGCTGAAACTGGAATTGAGAGTGGTGTCCTTTCCATCATCCTTCCAGGGTGTGAGGTGTCAGCTGTTACTGAGCATTTCCAGCCACTGGAACAAGTCACCTCCCAGTTTAACTTCTGTGGTTCATTCCCTGCTCATCATATTCTACTGCTGCTCTGCAATCAAGACCTAGAATGTTCTTAAGCAAAGCTAATCTAGACTTTGCCAAAAAGTCTGTCAGAAAGTCACTTTGACTGTTGTCTTTTAGCAGTCCAGCACTACAATTTCCTCAAATTTTTTGCTATTGTATTGATTTTAAAATATTTCAAATATGTTCTCAAAATCAAAATAGTCAATGTGTTGGAGAATAGCATTTATAAGGTCATTGTTTCAATGTGTCTGGAACAATGAAATTGTCTGGAACAAACTGCTTGTCAAGGGCATAAATTAAATAAGCTGCAAACTACTTTCACTTAGGAGTCCTCTGGCTTCAGCCATCGCTTGGGCATTTTGCCTCAATTTTAGCTTTTTGAACCATGCAGCTCCAATCATTTACATATTTAACCTTCAACCTGTTCTATAGCGCTTACTGGGTGCTAAATATTTTTTAATCATCTAATCCTATTTAATTTCATTTAAAAAATAAGTTAGAGGATGTGCTGTCAATTTGTTTCTTGTCTCAAATATGATTTACTATTTGCACTATGGCCAGTGTTTGAAATTGATACAGTCAGTAGGTTAAGCTGTAGTATCTCATTAGCTCCTCTGTGCTAATTGCAGGTGTAGGTACTACTCCTCTTCTGCCCTCAGTGGTTGTCAAATTAGTGCTGGGCAACAAATGAGTTTTCCTGGGTGGTATAAATTTGCTTACTTTCTTTGTATGTTCTAGGAAACCAAATAAAGTTATATATGTCCCATTTTTCCTCACCGTTATCTCTCTCTACCTATGTACTGTGTACATTAGTACACAGTATCTGATTAAAAAATTCCTTCATTTGGTAAAAATTTCTATGCATCCAAGAATTTAAGGCTATTTTTTTGCTTTACCTCATTTAATGGCATTGTGGTGCCTTTGTAGTCTGTATGCTAACTCAGTGTTGTAGTTAATTTTAATTTTGAAAAGAACATTTTTTACTGAAATACCTACATTTTCAGTGCAGTAGCTCCAATGAAAGGCATTTCAAGCCATCCTAGGGAGAGAAAATGGGAAATGAAAAAATAAAAGCTGTAGATTTAGGCATTATCTTTAGTTCACGGACAAGGAATTCTTTAATGTTGAGTTATGGTCATAAATGGGACGTGAAAGGTGTTTCATGAATAAAATATACATAAATATTCAGATGAATTTGGATGGTTAAGTTTTTTAAACATCAATCCATGTTTTGATTTTCTTTAGAGCTGACTATTGTACAGTGACTATAATAGAGCTCTGCTATTTCATTAAGTCCAGTAGAAAATGTGGAATGAAAGAGGAAGTAATCTTTAATCCAAGTTTAAAGCTCAAACAGTAGCTGATAATTTTTTTTAATTTAACTCTGTTATATAAGAAATAGCAGGTTTTCTTCTAAATTGTTAACAAAGAAATCTGAAGGGAGATGCAGTAAACGGAGGATGGAAGGTTTTGCCAGCGAGTCAGCAGCTCTGCCATAGTTAACCAAAATGTTGCCACATTTGGAGGTGCATTTTCCCAGAACAGGGCGCTGTTATTTTCATTTGTGTGTATTTCCATGCATATTAGGCCCATGGAGCACTGTGCAGTGGGTTCTGGCAGAACTAAAGCTGAAACTGCCCCGTGGAGTTCTGCTGTAATTTCATATGCAGGGCACCTCCTTCCCGTGCTCAAGGGAATATTGCAGGAGTGTTTTGGAGCAGAGAGCTTTTCCCAAAAAACTCAGGGGGTCTGACAGCACAGCAAAGCTCCTGGTGCATCTCAAAAGGGCTGAAGTTATTTATGTAAGAAGCAAGGTTTTCCCATAAAACCTAAGTGGAAAAAAACCTCAACCCCTACCTAGCAGCAACAGGCGCTTGTGTGCTGTGAGAGCTGTCTCATGTGGGATAAATAAATGAACTAGGCCATTTCCACAGCGTCATACAGGACTAAAAATAGAATGTCTCTTAAATGGAGCTGCTTTTAAGTCCCTGTGACACAAGTACACAAAATTAGGTGCTTTGAGGTAGTCTGAATTAAGTGGGTGAAAAAAGTGGAGAAGGTTCATGCGAGAGGGGCTGTGGCCTCCAGGCCATGCAGATTTCCCCGGTCACTCAAGACAGAGGGTGGTAAATGATGGAACTGCACAAGCAGAGAAATGTGCCTTTTAGATGTGAACCTGAAAGAAGTATGCAATATGTGTTTTTCATGACGCTAGACAGGCAAAGATTTCAAAAAGCCAAATAAGCTAGCTTCCTAAGAAGTGGTACAAGAAATTCTTAGACAAGAGGAAATTACATTATTGGATTTGTCTACCAATCTTCTTTACTTCTACCTTTGTGTGTGAGTCAAAGCAAAGATTTTTGTTCATCTCTTCACACTTCTGCTTGTTTTTAGTGGCCAACAGGTCACCCAAACAGCCTCTGTGCAAAGCCAGGGCAGAAGCAGTACAGTATTAAACATTCTGTTCAGGATCAGCAGCTCCATGTTCCCCCCTGAAATGTCTTTTCAGAACTATCAGATTTGAGTCCCTGCCACGGAGCCTCAGACAGAGTGTGCAACTGCCAAAGACAATTCCAAAAATAAAATTAGACATATGGTACTCAGTAATAATGAATGATCATCCAGGATTTCAATTTGGTTTCAGTAAGTGCTCAGGAATCTGGGTGTTTATCTAAAATGGAATTAAGCAGATGAAAAATGGGTTGGAAATTTTCCCCAGATGAACTGTATCAGACACTTTTAATCTTTCTTAGGCTTGCTAGGAAGAGTCATCTTTTATTCTGCAGTCTTAAATAATTATCAGCCTGTGTTTTGGTCTTCCCTTCCTTCTATTGACCTTTGAGCAAGTTACTGTTTTATTCTGTGCTCCTCATCTATTTTTAAATAGGTAATACGTCCTTTGGTTCATAGGATCACTGTTAAAGATAAGCCTCCTAAAATTTCTGAGCAGCAAAGTATTACACTTATGTAGAAGAGCTGGACATTCATCTCAGATTTCACCTGAGTTCCTGTGAGAATGTTAGTTTTAGTATTACCTTTGGGGCTAAAATTCTAACTTTTCAAAGATTTTGATGTTGGGTAGTGAAGGGAAAGAAATTGAAAGAAAATAAATGGACTAGCTTCTGTTTAAGCTTATGGGATCCTATGATTTATTCATGACCAGCCCTTATTTAATCTAAATTAGCTCTTTCATCCCAAAACTTTGGTGAATATCAATCTAGTAATTTTAGAATCTGTTTTGTTACCTTCTTGTGCTGTATCAGTACCATCTGTACTCGATATTGTTGTTTACCTCAGCAATGCCCATGTGCACTAGCATGTGTGCCAAAGCAGAATTTAATTTTGGACCACTGAGTTTGCCTTTATAATAATAAACGTTATGCAATATGTTGCACTTTCACAAATGTGGAAACCAAAATACATTTTGGGAGTGGAAGTAAAGGGATGAAAAACCCATCAGATGAGATACATGAAGAGGCCTACTTTGTATCTATGGTTAACATGTCAATGTTTTTGGAAGAATAATTATCATGTGGTAACTGACAATTAAAATGAGTATTTAACTGACAATTAAAACAAGCAATTAGGTAAAAAACTCCTGAAATATCTTTATTGTGTCTTTGTACTATACTTTTTGCTTGAAATACCTATGTTTAGTGTCTGGATCCATAATTTTATTTTGAGAAATACAAAAAGGGTGGATCTATGGAGTTCGTTTGGTTTGGTTTGGCTTTGTTGTTTTTTTAAACTGATTTGCTTATGCATACAGCCTTTGGAAATGAAGAAGCACCTTTTTTTTTTTTTTAACAGTTTTGTGTAACTGTGCTTTTTTTCCTGTCTGTTTAAGAGGGTAAGAATTTATTGCCAATAAAACTCTGAATAGGTGTAAGAGAAGCTGGCTTTTAAGACACCTGTGTTAGGATAAAATAACTATGTTAGGATAAGATAACTATGCCATGGGATTTATTGGCATAGTTCAGGCAGATGTTTTCAGAATTGCAATCATGTGAAATTCCTGTAGAGCAACAAGCATTTATTAAGTTGGACAGTGCCCAATGAATGTGGCGGCATATGCGGTGTAAAGGGAAATTAATTAGAAATTAATTCACTTCCCATTTCTCAGCAATGAGCAAAATCTATTCGCTTATATAATCACACAGACTGAAACTCAGTGCTCTTTTAAGGACTGATTTGCTGTTTGCAAGTGGAATTAACTGCATATGACTGTAGGAAATCGACTCAGGTGAAATCTGCCTCTCACTGCAGTCAGTGGATGCTTCATAACACCTCAGTATGTGACCAAAACTTTGCTGTCCTTTGTGGATGGCCTGTTGGGCTGGGATGAGCATCCATGAGAAGCAAAGAATTTTAGCCTGTGTCTCATTTGTCAGAGATCACAGGATTCGTGTTTTTTAACCTTTCTATGGATCATGAGATTTAGTTCACTTTGTAAGCTTGCTGTGGCTTTTCACTCAGAAGTTTATTTTCAGTTGGCAATGCAAATCTCTGTCTCTGCAGCTAATTTGTATATGTACCATAACTTCCACAGATGAGGTAGGAGGAGCAAAAGTAATTATTCCAAAAGTGACCCCTTGGAAAAGCCTTTGCTCTGTCTTCCTCAGGCCATCTGACAATTTGGTGATGAGGTCTCAGATCTCATTGAGCCTTTATGAACCAACTCACTTGTTCAAGACACCAAAATAGGTAAAGTCTCTACCTGCTTTTGCAGTCAAGTTGTTGGTGGCTGCATTAATAGTTTTGATAACTTCCATAAAAAAACAGCACTAACCAGGAGCTCAGGTTTTCTTATGCTGAACCAAACCAACCAGGAAACACCATTCCCTTCCATCTCCTCCAAATTCCCTTTCATCTGAAGCTCTCTTTCAATTACTCTGAGTGTGAGCAAGAGCAATGAACTCAAGGGATTACTCACTTGTGTGTGTGAATGCACTTTGGATTTTTATTCAGACTCCTACATGAGGGATCTCTTTCAAATTCAGACATTCCTCTCAGCTCACATTACGAAATTTGAAAAGGCTTCTGGGATTTATACTAGCAGAAATATAGCTCATTTCCTTGTAATCTCATAATGTAAAGGTTAAAGCAAGGGATAAAATCAAATTATCACACTTCAATAACAGTCATTGATTTGCAAATGTGAATATAGGACCCTGCTGATGAGTATTGGTCTGGGGTTTTCTCTTTTGTGGCATTTTTCCCTGTTTGGCTGTTCTGATGTCCCATCAATAAGTAGTGTAATTCACAGAATCACAGAATGACTAGGTTGGAAGAGACCTTCAAGATCATCAAGTCCAACCCATGCCCTAAACACATATATATAATTATGTGTAACATGACAAACAGTATGGTCCAGTATAGACAACATAGAAACCATAAGTTAGTAAAAAGTACAAGCAGAAATCTGAAAGAAAAATGTCATGAAAATTATCTAAAAGACTGAGACAGGCAAGATTATTCTGCTTTTTCCTAAAAATATTGGTTTTCCTTACACAATGACATACAGAGGTCACTTCCATTTCTCATTTTCCAAATGGTCCCTCTTTCTGTGTTCCATGTGCTGCTGAGAGGGATCTGCTGCTCCTTACATTACCTAGAGCTGGGAAAAAATAT
Source organism: Zonotrichia leucophrys gambelii (assembly GCF_028769735.1). Taxonomy (NCBI): domain Eukaryota; kingdom Metazoa; phylum Chordata; class Aves; order Passeriformes; family Passerellidae; genus Zonotrichia; species Zonotrichia leucophrys. Next base: position 3,645,202 of record NC_088179.1, read on the forward strand.
GTTGGCTGGGTGGATTTAGTAAGTGTAGTAATTGAGTTAATTATCAAGGGATTTAGCTGGTATATGAGCTCACTGGTCATTGTCACTAGAATTCCCAATCCCCTCCAAAAGAGAGGAAAGGTGTCCTCCCTGATTTATGGCTTCTGTTTCTCATATTAAATGGATGCTCAAGCTGCAAGAGAGTAGTTCCTGTTGTCCTGTAGAGTTAAAAAGCCATTTTCTTCTTATGATCTACTCTCCCTTTAGTTGCAGAGTGGGTATTAGTTTATCCTTAATTTCCCCACGCTTCTGCAGTTCTAATTTTTTGTCATTTTTCTAACAGCTTGAGGCTGAATGTTCATAGGGAAGTAATCAGGTGCCATTGTTGAGCTGTGACTTTGTGTTCCAGAAGCAGCAAACTGCACCTTGATTCAGTTGAGAGGAGGGCAGGGTTAAAATTCTGGCATTTATTGATTCATGCAGCTTTAAAGACAGATTTAAAATTAGTTCAGTTGCATTTCTGCTACCTTCTGGCCAAGACCCATGGATTTCCATGGATTTTCATGGTTTCCAGGGTTGCCCTGGCTCTGCTGCAACTGGGGCTGCTCTGAGCTCACTGGAGCTGTGTGTGCCCAGCTCAGGGCTGCCCTGCTGCCAGCTCCCTGCCACCCACACCACCATGAATGTTGTTGGACAAGATGAATAATCTTTGGGGTTTCAGAAATACTTGGTTTTGGGAGTTTGTTGTTAATTGCAGCCCCGAGAAGCGTGAAAAGTCTTTGTTTTGGCCTGCACGTCTGGAGAACGAGCCGGAGTTCTTCAGTTTTCATTCTTAAAGTTGTTTATTAAATCTTATCTATAAAATTTTTCTCCTGCCCAGCCGAGGTCCCACTCAGCAGGGCAGCCAATACTTTCCAATACCCATCACCTATGTTAGACAGTGAACTTCTACTCTAAACAAATCCCAAAGTGCCAACATCACAGCAGAAGATGGAGGTAGAGAAGAAGAAGAAGAAAGGCTGGACATGCCCAAGTCTCTCCATCTTGTCTCCAAAACCCCCATTCTAAAAACCCCAAAATCTACCTTTTCACCCAGTGGTAATTTTATTATTACATTACTTAAACTTCTGTGGCTTTCAGGTCCTCATACAAAGCTCATATACAAATTTGCTCCACGGGTCATAATCAAACCCACAGGGGTTCTGGGCTGTGTGCCAGGGTCTCTGAGCCCCCTGGATGAGGTGTTGTTGCTCCCTTTCATCAGGCACTTCTCAATCCACTGAGTCAATCTGTGAATGAAAAAAAGGGTTCAGTGGGACCTTGTCTAATATTTGTAGGATTTCTTGGACTGCACTCCACCCTACTCGTTCTTGGAAATCAAGTTGGATAAGTAGAATACTTGACACGTAAGTATGTAATGAAACCCCAGGCTGGGTTTGTGTGCTGTATCTGGTGGCTCCCAGCAGCCCAGTGAGTGCCAGGGGCAGAGCAAGGGCTGAGCAGCAGCAGCAGCTGCCAGGCCCATCTCTCCAGCCCAGGTGCCACCACACTCCAGCTGATGCCATCCTGGCAGCAACGGAGAATTCATCACCTGAAATCAACAGGAACATGAACTACTTCCGTCTAGTTTTCAATTTCATGTGTGCAAAAATAGCTGTCTGCCTTTGAGAAGCTCTAAAAGATGTGTAATCTATTTAAATTAGGGAAAGGAGTCCCCAGAGAATGTAAGAATTCTCAAAAAGCAATCATTGCACTTCCCAGCATCGTGTTTGATGAGTTTGGTGCCACATTGTGCCCGTATCAACCACAGGAACACTAAGATTGTCCATGAAATAACCAAGTGATGGGTTGCATATGTTCTGTGAAGGGTCTGTGGTGAGGGAATGGGGATGCCTGTGTCTGACAACATTTCTCATAAGCAATAACAGCTGCCAGATTGAGAGAAACCAGCGTGGATGCTGTGTATGGCAGCTCAGCAACATTTGGAGTTGCAAACCCGGAAGATTAAAGATTGCTTTAGGAAAAAAAACAGAGCTTTGCTTTAGCCAGTGGCATCCTGAAGTAATAACTGCTATCTGCAGGTGTACTGAGTGAGGATTCAGTGGCTTGGGTTATACTTTTTTCCTGGTTTTAGGAATATTAGTTATGGGTGTCCACAGAAGCTAATGGATCTTTGAGAGATTAGCCTAAGGACAAAAATTTATTCCTCATGTTACAAAATCCAATTAAAATTTTGAAAGTGCATGAAAAAATACTGTTGGATAGCTATAAAACAGGAAGAATAATGGAGTGCAGGAAGTTTTTCTGGATTTCAAGGACTGCTTAGTGGTTTTTCACTAAAAGTTAATTGGATTTCATGCTAAGACAGCACAGGGAGCCAAAGTTAGAAGCCAGGGCACTGACAAGGAACTTCTGTTCTCACTGGAATACAGAGTCAGGCATTTTTAACTTTATTTTGGCCCTTCAGGCCTGTAATATCCTGGTCTATCTTCATTTATAAATATTTTGCTGATAAAGATATCCAGGAGTTCATTCTATGAACAGCAAAACTGGTGCTTCTATTTCAGGGTAACATAGCTGAGTGTTAGGTTAAAAAGTTTCAGGTAGGTTGGATATTCAGGCCGTGAAGGTAATAGCCTGAGGTCTGTTGCCTCAGGTTTTATTACAAGGCCTGTTTTATTTTCTGTCTAATCTCTGACACTTACTTTGGAGGGTAATTTTGTAAGAAATATTCTATCTGGTTTAAATAGCTCACTAATTTAAGTTCACAAGAAACTCTGTTCCTGTTTCTCTCCTGTAAAAGGCCATGTAAAAGAAGAGGCAACACAGATTAGATCCAAAATTAAATGAATAGACTCTTTTCTAATAGGTTGGGGATTTTTTTAGGGCAACAATGTGCAAAACCTTAATGGCAAAAAGGTTTCCTAATAACTGTAGAGCATCACAGCAATTTCCAGTCTGGGGTTTAGGTCCTGTTTCATTTCAAGTGGTTTGGAAGATGAAATTATTTCACAGGTGTGAAACTGGCAAAATTGACTGATGAAGCACAGAGGTGTGGCAGTTTGCTGATAAATGACTGCTGAAGAGAAAGCCCAGGTGATTCTTAAACTAGAAATTCTCTACTGCTCTGACCAACCAAATAGTCTCACACAGCTCTCAAATACACACTCCAGTCTTTTTCATGTGGGTAGAATCCAGCCCTTTATCTCCTTAATGTACAACTTCCCTTCAAGAAGAATTCTTAGTTTATTTTACTGAAACTAAATTAGTTCCTCTGTAAGGAGCAGGAATCACCTTGCAGACAATCTAAAAGGTGCAGTTTCATAGCATTCACAAACCTCACACTCAAGACAAACAATGCTGTTGTCAATTTTTTTTTTTTTCTGTTTTGGAAGAAAAGTGTCAAATTTCTGCCACATTTAAGACCACCCAACCTGTGGTCCAGTTTATGCTGGGACAAATCATGCACAAAAAATTTATATTTAGGGGTGACAGTGTTCACAGGGGTCTTATGTTGAGGGAAGAGACGAGAATGTTGACTCTATGTCCAGAAGGCTTGATTTATTATTTTATTATATATATTACATTAAAACGATACTAAAAGAATAGAAGAAAAGGTTTCATCTCAGAAGACTGGTTAAGAATAGAAAGGAATGAATAACAAAGGCTTGTGGCTCGGACAGAGAGTCTGAGCCAGCTGTGATTGGCCATTAATCAGAATCAACCACATGAGACCAATCACAGATGCACCTGTTGCATTCCACAGCAGCAGATAACCATTGTTTACATTCTGTCTCTGAGGCCTCTCAGCTGATCAGGACGAAAAAATCCTAAAGAAAAGATTTTCATGAAAAGATCTCTGCGACAATTTAGGAACTTCTGCTTTTGTGTTGTCCTAAAATTAATGAGGTCTCAAGTAGTAGAAAATACTGTGTGTGTGATTCTGTAGGAGGAAATCTTCAGCTCTCCAGTCTGATGCTGTAGAAGGAGAGAGGGCTCTGTGTGTCTGGAAGGAGGGCCAGCTGGAGCATTTTGCACTGACTGTCAATCTGGTTTGGAATCCTTGCTTTCCTCCCTACCCCACAAGAATAATACCAAGACCAGCAGGAAAACAAAAATAAATTACCTTCCAAACCCACAACCAAAAATGTAGAAAACCTCATCCCAGTTGTCTGCTTAGTGTGGTGCTCTTTCAGGTTTGCCTCAAAATTTATACTGCTTTGGACAAAACGGTGTGTCTGTGGCACATTGTTGTGCTCCGCCTGTTGGCACCTATTTGGAGGAAAGTCTGGGATTTCAAGTGCAAGTTTAATAGGCATGAAAGTTTTTAAAATTTGGATCCTTTGGTTGCAATATTGACCCATATGACTCATAGCCACTAAAAATGCAGACAGGCTTCTCAAAACCCTGCGTTTTTAAGTGCATGATTGTGAGAATCACACAGTGTGCTGGGCCCATGAGCTCTGAGTTTTCCCAGTCTAGAGTTAGGTTTGCATAAATGTGTATGGAATGGCTTATCTGAGAATGAGTCTGGAAAAATTACATTCTGACAATTTAATCGGTTGCCACAGATTTTGTTATAAATTTCAGTTGACAAATGTGTTATTTCTGTATTTTTTACTAATCTTCCTAATGTCTGCACCAGGTCTTAGACTTTCAGAGAGAACCTGCATTTAAGCTAAGTCTCTGTAGCAGAAATTCAGCCCAAAGGAGTTTTCCATGGCCAAATTATAAACTGCTGTAAAATAAATTTCATTTTGAAAATGTGAATTCAGCCTTCAATGGCACAGCACTTTGCTTTCCCCATTAATAACGTAGTGACCTATATGTGCAAAGTTTCTTAAAGTGTTTCTTGAGGCAAGTTTTTTCTGCTCTGGGTAGGAAGGGATTTATTCTTTTATGGAACCTGCTTGGCTCCAGGAAACTGTGTGATTAAAGACTTCTGTAACAATAGCAGATGCCCACAAGTAGAGTTGATAAAATCAGGGGGTTTTTGAAGTCCATGTGGTTTAGTCACAGGCACACTTTTAATTGATGTCTGTACCCACATAGCTGAAGTTGTTCTCTATGCATTTTTTCAGAATGGATCTATGGATAGTAAGAGTGTGCTGTCTGTAGGGAAAAAAAAATTTCCAAATTATGTAAACTGTAATGTTTTCCTGAGACTTGCATAGAAGGTAAAAATTAGATACGTTCTGTGGGAACAGGTCAGGCCAGAAGAAATCTTTTCACATGGGATGTTTACGATTTGTTAAATCAGTAATTTTATTACTCAAGTTGATAAGGACTACTGGAAGCTAAAAAATCTCCATACTCCCATATTCACTCAGTTATGTATTATATAGCACCTTTTGTATGCAGTGGGAAATAAATGAATGCATTCATTGAAAGGAACTAGGACCTTAAAGAAATCAACCTATTATGTTTAAATTTAAAACTTTTTTTCTCTGTTTTCTTTAAGACAAATATGAAAGAAAAGGATGCATGCCATAAATAGAGGAGGATATTTTGTAATGAGTCTTGGCAGCCAGAGGTTTTGGCCTGTTTAGTTAGTTAGCTCAACTAGAAAAAAAATTATAAATCATGTCGAGATGAAGAAGTCCTTTTACTGCTTCAAACTGGAAAGAAAATCTGATTTTAGGATGAATTCTGAATGTCAGGTTCAGGATTTATGAGTAGGAGTCATAATCAGTCACTCAGAATGAATCGTATTATTTAAGATGTATTTTCAGGCAGACAAGCTGAAAATATTTCTATGTACAATGCCAAGTCAGTTTACTCTGTCTTTCACATCTAAATTGCTTTTTCACCCTATGCAGATGGAAACACACACACAAACACAGACACACCGTTTGTTAGTGCTGAGTTCCCTTATGAATTAGTTATAAACTCTGACAACAGTCCACAACTGCACAAGGGGAGGGAGTCTGAAGTTTTATCTGTAGTATCTTACCTTGCAGAACCACAATGAAACCTATTATAGAATTTCCCTAAATGATATTTAATAGAGTTAACACTTAGAGGGGGACCAGCTACAAGGAATGGGCCCTAAAAATGGGCCTGTATTGAGTCTGTCCTTCAATTATTTAGGAATTCAGACTTCCATGAGAGGGCAGAAAAAGCTAGGAAACACCTAATTAGGTAGATGTCTTTCTTCAGATATGCCAAGGTAATTTTGGTGTTTAAGGAGGGGATTTTCCTTAATTTTGTCTTTTGCATATAGTGGCCATGGCCACTGTACTGCAGTATAGTAAGTGAAATGCATGCAGTAAAGTAACTATATAGATAACTACAAACTGTAAATTACATACTTGATCCTTTAATAGGTCATAGTGTGTCAGGCAACTGGAGTGTCTAACTTTCTGATCTTTCAGAGCATTCTTTCACTGGTTTTCCCTTATCCTTTCACCATTTCTTTTGACTTTTTGACATGGGAATTTTTCCCCGACGTTCATACCCAGCTCTCTGCAATCAGAGGTCCAAAACACCAAAGTTTATGTTCTTTAGGAGGACAGGAATGACTATGAGCCAAACTAGTGCAAGAAATGCTATCCCTGCTCTGCCTGTCTTCATCAAAAATCTGTTTCAAAAATGTCTTTCCAGCCTGCAGCTCTCAGTGTAACTGATAATGCAGAGATTTAGGGATAAATATAATCCTATGCAGATCCTCTGTGCAAAGTCATTCTTGTACTGGCACTGGGCTGAAGGTGATCTGAAGCAGGAGGGTTGTGATGGATTTTAGAGATGTATGCATGGGGACAACTAGAAAAATTGCTGTCTTGAGTGGACACTTGATACGAGTCCCAAATTATGTAAAATAAGCCCAGATAGGGGAGCATATGAATTGGATCCCAATAAAAAACAAGATATTATTTTCAGCACACTGAAAAAGGGACACCTGGCCAGGCCAAGAGTGGGGCCATGGGAGTCAGGATGCTGATAGAACTGTCCTACATTTGGCCAGGTTTCTGGTTCTTGTTCTCAGTTGGTTCAGTACCTGATACAAACAAGGTCGTGCTCTGAGTTCCCGTTGATGATTGGACCCTTCAATCAAAAGACCCCTGGACCTTGTTGTGGTGTGACACCCCTGGGTCTTTTGATCTTGCCCCCAAACTCTGTGGTTTGCTATTTTGTTATTAAAGTCTTTATTTTTTCAAGCAAGACCATCATTCCCATCCCTTATTTCGCCAGTTCCCCCCAGCCAAGCCAAACAAGGGGTCACAGCAAGTGCAAGACAGGATAGGAAAGCAAGGAGCAGGACAAAACTAGATTTAGGAACAGCATATACATGTGACGAAGTGAAGGGAGACGACCCATCTTAATTGATCAGCATCAAACTCCGGTTTATTGATTCAATCAGTTACTTTTTATAACAGTGTTAATTAAGCTCATACATATTGCAAAATCCGAGCTCATCATAGGTTACAGATTTAAACATTAATCCCTCCTTTTGTTTTCAATACCTGCGGTTTGTTATTGAAACCAAGATTTGTGTTCTCACCCTGATATGAAAGTTTCTCAAAACTTACTTTTACTTTCCCATACTTTATCCAAGGACAAGGTATTTACTTGTTATTGAGACAGGTTTGAGAACTCTTGCTGTTTACAGAAACATGCCTGGGAAATAGGCTTGAGAATTAGCTGCTTACAGCTGCCTTTTACTTCTCCATCAGCTGTATATTTTCATGGCCTTTTTTCCTTCAAGCCATGTCTGAGCAAAATTCTCCAACATACATGTTTGGTTTTTTATTTAAGGACTTTTCTGTTCAAAGGACCTTACCTGAACAGTAGTCATGCCTTCAGATGGACACACACCAATTCTTCTGAAAAGTGGTGAAGAAATTCCTGCTCCGGGTTGGAGAGCGCTGTAAACCCATACCCAGATAAGACTCAGCACACCAAGGAAAAGTGGGAGGTGGAATCTTGGGGTGTCATGCCAGACACCTCAAAGTGCTATCACTGCCTCCTCTTCATGTGGGCAGCAAGGGGGAAAAAATCTGATTAAATCACTGAGGCGATGCCTTAGCAGCTGTGTATGCACCTATTCTAAGCTACAGCTATGAGTGGATCCATAAAATATTGCCACTTCCAGAGTGAAAAAATTCCAGAGTAAAACTCACTCCTTTCTTTTCTTCCTGAAATGGGATTCAGCACACGAGGAACATAATTGCATGGCCACAGCTTAAACTGTAACATACTCATGTGATTGGATAGTATTAACCATAATATGGTAATGATGATAGTAGTTATGATAGGCCATAGGAAATAGTAAAGGTATTGACTGGGTGTTATGTATTAAGATGCTCAGCAAAGAAAAATATATAATGCAATGTAACCAAAACTGAAGTGTCTTCAGGCTTATCTATGGTTGTAGCTGACAGCTCTGTCACCCAAGACTGCTGTAAAATCTTCTATAAATAAACAGCATTTTGGAGAGCTGCCTGGAGTCCCACATCTCTCCTCTCAGGCTCTCACTAAAAGGTGTTAATATAATTGAGAGGACAAGTTGTCCTCAATGCAGTGCACAGCTGTAATCAACTCTCAGGAGATCCTTATCTCCAAGACTTTAATAAGATGTGCTGAAAGAAATTAGCCTTTAAGTATGAGCACCAGTAAGAAAAAACTGTATCAGATATCCTCTCAGTCAGAAGGCAGTTTGGAATACTGGATCATTTGATTCTCTAGAAGATAAGCATTAAGTATTTCATCTTTTACGTGAAAACTTTTTCTGTACACATAGAGGCAGTGTGGATGGCAAAATTAACTGATGACAGGATGTCGGAGGTGAAAGATTTCTGAGTACTCGCTGACAGAGGCAATATTTTACCCTAAAATGGCACAGTTCTTAGAGTGCTAGATCTGACATGAAATTCTCAGGATTTGCAGAGCTACAAAAAATTACCTTGAACATATGGAATGATGATGCAACTTTAAATGAAATCTGTATCTCTCTGCATTTGCCTCTAGGCTACTTTTGCATTTCATTATTGGGCCATTTTTGCATTTCCTTGTTATTTGATTTCTCCTGGGCTAGACTTGGGTCATGACAGGAGACAAATCAACCAAAAAAGCTGGCAAAGTTAAGTTGTGCTACGTACTGACAAAGCAAAGTGAGAGACCTTGCTCCACAAAAGATAAGCAAAGGAGTTTTTCAAGAATCCCAGTGAGTTGGCTCCTAAATCTCTTTCTGCTGTGATCTGTGCTCCCGAATCCAAACTTCTGAAAATCTCTTATCTTCTATTACATCCATGATTTGTCATTTTTGTAACAGTGGACAAAAATAAAAGGGAGAATCTTGCTATGGGAAATGAGTGTGCGGCTGCTGAGGCAAATGAAAGTAAATGTGGATTTGGCTTTTTTTGGATAATATACCACCCATTCCCAACTGGAAACTGAAACCTTGTAACACATATTTCAATGTACTTTCCATTTCTTATTTTTTTTTTTGTATAAATTAACTTTCTGCTCATTCTATCTTTATAGACATTTGCTGCCTCTTCTATTTGTAGAGTTTGGTGTTAAGTTATCCTTTCTACTAAAAATCATTAGATCAAATTATATTTTTCCCCCCATGATTTGCTTGTTCAAGCAGTTCCTGATTTTCAAGCATAGAGAAAGAAATTCCCCTCTGCCATGGCAGCTGATGCTGTGCCCTGCCTGTTCACTTACACTGATGCTGTAGATAGCCAAGAGCATTGAAGGGAGTGAAAAAGGCAAATGGAATTTTTATATTTTCCTATGGGAACAAGGACATTTTATTTTTGTGGAGCCAGACTGTAACAGGAAAAAAGAGAGTGAAAAATTAACTCTGTCCTTCCTACCATCTTAGGAATTAGTATTGATGCCACTTCATGAGTAAAAGAACCTAATTTTCCTGCAAGTTATGACCAGGAGTTTAAACAAAAGGCAATCATCCTCACTCTGATGTTTCTTCATTGCTGTACTGCTGGTTACACAGGGGAAATTTGGCATTCTGTTTGCAAGCTGGTATTGATTAATGTTGCATTGACACTAATGGAGTGAAAGCTGCTATTTAAGGAAAATAAAAATGTTTTTTAGTTTGGGAAAAGAATCTAATAATCTCTGAGTACTTTGTGAAGATATCTGTCCCTCACTCTGTAATAAGTTGTCTCAACACAGTTCTTAATTCTGTGTCTTAAAGAGAGACTGAAATATGCATTTCTAGCTGACCTCTGCTGCACATTTTCTGTATTCAATGCCCCAGAAAAGTCTCTTTGCAGCAGTTTCTCTCATTACCAGGAAACGAGCTCGTAGCAAAACTAAGCTGGGAAAGTGATGGCAAAAGTAGAAATTAGAAAAAATAAAGTTGGCCACAGCAATATTATTATTCATTTGGGCTGTGCAGATTCTTCTCATCCAGTTGGGCACCATTCCAGTAATGAACTCCACATTTTTTTATCTTTGAGTACCTCATCCTAGGATGCCTTAGACAATCCATTTTCCAATACCATTCTTGTTCTCATTACTATCTCCTTGGCCATTACTTCTTCATTTGTCATTTAAAAGAAGCTTTCAAAGTAAGTAGCTCTGGATAATACCTTGGAAAATATTCAGTGCGTTTTTGTTGGTACTGGAGCTCAATAAAAATACCCTCCCACCCATTCACAATGTGAGCTGCACCAGAGGAGGTTTGGATTGGATATTAGGGGAAGTTTCTTCACTGCAAGGGAATTCAATCTTTGGAACAGGCTGCCCAGGTCTCAATGAAGTCATCTGGAGGGATTTAAAACACCTCTGGATGTTGTTCTTGGGGATTTGGTTCAGTGGTGGGGTTGGCAGTGCAGGGGTGATGGTTGGAATCTGTCTGAAAGGTCCTTCACAACATAAATGATTCCATGATTCTGTGTCTGTCAGACTTCAAACCAGCTCCGAAAAGTACAAAGGGGAAGGAAGCACACACAGAATTATCTTGCTGGGGTATCACACTCTGAGCCTCCCCATTTGAACCCTGTCAAAGGAGGCTGTGAGGAGCACAGACCTTTGAAAGATTCAGTTCAATCACCCTTGTGTTACTGTGATTTTCTGATCCAGACAGTGTCCCAGAAGGAGAAATGCATTTTTAATTATGAAATACAAATTAATTGATTCAGATATCAGAAGTGTATTCACCATTCAAACATATTTAATCACTGCTTGGGTTTTGGATTTAATAATGTAATATTGGTTAGGTACCTCAAATGCTTCTTTTTCATTGCTGCTTCTGGTGCCCATAGTGCCCCAAACTGCTTGCAATTCATCAGTAGTGTCTGAAAAAAGGTTTTATCAGAATTCTGCCAGAACTTCCTAATTAGGTGTAATTAAAATGTTCCGCAGTGATAGCTGAGTTAAAAATGTTCTTTTGTAAGCAAGAGAACTAATGAAGCTTGGTTTTCTGAGAATTTATCTTACATGCCTGTGGAAGCAGCTTCATTTCTTTTCAAGTCCCTCCATTAAATTCCTGTGTTGTTCCACCCTTTTTGACTTCCCCAGGACATTCTTGTGAAATACCAAGCTGTGTTTGGTGTCAGGTACACACAGGCAATGTGTGTATTTCTGATTGTGATATGTGTGCAGACCGACAATGGTACAGTTGTGAATTCTAATAATAACTGAGGAAAGTAAAGCATGGAAGAAGGCCTTTGAACCTATCTTTTGTTTGCAATTAACCTTGGTTGATTTGGGAGCATTGGAATTAAAGCATTAAGGATGTGGCTTTTTGCTTGTAGTTATTCCTTAAAGAGTTCTGCAATAATAACCTTTTGAAGTATAATTTTAGAATATTGCTTGTATCCTTGAAACTATAGCTTTGGAATATATATAAAGGAAACATGCTTATCTCACACCTTAATAAAGCAGAGAAAAGCAGCTTGAGAAAGGAAGATGAACATCACCTCAAGGATTTATAGTTTTGACCAAGGGAAGCTGGACATCACTGTTATGAGATTTATAGTCCTTGCAATCAAAAGGTGGACCCACATCTGGGGAGCTGGACTTCACCAAATGGGATTTGTCTTTCTTCTTTCAGAAACTGGACCACCACCATCTGGGGATGCTCCTTTTGGGATACATCCTGAGAAAAACTAAATCACAATCGTGTATAGAATTGTGATGTAAAAATTGGAATAGAAACTGCTGAGAAAGCTGATGAGTACCCCTATAAATACCTGTAAGCCTCAGTGTGCAGTTGGAGGGAAAACTTCCCCTGCTGTACCCAGTGCTGTATTGCTCATACTTTACCATATTAATTAATAAATTGATTGCTGCTTGAATATTGGCCTAGTCAAGCTTCTTATTTATAACATTCCCCAGGATGTGCCCTGAAGCTCCTGTGATGCTCTGCTCCTCTCCAGGCCCCACCTGGTTCCATGGGCAGGAGCAAGCAATTTCTTAGGCTGCAGAGGGGAGGGGGGAAATCACAGAATAATTGTGCCATGCTGAGGATGTGAAAATTCAGCTGCTGGCTGCAATGAAATGTCAGCCTGCTCTGAGAGCACCACAGCCTCAAACAGTGAGACCACCTCCCAGACTATAAATAAATAAAGTGATTGTATAAAAACTTGGTGCCAATTACTGTTTAGAAAGCAACCATTTCTTTGTCTGGCTTAGAAAATACATTGCATGAGCTACAATTACAAAATAAAAAGGGAATTCTGTATCAACGTGACCCTAAATCCTTAGGATAAAAAGAAAATTAACTAAATGCTTATATGTTTTCCAGGGATATTCCCTGAAGTTAATGTGTCAATTTTCAGTTTTAATTGTAGCAGCAAACTGGAAGCAGCATTTTCAAACTCAAGTCATAGTGATATTACAGATGAAATGTAAGAAATTGCAAAATGGGTCTGGAAATTTAGTGAAGAATCGCTGCATCAAACAGGAGGGTTTCAAGAAAGGGCAAGGAAGAGAATGCTGAGGGGTTTAGCCATTTGAAATAAAAATTATACATTCAAAATTTTTGATTGCTCATTCTTCTGCCCAGCCATCTGGCCAAAAATTCAGTTTAAAATACAGTATGTACGCTCACTTTTGATGTTGCTTGCCTTTGATGCCTAAATTAGGGATGGGCAGTGTACATGAATCTACCTTTAATTTGGATGGACGCTTTTGAAGAGAATATCCTCATTACCTCTGGTGCTTTTGTTTCAGAGCCTGCCAGCTGGTTTGCTCTCAGATACAACTAAATTAGAACATGTGCTCAAAGAGTTCACCTGATGTGCTACAACCATTACCAAGCACTCAGGTTATAAATATTCCAAAATAAAATCCCTAAAGCACATATAGTCTGGATACTGCATTCTCAGCAACAAGAGCTCACCTTCTACAAAGATCTGCACTTAAGTTCTCCAACTCACATTGGAGACCTGGCAATGAATTTTAAGTTTGTGAGTGTGACATGAGAGAAATCAATCTCTTTTTCTCTCAATAGAGTATTTTCTTTCAGAGATTTTCTGTCTTTTTCAGTCATGAAAAATATAGACATCCCAACAAAAGAAAAAGCTCTGAGTTCAACAGGAGCTCTTTTTGAGAAGTTCCAAACAGGCTCAGCTTTGCCTGAATTTGTACTAAATGATATACACCAAGTTGCTTATACCTGCTTGTAATGAACTTTGGATACCTGAAGTACACACATACATTAGGAATTGTAGCTTCCAGAAGAGGAGATCTGTTATTGATAAGAATATCTGTGCTACTTCAATGAGCAAAAGGAAAAGAGTTCTCAATTTATTTTCTGATTTAAATGTAAATTTTTTTCTTCATTTTTTCAGCTGCTGACAATTTAAGAGAAGAGCTGTCACTGAGCTTTCATACTTTGTATGAAAATATTTTACTGGGCATGCAAAACCCTCCTTAGGAATCACAACTGGCAAATCTAAGCCAGAGTGGTGTCTACTCTCCTTCCCACAATTATTCAGTCAAAAATAGAATTGCCTAATAGCCATTATTTGCATTGCCTGAAAGAACTAACCCTACTGCAGAAGGTACAATAAATGAATCACAGAATATTTTGAGTTGGAAGGACACACAAAGATCATTGAGTCCAGCTCTCATAGGGAGATCAAAGCCACCAGCTTGGCTCTAAGGAGTTTTTGTGGGAAACAATATCTCCTTAATTAAAAGGAGATACATAACCACATTAATAGAGCTAAGTGCACCTCCTTCTTCACAGTGGTTCCCCGCCCTTCTCTTGTGAGGATTTTTTGGTTTTGTTTTCTTGTCTTGTCGTTTCCACACGGACACGCGCTCGCAACAGCGCAATTGCAAAACAGAATTTTGCCATCTGGTGAAGCCCAGCAAAACTATCTGCAGCACAGCATGGTGCCACTTGCAGGAGCTTTGCTTGAGCCAAATTTAGTGGTGGCATAAGTGGCATAAATGACATACCAGTAAATCAGTGCAAGTCAGCATGAAGGCAATTTAGGTACTAGAAAGTATGGTTTATTATAGGAAAGGATCCAATTTAGGTAAGCACTATAATGAAACGTCATGTAGCTGATCACTTCCATAAATAATAAATTTAGGCTCTCAAGTCACAGTGTGGAAGGTTGCATCTAATGGCATTCAGCCTTTTCTCATACAGAACTCCCAAAAGCTCCATAGAAACAAAAGAGGAAGACTGTTTTTAATGATGACCACAATTGCAATCACTAAACAAGGGAACTCAAAGGGAACTGGATGTGTGAAAGACTAGGGAAGCCTTATTATGCATGTTATTTTTAAAACTAAGCAGATAGTTTGACTTTACTAATCTGCTGATGAATTCTGCTTTTCATTTCCATTTGAAAACTGTCCAACAATACTGCTTCATGCTCTTAATTTCCCTAATTAAACTCATTGCTTCTCTAGCTACACTTAAACTAAAAAGTTGCTAAAATAAAATAAAATAAAATTGAACTCACCAGATTAAGCACAAGGCATGTTAAGGTTCAACCCCAAAGATTTTAGATTCTGCAAATGGTGGATGTATTTCACCCAACTGCAACTTTGCCTCTCACATCCATGACTTAGTACTTAGAAATAAAGAGAAAAGTCTGCTCTTTTGGGCAGCCAGCTGGGAAAGGATAATCTTATGTACTACACTCTGTGAACTAATCAAGTATATAAACAGCTTCATTTTCCCCCTGCTCTTTTATATAATTTATTCTTATCACAGCGTTGTGTGACAGTAACAAACTACAAGAAATTTATGTCAAGTTTTAATCTTCAGCATTTAGCAACTTTTCCAATCTTTCTTTTAAGTGGCACCTTCAGAAAATTGCCAAGCAGGTGCTCTGTTTATGACAAGATGATGGAAGAGGAACATGGTTAAAGCCAAGGAACAGCAGGGATCCACCTCAGGTGTCACTGTTGTGATGTGTGCCCAGGTGTCCAGTCGAAAGGACTGATTCATTTTTGGCATTTAGTTCTTCTCTGTGAAAGGTCTGTGCGAGAATTCATGGCAAATGAGGCTGAGGTTTAACCCATGTTCGCCACGAGGGAAAACACAATCTTGTGAATCAGAGCCCAGCAGCAGGTAAAGGTCAAGGAGAAAATGTGCTTTATTCTGAGAGCTTTTCATGGGCTGACTCAAAAGCTGCTGGTTCAACTTTAAGATATCCTATGCACCTTGCCCTACTCTGTCTTCCCATTGTGGCTGAAGGTGCTTTAAGCCACAGGTATTCTGTAGAGAAAAAAGGGGGTTGTTGCACAGCTAAAGAAGAATCGCCGCTTAGGAAGAAAAAAAAAAAAAAACAACAGCAAAGAAATTGTGAGAAAAGTGTAATTTCTTTTGGCACCACCTGGTTTCTTGCAAGTCAAAATAAATGCAAGCTGTGAGGGGCAGCACTGAAGAGCAGGACAGTGAAGGTGCTGCTGCAGGGAGGCTGACAGAGCTCTGACCCCTGGCCCATTATTGTGTTTTCATAGATCTTTTTCCTTCTTCAGCACATGTGAGCCTGTTATATCTATGAATAGCTGCATTCATTTGATCAGTTTGTCTGTTTCTTAGATAAAAGCATCTGCTGCTTTCTCCCAAAGCCAAACTTTTGGTAAGCTGGATGACTGTCTTAAATGTCTCTTACAAAACTGTGTTATTTTCTTCCATCATATCAGTGGTTCACCTGATTTTGAGACCTACCTGATACTATGTTTTCCACATTTTTTTCTTTAATTTGGAGTCCAAATCATCAGGAAAAATATTAGATTTTATTAACTTTTTTTGGTAATTGAAGACATAGCGTATCAGTTTATTAATATGGGACATACCTAAAACTGACTTTCTAGTTATTAAAAAAAAGGCTGAAAATATAAAATATGATCAGTGATGTTAAATTAAAGGATGCAGACATATAGAATAAAATACTAATATTTGTTTGCTACCTTTATGAGGGAATCTTGATTTGGAAGGCTGGCAGCAAATTAATGTTGATCCAGCTATATGCCATTGATCATTTCAATAGGAATGGAGTTTGGTGGAAAAAGACTATTGCTCATGGTAAAAGATGTGTTCTCAATTTAATCACAGGTAAAATAAAGGTTTTTACTTTTAAAACATGAAATTAGCACTTCTCTCCCAAACTATTGACTTACAGAACAGAAGCTTGGACCAGAGTTCTCCTCTGATTACCAGTGCAATCAGAGCCTAAATTGTTACATTTTCTGATTGTGTTGAATGTCTTCGTATTCCAAATAAGTCTTTCAAAACTGGCAATGCTTCCTTGAAATACTTGAACTTCAGTAAAAAGGTGTATTTTGATAAAGACAAAAAATGTTTTTATAAAAAATAATTTTTCAAATGAGCCATCTATTGATCCAACAGAGGAAACAGACAAAGGTTTGTCAGTAATGAACTCATTATTGCTCATTCCCCACATTTTTTCCATATTTTTAACTGCTGTTTACTGATTGTTAAAGGCCTAGAGAAGGCTGAGTTGAATTTTAGTCTATTGCATTTTCATCTTTATCAGTCAAGGACTTCCCTGATTTAAATAAATCAAAGGATTAGCTGAAGGTCTTATGCAGCTTCATAAAGTGAAACCCTCCTGCCCTTGCCTGGACAGTTTGACTGGTGGTTTCTTTGGGAATCAGCTCTGGAGACTTCACAGAAAGACTCCTCTGATCTGATTGTTTGGAAAGAGAATTTTAATAAGGCAAAAAAACCCCAACGGACAAGGTGCACTGCACTAGGAACGAACCAGAATGGAGCAGAGATATTTGTACACTTGAATATACGGAGGGGGGCTAAGGTGGGCTTTGAGGGAAGGATCCAATGGGAGAGAACTATTAGAAATATCACAATTTTGCAGCAAAAATTAACCAATAGTAACAGGAAGAACCCAGAACTTTCTAGCAAAAATTTGCATAACTGAACAGAGGGATCTTGGGAGTGAGCTTTTTGCTCATTTCAATTAGAAAGGATTTTCTCACAGCCTTAAGCTGAGGTTTCTTCCTTTTGCTGAATCAACCCCAACAATAAAGCTTGTTTGTATTTCTTGTGACTGAATCCTGGAGTAATTTCAACTAAGTCATACTGGCCTTGGCCTTCTTCCTCCTGCTGCATCTGTTGAAGTGCTTAAAGTAATGAAGATCTTATTTGGGCTTTTTCTGAAGGAAGTTCTGGCTTCTGGCATTTTAAATGTAATTTTTAGATTTGCCAACCAGTATTTCAACTGCTGATCAATATTTGTATGTATGACCTGAACTGAACTCACGACTTAATACATTGCTTGACCAGCTCAAGGAGAAAATTTATTTTTCAGCTATGTGTCAGTTCCTATGTGACTTCCCACTGAGGATTGCTGGAAAACATTATGCTCTGTTTATACAAGCTTAAAAATGTAAATTCCTTAAATGGGAATAATCTGCATTGTTTATAGGGTCATGGGTCAGGGTTGCAGTGCTGAACACTCCATCTTGTCACCATCTCATTTGTGTCAATTTAAATGGCTTATTAGTTATGCCTTGTTACAAATTCATTACTTATTTAGCATCAATTTTTTTTGCTTACTATTAATTTGTAACAACTTTGGTGAAAGGTGCTGTAGT
This sequence comes from Zonotrichia leucophrys gambelii, assembly GCF_028769735.1. Lineage (NCBI taxonomy): Eukaryota > Metazoa > Chordata > Aves > Passeriformes > Passerellidae > Zonotrichia > Zonotrichia leucophrys. The sequence continues at coordinate 3,663,202 of NC_088179.1, forward strand.
TGGTCCACTCAAACAGTGCTAGCTGTCGAAATGAATTAACTGCAGGACTCTCAATAAACAAGCTAATTATGTTCAGCTTAGAATCAAAAGAATATCTTTTTCCTGTGAGAAGCCTAAAACTTGCTTGTTTTTTTGTTTTTTTTTTTTTTTTACTTCTCCGAGCAAGATTACATAAAGAAAATGGAACTAAGAAAATGGAGTGCTTCAAGCATGAGTTAAGCAGAAAGTGGCAGTGACTTGGACTTTATTAATTCTTCAAGAATGATGAAATAGGAAACCCCTGACAGCTGTCTTAGAAAACCACATGTCCTTGCTTGTGTGGGTAAGGCACTGAACTGTTGCTTTAATATCACTAAAAGTAGTAAGTATTTCTGAGGAAAAAGGTTTATGATACTATTCTATTAAGAAATATGGAACTCTTGCACACTGGGAAATGAGTTTAAACAGAATCTGCAGAGGGAATGAATCAGTTGCTGCAGCTGCCACAAATTCTTGCTAATCTACTCTTTCCATTTTTTGCTGAGTGAGGTCAAACTCTACATCTCCTTGTGAAATACAGTATATCAGATACTACTGCCCTGTGTGTCTGGTCTTACAAATGGCTCTTTAATTTTTAGGTTTTCTGTCCAAAAACCCCAAACACCCAAATGGAATAGATATACATCCCTAGCATGTTTCACATAAGCTGAACAACAAAATTCCTAATAGATGTTTCTCCCAAACATACTGTGCATCAGGGCAGAGAAAAAAGGTCAGAGAGTTAGAGAAACATGCAATCACCATTCTCAGATTCATTTCTGCAATTACAACACAGCAAAGAGAAAATATGAGTTTGCAGAGCTCTAAACATTTGAAATTGATTCGGCCAGAGTAAATATGTTCTTCAGTAAGTGCTTTCCTGTGTACAAGATTCAAGTTTTTGTGACATAGGAGAGAGATCTATAGGGATTTAATCAACTACTTTACTGTAACTGCCACTCACAAAATATGCTGCTATTTTTTGATATGTCAGTATTTATCCAGTAAGGGCACTGGAGTTGGTAATTATTTGTATACAGTAAACAGAGACTAGCAGCTGCTGCTTTTGATTTTCATCAAACTCTCCACAGATACATGTTGAAAATTATTTTCTTCCACAAACACACTGAGGATTTTTATTGCCTTAATTTGTGGGCAGTCTGAGGCATTTTGAAGTCTAATTATTTTTCAGTGGGTGGAATAGTCAGCACTCTCTAAAATTCAGAGCTCTACAAGATCATTTGAAACTGCTGGCTTGTGACCATGATTTTAATGGAGAACTGCTTAATCAGATACTGAAGTCATTTTAAAAAAAAAGCAACATCTCTTTCACATGTTTGTTTTTTACCATAGTTCCATATGTTTACTCTCTTGGTCTCCTGCTCTCAGAATATGCACACTTTAACCTCTGCTTGTGCTTTTGTATCATTTACTATAGCAGTTACTTTATGGTGCAGAGCAAATTCATTAATAAATTTTCCTTTTCCCAAGTTCCATTGGAACATGTCAATGCTGTGTATTTCATGCTTCAGTGATGAATCCTTTTTCCAGCAGGAATTAGAATATTCCCTGTTGTTGTGTTAGAAATGGGCTGGCACTGTTTAGATCTGTTCTTGACCACTCCAATGAGATCAGGTGCTGAGATTTGGCATCATGCTGAGGTGAGTTAAGGCTAAGCAAAATAATCTGGCTTGGCTTCTGACAATGTGAAAACTATGTGGAAGCAATATTATTCTATTAACTGATTTTTTGAGGCATCTAAAATTAGAAAAGCTTTGGGATTGGCACTGGCAACATGTTACAATATGGAGTACTCCAGAGGTGCCAGAAATTATATTTCTGGAAAGAAGTATAATGTAATATTAAAGTTTCATCCGTTTTGTTATTTTGGCTCTTTGGATTTCTCTGCCATGAGAGTTCTGTCTGGTGAAAGAAGGAAGTAATACAATGTGTGCTGCAACTTTTTGTCATAATGATTTTGTTCAAAGACTCAATAGTGTTCAGACTATCATCCCTGGGGTAAAAGGGCAGCTGCAAGGCCCTGAGCACAGGGTACCTGAGTAAGAGTCTTTGCAGGGACTCTGTGACCTGCTAATATTCTTGGTGACACTGATTTCACTGAGGGAGAATCCCACTGCAGTGGAATTTTTTCAAGTTTTCTGCAGAATAGGTGAGGGCAGAGTTCAGCGGCCTCAAATTCCAATTAATGGTTGACATCCCTTGCTAGAAAGAAGTTACTAACTTATGCTTCAAAATGGATTTCATTGTCTGCAATATAACTTTTAAAACATGATAGCCATGATCTTTGAGAAATTTTAATCTCTGAAGGTCTGTTTTGTAGATATCTTGGGTTTGGTGTTTTTTGGAGATTTTGTTTTTCTGAGTAGCAATCAAATTAGAGAATGGAATACTGTATTGCTAAGGCCTAATTACATTTTGTGTAAGTTCCAAAAGAACAAAATGCTGCAAACAATGTTCTACAGCTAAAATCACCAATGATCATAAGCTCAAGTGCTGAAAGATTGCTGCTGCCTGGCTTCCCACTGAATTGTTTATTACTTTAAAAAATTGCACTTTTACACCACTCTTTGATGAGATTCTCTTTTCACATTTTAATAGTGTTTACTATTGCCTGTTTCCTCATCTGTGCCTAACCTTATCTGAAATTTTTAATGCAGTGGTTCTCGCCTTTCTTAGGAAATGCATCTCCTTGGTTTTTAACTGTTAATTCACACCAAGTCCTGGAAACTATCTGTGCTCTCACCTCAGCAGTGTGAATTTTCTGCCACTGTAAGTCTGTAACACTAACACTGCAATCTGTCTGAAGCTGCAATTTCCACAAATGCTGTAGAACCGAGCAGGTCTCTCTCATCTCCCAGGAATCTCTGATAAATGAGCAGCTGTGTTATCTCCTGCCAGCTTTGATGCTGCAGCACAAACAGCAGCCACGTTCCTTGCCAATACCACCACCAGTAGTAATAAAATATTTATTTAGGTTTTCTTCGTGCTAATGGTGATCACCATACATAGCTGTAAGCACAATTAACTGCTCACCATAATTCTGGTCAGAATGCTTAGAACTTTGCTCCACCAGCTTCTTTCTTAAAACTCTTGCGCATTTTAAGCCATTTCTTACCACATGGATGAGTTTTGCATATCGATCTGAAAGTGTACTTTTGCCTTGTTACTTTGCATATCAATCTTACCTCAGTCTCAATGTGTCCTTTATAAGGAAAATGAGCACATGAACAGTTTACACTTCCATGAGTGAGGCAGGAGAAGGCCATGTGGGTTGTGCAGAAACAGACAATTTATATTTCAGCGTCCTGGGCCTTATAAATATTTTCTTATATCAGATACCAGTGAGTTTGACAAGATGCTCCACCCAGCACCACAGGACAGGCTTGACAAATACCCTTCCTAAACCCCAAGAAGAGTTCCCTGAATATATCATTGGCATGTGCCAACGTCCTGCTCTGCCATCACAAATGAAGTCTCCTTCAGAGCACTCAGTCAGCACCCTCTCAGCAAGTCACTTCCAGTTCACACCCTGCAGCACTTGAAGAAATTTTATATTTAGACAGTGACAGAACAGCAGTTTCAGATAGGCAACTTCATCTTGGTTACCTCCCTAAGGCACCAGATTTGCCAATTATATGTATTGCCCCTTGCCTGTAGCAATTTCATACTTGGTTTGTCAAGCACATTTGTTATGTATGTTCAGGCAAAGACTGCGATAATGAAAAATACCTCATCCTGCAAGTTCTTCCATCTCTTCAATTCCAAACTTAGAGCTGAAGCTTTTGCATCCCAGCAGTAACTGATATTTAACTGGTTTTCTATCTGAAATTTATGGAAGACTTCCAAGAGGGGAAAGTAGTGAGGAAGAAGCAAAAATATCTAAGGTTAAGTCAGACAAAGGTCACAGGAAAAGTCAGTGGTACAGACAAAAATACATAGCAGAGAGGAATTTGCTCTCCATTTGGAATAAAAGACATAGGGGACGTGAATGTCCCTTTGTTAATGGCTGTCCTGTTTTAACAGGAATTGTGTATCTAATCCTATATCATTTATGTAATATATGTACACATTATGATAAGTGTCTATATAATGCATATAAAATAAAAATATATTCAGATTGCAACTGCAAAAAAATCTTACTTTCATCCTTCTTTGCATTCCAAACAAAATGAATAGGGCAGGCTTCCAATGGAGGAGCATCAGGCTTTTGAGGCAGTGACATTGCTGTGAAATTGCATAAAAAAATTGACTGGTTTTAGTGTAGAGACTCTTGGGTTATAACATGATCTAAACCATTACTGATGTGAGAAAACAGGCAATAAAGGAAACTCCAGAATTGTTCAAATTGGGGCCAGAGGCTTGTGTGCAGCAAGGGTCAGCCTAATCCAGTGGTTTGGGAAATGTAGTAAATGCATTAAAATGTGTTACTTCAACATAGTAGAATATGTAATTCTCCTAAATCTTGAGTCCAGAAATAATAATCCAATAGTCAAGACTACGTAATGTGGCACTTCACTAGAGCAGTCCATCCCTTGAAGGCTGGAGAGGAACAGTTTCTTCCTAAAAGAGAAAACAGGCCAGTGCTCATTGCCAGGAGTTTCTGTGACAAGCTTCTTTATTTTCCTTATTGAATCTTTACTTCTGGGTGAATTGTGAGTGTGCTGACCTCAAAGAAAGTGAGGGATGATTTGAAAAGAGTGTGAACTGCAGCCTGGCAAGCAGCACTCCCTATTCCTGTCCTGGCACTAGACACAGACACAGACATCCACAGCAGCATCTCCTGTTTGTTGTTTGCTTGAAGCGTGCAAAATGCTTGGAGTCATTTGTTTTCACAGTGATAGAATTTTTCTAAAGCAAGGATTATCCCAGCTGAACTGGTTTAACACAGGCTTTGGGTATTTCTGGAAGTGTTTTGCAGTCCACTTGGGAACTGTGGATCTGGGGATAAGTAAAAACTAGTTAAATAAAGAAAAAAAAAATCTGTTTAAGAAGGAAAAAAAGCAACAAGACTCATTACTGATTGAATAGGCCCAGGATGCAGAATAAGTCATTTCAGTTCCCCTAGCTCAATTACTGCTTTTGGTTTTCTTGTCTGTTCTATAACAATCTCTCTTGAGATTTTCACTATCCTGCAAGCAGCTCTAGGTGCTCCCAATATTCAGCAGAAATGTACATTTACTTTCCAAAAGCTGGTTTCTGTGGGTAAAAGCCTGCTTTGAGAGCAGCTGTTGCTGCTGACTGACCTGAGTGGATTCAGACCTGCAGTCCATGCCTTAAATGACACAATAATTGTGCCTCATCTGCGGCCAAGCAGTATTACCAACATTTTGAGAATCAATGAGATCCTGACATAATGTTTACTTTTTGGAGAAAAGTAGCTACTTGAAAAGCTCTGAGGTCCAATTCTTAGCTGGTTCAGCCCCTTTCCATTGATCTTAATGTTTCAGAGGGAATGGAAGCTTTGAGACATTAACATCATGTGCAAAGACTATTACAGATGAGGCAGCTGTGTCAAACAGGTAAATGAAATATCATAGTGGTTAATTGTTCTGTTTAAAAATTCCATTTTGTCTTATACAATCTCTTATTTAACTTCAGTCCCCTTTTTGCCTCCTTTCCTTGAATTGCCTATCATCCTAAAAGTAGTCACTTATAATTGCAAACATGGAATCAGAAGAGTTGCCTGGATCTGTGGTTATGGTCAAAGTGCAGGAAAATAAGGAGAAGAGAGTGCTGACAGGTGATTTAAGAGTTCAATTTTTGTAATTCCCATTTTACAGGAGGCTCACACAGCACTGGCATGCTGCACCAGCTCAGAACAACCTCAGAGTGAGGGGAAAGAGTTTTCATGTGCAGAAAATATTTCTTAGGGGAATATTAAAGCAAGAAGGAGGAGACAGTTTTATAGCTGCCTGTTGTGGGGCTTTGTTGGTACCATTTCTATAGCCAGGAGATAAGGCAAGATCCTGTTCCTGACACCATCCACATCCTGATTTTGAAGGAGCACTTTTGTGCCAATGAAAACAAAAGAGAATTAACTGAAATTTGTTCTCTTAATTTACCCACTTATACTGAGTCAATGTTTTAACAAAAACTACCCCACAACATTATCCAAGGTTCTGAAAAAGCAGTGTGAAGATGTCTGATGTTCCAGCATGTGCTCAAAAGACACCCAAAGGCAGCTGCCTGGGCATTCAGTGAACTGCTGGTTTTCAATGATATTTGGAAAGAGGAAAGTAATGCAGCATGACTGACCCTGTAGATACTCTTACCTGCAACAATTTGCAGGAAGGGGTTAAAAAATGACAGCTTAAGTGGTGTTTTTGAATGGAACATGGTATCAGTGATATTACAGTGGATCAAATGATTGCCCAGTCTGCAGCCTCATCACTTTTTAGTGTGATGAACTGTTTGTTTCATGGTGTAAGACCTACATCAACTGTAATTATCACTTAATCAGTCCTGAGCAGTAGAAAGCATGTAATGGGCTGCTGGATCAATTAGGAAGCTAGATCACTTCATCAATATAGCAGGGCAAGATTATTTTGAAAACTGATCTCCTTTCTTTTATAAAACATGTTTCACATGTCTGAAACTGAAACCGTCAGATCAAAATTATACATGAAATTATTTTATTATCAAAGCAGCAGTCCTGAGGTTGAAATTAGGCTATTTCTGTGTTATGCAAACAAAGCCAAACATAATAGAAATAAGTGTTGGTGTACTGTGCCATTCTTTATGCAGTGGTTGAATCAAGCATTTGTCCTAATTAATAAAAACTTCCTAAGCAGTTGCCTGGTACCCAAATTCACCTTTCCTATCCAGAGCTTCACCTCTTAATTTGAATAAATGAAGGTTATCAAAGAGTGCTAGAGCAGTCTGTTACTGTGAAAAGAGAACACAGTTGTTGGTGGATTAATTAAAAGACAATATCTAAAACTGAAAAACACATTATGAAAAATTTTAAGAGAACATCAGAATGCTGAGTGGGAGAAAGATAAATCACTCTGGAAAGGGAGATATTTTAAATTAATGGGGGTTTGTGGCCTTTGAAATTGCTGCAAGTGAAGTCTGTGAATGGCTTCTGGAATTAATATTGGTATGGTATAGTGTGGTTTTATATAATGTCTTAACTGTAGTAATTAATCTAATTTTTAAATCTTCTGATAATGTTTCTGATGGTTCTTCACTTTGAAGTAGCTGCAAAGACTTTTTTAATGATAAGAAGTTTCAAATTAAAAGCAGAGCACATATAGCTGAACAGTTGCACAGATAAACCTACAGGAAAATTTTACAATTTTCGCATAAAGGAGTAAAAGCAGCAGTAAAAAATGAGCCAAGCCAGGAACAGCTGTTTTCTCTTGATGAGCAGCACTGACTGAAGTTGTCATGAAGAGTCTTAGTACATAACATGCTCTCCATGGACCTGACTGAAAGCCTATTTACAAGGCAATGGGAATCTTTCACTGGAATGCCCAGCTGACCTTGAATCAGATCCAGTACATTTGAACTTGTTTCTCTTGAATTCAAATTCTCTCGTGTGATAGTGTGTCCTAAGTTTAGCACCATTTTAAAATAATCTAAATATTTTTCTATCTAAATAGTATTAGGCCTGTAGCACCTCTTTTGCCACACATCTTTTTTGCTACTGAAAAATCTGAGAAAACAAAAAACCACAAACAAACAGAAAAACAAAACAAAAGGAATTTTAAAAAGTATGATGATAAATAGGCATACTTATATCTTATAGAGTGGGGCAGTTTGGAAAGAAAAATGGGCATAACTGGATTGGCAAAGAAAACCAAAAGGAGTGTATATAAAAATAGCAAATTATAATTTTTGACATACAAACAGAATTAATTTCAAATAGTCTCATGTGTCTGTATTAGTTATCCAGCAACATAATGCTTCAGAAAGATCAGTGTCATTTCTATACTACATAAAAGACCCAACTGCAGTCGGGGTTTAATCAATTTTATATACTGATTTAAACAATTAGAAGTGATTAGGAATATATTTACAAAATGCAAAACCATTTATGTTTAGATAGCAGTGAAAAGAAAATATGACCTGCCAATTAATTTGAAGACTCCTGTAGGAGCAGAATCCTGAAAGTATTAGTATTTCAGAATAAAATATTTTTCTAAAGACTCAAAATGACAGTAGCTTCAGTTTCAAATCATGTATTATCCCCCTCAATACAAGCCAATTCATCTGTAGCCTCAGTATTAACAGGAACATTTCAAACAAAGATAAATACTTGGCAGGAAAAGCTTGCTTCTTCAAATGAGAAAACTGTGTATTACATTTAGCTTGTCAAGGAAATTATGATAAATAATTCCTAGCTTAAAGCAGAGAATTGTGATTAAATGATCTGAACAAATAGTGGCAATATCCATCCTGATGACTTTCCCTGTGCCTGCATAATCTCTTCTGAAAGCGTAGCCTTGCTCATAGTGAAATACAAATGTGATAATTGACGTTTTCAGTCTAGGGCGGCAGAGACACCTCAGCAAACAACCTGTTCTTACTGCTGCAGAGGAGGTTTTGGGTGTGCATGGATGTTCTCATGGCGTGTGGCAAGGAAATGCATGGTTTATTTGGTCCTTGGAAGAATCGGATTTGCTCCCGGAGGGAATGATTTCAGGAGAGTGTCCTATGAACACTTGCAAAAACTGTTTTCTCTTGCCCTCTCCAAGAACAGCAGAAAGGGACAGGGAAGCAATCAGTATCTTCATATTTAAAATTAATATTTGCCAAGCTAAAAATAAAGTGTAGAGAGAAGAGAGAGAGAAGAACTTCCTGTTTTCCTTAAAAACTTGGATAAACACCATGGAGGCTGGAAGAGCTACTGCAGATGATGAACAATGCTGGCATAACAAAAAATGAGTCTGCAGTGCCCCTGAGCAAATTTATGGTGGAAATTACGAAGAACTATGAATGGAATTAGGACCTGGAGCAGCCATTCACGGGGGCAGAGGGGCCATTTGGTGTTGGGATGGATTTTATTGTGCTCAGAGTTAGGTGATGTGCTTGTCTGCAGTAGTGATGGGATGGCTCTGCGATGTCTGGGGTGCTTTGCTTTGTCCTTTCAGTCACACTTCCTACAGAAAGCAGTGCCTGGGGACATGTAAGACACTGACACTTTTTTAGCTCAGTTCACCTTAATGATCACAGCTGTAATCAGGCTTTGAGTTTAATCTAGGACACGAGAGGTAAAGGATGACATGATTTAAGCATCAAAGCCATGCCTGCCTTTCGTGACAATTATTTGCTGGCAGGTGTGTTAGTACATCAGTTGTGAGAAAGATGACTTTCATCCTCCTAGATAAAAAACAGACACTGCAGCTGAGCACTGAAACCTTACCTTTTAAATCAGTGCTGTATGTAATAAATGGAGATGTTTGGCAATTTAAGGATCCCACTTGAAATCTTATAAAGGAAAACCTGATGCCTGAGAAAGTGGAAACACATTTTGCAGGCTATGCTGCAGTTCTGGTCAGATTATACACAGCTATATTAATTACTGGCTCCTATGAATCTTTAGTGGTTTAGAGTTTGTGAATATCTTTCTTGGTGCTAAAACAGGTCTCTAAATTGCTTTCTTTTTCTAGAATTTTATCTGATGTCAAGACAGAACCTTAACTCAAAATTTCTGGACAGAAAGTCTTTTCATATGTGCATCTCTGACAAAGCTTCTTTTTTTTTTAATTAAACAATAGGGAGACAAATGCAATTCTATTAGTTGTATCCATTTTCAAATACTTATTCTGACTGATTTTGAGCAGGAATTTTTAATTCATTATTATGACAGTCTTGAACTAAAAGTAAGATCTCCCTTACTTACACAAAATATCTTACTGCTACCATGTCTAATCAGACTGATGTTTAACACCACGCAAAAATCTGTTTTATGTGATTTTGCAGCCATGGCTCCTGTAGCTGAGCAGAATTCCTGGTGAGTTTGTGGATGATACACTTTAATCTAATCTAGAGCTTTCTGTAGCCTCTGAATTTTCCTGAGGTGCACAGCACAGTTGGTCTGTTGTGTTTAATTAAAAATAAACTCAGCTGAGAGGCATTATTTTATTGTTTTATCTACTTTTAATGTGTTTAACAGAGTCAGGTGGATGTTTGGCTGGATAAGCTTGTGAAGATTTGATTTCTAGTTTTGTAGCAAGACTGGGACTTGAATGAGGGCTCGCTTGAAATTTATTCCTCAGTGAGTAATTCCCCGGCTAACTCTTCATTGAGAAAAGATCCATACAAGATAAAATCACCAGCATTTTTACCAAATTTCTGCACACTGTAATGGCCTTACCCACTTCTAAACTCCTACCACAGTCACCTTCAGGGTCAGTTCATGGATGTGCAGAAAATGCAGAGCTTGACTCTGCTTGGCTCAGAGATTTATTGCCCCATGATTTATTCTCCAGACAGATTTCCACCAGTGACAACAAAAATGATAAATATCATTCCCTAAAATGAATTTTTTAAAATGTAGCAGGTAGAGATAACTTGTACTGCAGAGTTTTCTAAAGAATTATATAAAACATTTTCCCGACCACTTGTCTACTTCTGAATAAATCTTGGAAAAATTAGGAAGGTATAGCTTCCCAAAAGAAAGTTATGCAAAAGCTATTATTTTAAAAGAAGATCACCCAAGCACATATAAATATATACCAACAGTGGTGAATAAGGGACAAACTTAGATCTTACAATGATTATTGCCTTTTCCACTTCAAATTTCCAAATATCACCCTGATTCGTTTTCAACAAGATTCACCTGCATTTATTTGGCACTTTTGATAGAAAGCCCCTTTGCAGATGTCCTATTTTAGTTCCATTGGAGTTACTTATTGGAAATATTTTTTTCCGTGATGTAAACAATGGTTATCTGCTGCTGTGGAATGCAACAGGTGCATCTGGGATTGGTCTCATGTGGTTGTTTCTAATTAATGGCCAATCAGAGTCAGCTGGCTCAGACTCTCTGTCCAAGCCACAAGCCTTTGTTATCATTCTTTCTTTTTCTATTCTTAGCCAGCGTTCTGATGAAATCCTTTCTTCTCTTCTTTTAGTATTGTTTTAATATAATATATATCATAAAATAATAAATCAAGCCTTCTGAAACATGGAGTCAGATCCTCATCTCTTCCCTCATCCTTGGACCCCTGTGAACACGGTCACAAAATCCCACTGTGTCCAAAGTACTGAGAATCCATGACAAAATCCCACTGCTTGTTTAGCCTAAAAGGAGTTCTTGGAACACTGGGTTCTGCATAATTGGTTTGTATTGTCTCATGACATTCAAAATCTGCTTTGGAAAGTTGGTTTCTGGATGGTTGGGTTTTCTAACGACCCCACTGGGGCTTTTCACCTTCAGATAAACTGAAGGTGAAACTTCAGTTGGGAGAACAAGAGTTAAACCACTCAGAGCTGTCTGTGCAAAGCAGGTATATATTTAGTAATGTTAAAATTAAGAAATTATACTTTCTGTGCATGATTTCTGATGAAAAGCTGAGCATTTCAAAGAGTGAAATTGCCAGAAAATATTTGCTGGGGTAAGAAAATCCTAGGGGAGTCACTGATGTGTCTAAATGTTTTTGAGAATGTAATCTTTGTGAGTCTTTTTTTAATAATTAATAAAAAAAAAGTTAAAACCTTTTCCCCTTCAGCTTATGAGTCTTGTGAGATATTTGTATTGCATTTGAGTTAAAGTAGAATTAATGGCTTGATCATAGATTTAATATGATTTGTTTCCAGCCATGAGCTGCTAAAAGGAAGTAATGCAAAAATCTCATAGTAACTAACACATTAATAAATGCAAGGGCACGTCCAGGAGGCTTTTATTTGCAGAACAAAATTCTAGAATTTATAGTCTGTCTTAGTATTGTGAAGAAGAGGGGGAAAAATGCAATGAAATCTATTAAAAATATTGATGCATGACTGTAAGAGCTCTTGAAAACTGAGATTCTGAACACTGTTCTGCCATGGTACCTGGGAAGTTTTCTCCCTGCTCTCAGATGTTAGCACCTTTCAGGCAGGCTGTTACTTTATCCCTGCTTTGCTGTCACCTTGGATGGATAGTGAGAACTTCATTCTCTTACATACATTAACTTTCCTGTAAATGTTAGTGAGAGCTGGAGGTCTTCAATAACCCAACAGAGAAGTTCATGTTTAATTTTTCTGTGTAAATTAATCCTCTCTGATCTCCAGTAATTTGTTTGTCTTTTACTATCTAGACTTTCCATTCTGAATTTTGTTCCAATTTCCCTTCTGATTCTGTTTTCTATGGCAGGAGCCAAGTAGCCAAAACCATACATTTATGGGCACATTTACTGTATTTTTTTTAACTTTTATTTGTGAATATCTAGTCCCTTTTTATATATTTATTTTAGTTCTGCTTATACTTTCAAACTGCATTATCCAGATGCTTTTGACTAAGGATGCATTGGGGGGGCTAAAAGTTGTGATTTTTCAAACCACTTTATTAATTCTTTTTTCATTTTTGTTCCTTCTTCTAATTATGTTTGCAGAACCTGATACTGCTGAGAAATATATTTTAGAATGTATTTCTTAGCAGAATTAGCATTACAGTCCAAAACAGAAAAGTTTCAACAGGCTGGTTTTATGTACTTATTGCTCTGCTTTATTTCCTTAAAATGTTGTGACTTAAAAAATGCTTCTAGTTGGTCTTGATTTCATCACTTAACAAAGATGGGAACCACCATTTCAGAATATTTTCTTTCAAATTTTCATTATTTGCTTCAGCCCAGCTGTTTTCTTGGCTTTGGAGGAGGGTGGTTTGACAGCCACCTTTATTCTGTAATGTTTTGTTCAGCAGTGTTCATTACAGATATTCCAAGAGACAAATGGTGGGAAATGAAACAATGGCTCATCTAATATTCTATTACATATATGTCTTTCATTTTTCACCTTGGCCACCTGCCCAGCACAAATAGATACTTATTGTTCCCTAAATAAATTATGTTGGTTCTAAACTTCTCTGCAATTTGTGATGTGAGTTCTGTGTTTATTTGCTGGCACAGGCTGCTCTAAAAATATTCAACCTTCTGTGGTTTGGCTTCTGTTATACTCATTACCTTGAAAAGTAATTATGCAAATATCACACTGCATTAAATACAGGCAGGTTTTTACTTATTTATAAACATCTCAACATTTCAATTTCTGTGCATGCAGCTGAGACAAGCCTGCTTGGATTAAGAGACGGAAATGCCTCCCCACCCATTCCTGGAACTGAGCAGCAAGCAGTAGAAAAGGAAAATTGTTCCATTCTTTGCCTTACCTGCTTTATTGAAAGGAGGAGTGCAGTAAATTGGGCTGTAGCATCCCCTCACCAGGGGATTCAACCATGCTCAGTTCAGTGCTTGCCTAGTGCATGCAAAGAACTTAACACATCTTTTTTTTTTCTCCCACAAAAATAAAGAGAAAAAAAAAAAAGCAAAGAGCTTTTTTTTGAAGAGCTGACATTTAGGTTTCTGTAAAAATCTAGCAAAAGTTTTAGAATGCAGGTGTGATCATCAGGTCCCTCTAGGTATTTCAAAATAAGCTTCTCAAAGTCAGACAACACTGTGATTGTTTAATAGGTTTGAAAATTCAAGCTTCTTTTAAAACCTTTACTCCTATCTAGAGACTTGGTTGAAACAGGAGTATGTTGTCAAGGAAAGGCTGCACAGAGGTGTTGGCATGAACTGAACATGAACTGAAGCATCACTAATACCTCACTAACTAGCACAAGACAAAGAGCTTGGCACTCTCAGAGTTCAGATTTCAGCTCTGCTGCCCTTTTGTTTGGACTGTTTTGCCACATTTGTCATCCACAAAGCAAGTAGAATATCACCTACCTTGCAGCAAAGCTAAAGCAGAGCTTCAGAAATGAAAGTTGCAATAGAAAAATCATATATTATTAATAAATATGCCTAAGTTTTATTGTTTGCCCTAAGGAAGGTAGTAGGAGGTCCATGATTTCATGGGCAGTATTCATATTATGTGATTTTCCCCAAATGGATTTATGCTGTGCTGCAGGTAATACTCAGACATCCAGTTTAAAAGAGCTGGTAGTCACCCTATTTCCATTCTGATCTGAATGCTGTACTTGATAGGGGAAAAAAGGAAATCCACCTTCTAAGAGTTATCTGCAACTCCTCCTCTTCCTCCTCTGCAACTTACATCTGAAACAATTTATTATCTTTCTTGAAACAGTAAAGGACAGCGACATCTATATTGTACCTGTTCAAGAACACTGACTTTTAATGTCAGTTTCTGTACTGTAGCTAACATGATTTTCCAAAATTTAGCAATTCAACTTGTGTTAGTGGGTTAATGTGCGACTGGGAGCTGGTTAGACAGGTCTTAGCATAGTTTATTGCAACAGCTCCTTTGAGCCTGTTTGCTCAAAGTCTGCTCAGCCCAGAGAAATTTTAATTCACTGATCCAGAGCCCTGCAGGCCATAATGGCTGTGTCATTATGTACAACCATTTACATGATGGGCCATAATAGGTTCTTTGGAATGGTTATAAGCTATTGTGTCAATTGGATTTTCATGCATAAGTACTAAATTTGGGTGGTGAATTGCTTTCCATAGCATAACCTGAACCTTTAATGGACGTTATTTATTCCCTTTGTCTTTCCAGTTTAAGCAACAGTAATGCTTTTTTACTGTGCATATTTAATTTTGGGGAATTTAAAGGCTGTTTAATTTTATCATTAGAAATAATGGATCTTGTGATGCTTTTCTGACTTTTGCAACACATTTGTGAGTACCTGTAGAGTTTTTTGAGGAAAGAAAAGTGGGACAGTAAGAAAACAAATAAAATATGTGTCTTGTGCACCACACGCTGATACTTGGATACTCTTTCATATTCACGTGAAAATAAGGTTAATGGTACTTTGTGCATATATCATTCTCAGGAACACACTGCTTTTTCTTGCATTCTGTGTGAATTGTGTTTTTCTGCTTTTTGTGGACAACTTTTTCTTCTGCCTCATATATTCCCAGTGACTTAAGAAACAGTAGAATTTACAGTACTCATTTTTTCTAATTTTCATGAGCCTTATTGTTCATCCTTCATTCGACTTTTTGCCTGCAGTGAAATAATCACCCTTGACTTATGTTTCTAGCAGCAGAATTATTTTGCTACCTTCTACTAAAAAAAGGCAGAATTGGTGATATTTAAATCTGTACAAATGAGCAGGAGTTTTTGCTCTTAAGGAGGCACACTGGAGGCAGCAGCAAGACCAGACCAGGGATGGGGATTTGCTCTCAAGGTCAACATCTGATTAAAACAAACCCCTGGTAGGCTTTAATGCTTGTTCATTGCTTTAAAGCTGGATAAGGGGTATATCACACTGAGCACCATGAGCCTTGACCCCAGATAAAGAACTGGATGATAAATTATTACAAATTTCCTTCTACCACATTCTGCTTATAATTACATGGAATTTAATTTGATTCATTCATGAGGTCATTCCATTAACCACGTAATACGATTCCGCATTCTATAGTCACAGAGAACATACCTGCCTGCATGCACTGCACAGGTGGAAAAGCTTCTTGAACAAACTTTTTTGCTGTAAGTCTAAGTTTGCACTTGAATTAGGGCTGGAACTATTGTGTCACAAACAGTAAACTTTCAATTTTACTTACAGTTTTGCAGCTCTGGGGTTTTTTTTTCCTCCTTCTGCCCCTGTGCTTGCTCTGTGCTTACCTCTTGTGCATTCACCCTGACTGGACAAAAGGTGCCCACCAACCTCTCTATCACTCCCCTCCTCAGGTGGACAGAAAGACAAAAAATAAGAAAGGCTCAAGGGCTGAGATAAGGACAAGGAGACATAACTCAGAAGTTAAAACACCTTCCCCTCATCCCTCCCTTTTTCCTGGGCTCAGCTTTACGCCTGGTTTCTTTTCACTTTCAGTTTCTTCCTTTGAGCGGTGTAGGGGCACAGGGAAGGTGGGTTGAAGTCAGTTTGTCCCACATCTGTCACTCCATTCTCCTCACATTCTTCCCCTGTCTCACTGTGGGTCCTTCTCTCCTTCTCTCTGCCCTGCTCCTGCCAGGATTCTGCTGTTATTGCTGATATTGCTGTTCCTTCTATTTAACTTTTGGACATGTCTCTGCCTGGTGTTTTAAAAAGGCAGAGGGTTTTCTTTAAATGTCCTCTGTCCTACTTTATGTAACACAATAGAAGTCAACGAAGTTTCCATTGAACAGTTTTTACTTAACAGGGATTTGGAGGATGAATGCTCCTGCCTAAAGGCTTAGGTTGCTCTACCAACTATTTAAATTATTTTTCCCTTATTTTCATTACTGTATTACAGTAGGGCACCAAAATATGTCAGTGCTGTTGTAAGTGAAAAATTATGCAGCATTTGCAATGATGGCTTACATTTAGAGGTGATGATAGTGGTGATTATAATTAACTGAATTTGCTGTTCATTGTTGGCTGCAGAAAATAATGTGCAATTATTATCTAATATGCTCCATGTCTGCCTCAATTCCTGATCCACAGACATTGTGGACTTTACTAGTTACACATTACTTGGTGCAAATAGATGTAGTAGAAACTTTATGGAATTAATCCTCTTTTCTTAAATTAATTAATATGACTTGGCCAAAAGGCTTGTATTGCAAACTCCAGTGTACATTACACCTACAAACTGTTCATCTGCAGCAGGTATTCCTTGCTGGGAGAACATCATGAGTCACTTAAATCACGCCTTTTTCCCCCCTCTCTTAACAGAAGACAACTGCCATAGAGATGGCAACAGAACACAATTTCCTTGTCAGTCCAGGACACCAGGGGATCCCCAAAGGAGGCAGCAGTGGTTTCTGTGGCACTGAAGCAGCCAGCAATAAAATACTGACACTGCAATGTGGGGAGCTGTGCTTGAAGCAGACTGAAACTTAAAGATGTCACAAATCTAGCTCTTTCTATATAAACGAGGTGTATTTTGGATATTGCTGATGTTCTTCTTTTTAAATTAGCAACCAGTCTTATAGAAGGCTGCACCTGATTATTTTATTATTAGAAATGGGAATTTGGCTCAATATGATACTGCAGTATTTCATACACTTCATGCTCTTGAAATGTCATGCAAGCTATGTACCTGCACAAGTTTTTTCTTTGGATAATCCCATTATTAGTTAAGATAAAAACCTCCATATAAACCAAACGTCTCTGAGCTAAAAGGAGCTAAATTTCATTCAGTGATGTGTATCATGTATCTCAGTTCCAGCAATGATCATTCTCCGTTTCTTTTACACTTGTCTACATTCAGCTGGCTTTTCTTTCAATCAGTTTTTATCTTGCCATACAATTCTAATAAAGAATTTGGTTCATGACTGGAATCTTAAAGGACCAAATTATGAAAGCTGATATAAATAATTTTTCTTTCAAATATGAAAAAAGAATGGCTCATTTTTTTTCCTGTTGCTTGTGAAACTCCTTCTGTGTTCTTACACAGAGCAGTTGGTGGTCAACTTTTTAATGTTCATGGGCTGATCTCAAAAATCCCATCAACTAATGATGAATGAGTGGAATTCAAGCAGAGGGGTCTTAACAGCACAAACTTCCTGGATGCTGCAGAGTGCAATGGACAAGGAAAATACCTTGCTTTTCCTGATCCATGATCATAAATGACAATTATTGCCACAAATTTGAGACTGTTTCCTACAGCATTCCCCTGGAGAACCTGGAAGTTTATGGCTTAGACAGGTGTCTTGGTTTGGAAAGACAGGAGTCTGCTAAGGAAGGCAGGAGCCTCCCTTGAAATGGAGAATGTAAACCCTCCCCACCCCTCCCAATTGCTATAAATTTTAAATTAAGGGGCTCTCAGGCAAAAATATGGGAGCAGGAATAACAGTTCTTTAATAAGGAAAAGGAAAAAGAATAAAAGGATAAAATAAACAATGCAGTAAACCAGAACAACACTGACAGAGTCAGAACCCACCCTGACACCCTGTGGGTCAGGGTGTTGGTGGCAGCCCCATTGGAATTGTGGCTCAGCCCTCCTGCGGTGTCAGGGGTGGTTCTGCTGGAGCAGGGGTCCTGTAGAGAAGGATGGATTCTTCCTCTGAAGATCCAGTGGAAGGAGAGGCAGCTGCTGTTCCTCTGGGGAATCCCATGGAGAAGCCGTGCTGGTGTCTCAAAACCTCTGGATTATATCTGGGTAGCAATGCTTGGCTCCTCCCTCTGGGCTCACATCTCCCAATGGGATGCTGCAGTTCTTATCAGCCATGCAGTGACATTCAATAGCTGTTATCAGCAATGTCCCCTCCCCAGGGAGGTGTGTATGTGGTCACTCAAAGGCAAACTGCCCACTTGACAAAAGATAATCTGCCATACAGATGTTAATGGAAAACATCTTGCATGCAATCTGGAGCAACAGCCATGTTCTTTACTGGGTGAAAAACTGTCTGGGCCCACAGAGGGGTGGCACTAAATCCAGCTGGATAATAAACTGGATATTCAGATCTTTTAAGAGGATACAAATAGCAGAATATGTTTTGATAGTTTTGTCTCTAGCATGGTTAGTCCTAGTCAGTAGAAGATAATCTTCCTTCTGCATTTTAGGCTGGATTCTCCCCTCCCTACTCTGTGATATCTATGACTCCTTAGCACTGGAGATGTTTACTACTCAAAATTTACTCTAGTTTCTTGCAGCCAATTTAGTTTTATTGAAATTCTCCCTCTTTCCTTTTGTAGCTTTACTTTTATTTTTTTTTACGATGATTTTGCCTTAGAGAGAATAAAACTTGTTATACCTTGTGAAAATAAATTCCTTTTTTGTTACAAATGAGTTCCCGCAAACTCCACAGACTGGGGGAACACCAAAGGTGTTCTTTGTATTCAGTGGAACAAGAATACTTTTGCTTTAAAGGTGGTGAATTTGAGAGCTCTTTTTGTGCAGAGGGCAAGCCTGGATATTGCCAAGGAGACATTTCTTCCTGTGCTAAGGGAGTGCTTGATTTGCTATTCACACAAGATATTGAGAAAATGTGGAGTTGAAGAAGCCAAGTTACTGCCTCAGAGTTGCAATTTGTGGTACTGGAACTTGACTAATTAGCAGATGTCAGATCAGGGTTTTGTCTTTATTCTCATTTATTAGTGCTTATTTATCTCTAGAAAGGAATTGTCATAATTCTTCCTTTGTCCTAACCAGATTTCTTTTTTTTAGTATCTTGAGCTTTGTGAGGAAAAAGGTTGCCTTTTCACATAAAAATGTCAGTACTTTGAGTCCTTCTTACAAGGAGGACCAGAAGGGAGCATTACTTTACCTAAATAGCAGCAGATGAAAAATCAGGCCAGCATCCATCATATAACATATCTTCATTTTGTTGTAATAAATTTTTCCTTCTGCTTTCATTTTCTGCTGTGTTTTCTCTTGAGAATTGGAAAGCAAAGTTTTTCCTACCAGGCTCAGAAAATCAATCTGGTCCATCTAAAGAAATAACTCAGACACAAAGCAGCATTTACAATCTTCTTTTTTCCTTGAGAAATTTGTTGGAGTCTTCAGACTATGATTGTCATTGAACTTACAATTGGGTAAATGGGATGATTCTTTCATTTTTGATGTACCTGGAATAAAAGTGACAAGTTAATACCAGCTTTGCTTCTATTCTGCAGACCTGTTTCTTGGGTAACTTTGAACATTATTCACTCAAGATTGGAACTATCAGGATTAAAGTGAATAATCCTCAAGGGAAAAAAAGTGAGCATATCAAAAAATATTACCATATCTGGTAAAGATAATTGAATGTACATAGTGTAACTCTAAATAAGAATACATTGAAAATTAAAAGAAATACCCCGAAACAACTGGAACAGAAAAAGAAATTGCAGAAAGAAACTGTGTGAGTGGAGAAAGTAATAATGATAAATGGCAAGGTAAAAGACCAAAAACTCCCCAAGGAAATGGCTCAAGGGAGCAAGCTATTCAGTTACAAGGATAGCCAAAAGTAATCCTGCAGAAGTTTGAAAGAAAGCTAAGAAGGCGAAGGTGAATAAGTAGTTCTGTTGAACATTTTCCACACCTCTTCTCCTTTGTTAATTTAGTTAGAAAAAAGTGAATTGCCTTACATCATGTTCTGGAATGTGATATGATTAGACAGTGTGAAAGCACGAGATGAAGCCATTAAAAACACATAATTCAAGGGAAAATATATATTGCTTTTGACAGTCAGAACCTGTGGAGCCAAACTCTGGTGGGCAATGATGGGGCTGTCTTTTGTGATCTTCAGCCATCTGGTCCATCTCTCGTAGTATGAGCACATGGTGAGGTATGAATATATCCACAGGTTTTGTAGAATTTTTCATATTGAAAGAGTTTATATCCATAACAATCCCATTCAGTGAATGCAAAACAAATGAGAAGACATAATTTGGTAGTACCTAAATATGAATACGTATCAAGTGGTATAATATCACTGTTTTATTAAACAAAGCCTAAGATAATTACATGAGTACTTGTGATGCAGGTCACATTTAACTACTTTGAATAACAGAGAGGGTGAAGACAGTAGAAACAGCTCAAAGGACATTGTTTCCTTTTCCAAGTTTAATTTAATTTCATATTAACATTTTTGAGAATGCTGTGTGAAGTTTCCTCTTGAAATGGAATTGATAGTGGCAGCTATAGTTAAAGGTAGCATGGATTTTCTGGAGGTCAAAACCCAGGGCTACTCTGGCTGCCTTGAACACATAATTATGTCAGAATTCCATGACCTGGAGGAATAAACAAGGGAGTACTTAAGGAGGAAGTGCAGCAGACCTTTTAGCCCTTTCCTGTTAGTGAAATTCTGCCTAACTCATAGGCCAGGAGAGTCATCTAAATTCCTGATATCTGACTTGTGGGCATTTTACTGTGTCTCTATTGACCTACAAAATTCCTAGTTTCCATTTTTGAGAACATTGGAATGTCTAAGAGATTGCTTGTGATGGTGTTCACAGGAGTCTCAGATTGAGGGAAGAGACAAGGATTTGACTCCATGTTCAGAAGGCTTGATTTACTATTTCATTATATATATTATATTAAAACTATACTAAAAGAATAGAAGAAAGGATTTCATCAGAAGGCTGGCTAAGAATAGAAAAAGAAAGAATGAATAACAAAGGTTTGTGGCTTGGACTCTCTCTGTCTGAGCCAGCTGACTGTGATTGGCCATTAATTAGAAACAACCACATGAGACCAACCACAGATGCACCTGTTGCATTCCACAGCAGCAGATAACCATTGTTTACATTTTGTTCCTGAGGCCTCCCAGCTTCTCAGGAGAAAAAATCCTAAGGAAATGATTTTTCATAAAAGATGTCTGCAACAATTGCTGGATTTTTTGTTTGGAAAAAAAAATTTGACTTTTCAGAAATCTAGAAAATTAAAATGTGTTGAACTTTTGATGTTATATTTTTCCAGAGGTATGAAATAAATTTTCTTTTTTCTGCCTATCAATTAATGCTAACGAGTGCCACTTTCAAGATGAGCAACACTCAGTGCTAATTATCTTGAGCACTGAAGGATCATGGAAGGACGATCCTTCATGCAGCTTTTGCATTCTCAAGAATTTACCTCTCCTTTTCCATCTGTGTAGTCAAGAAAATATTCCCATGCCATGGCAAAACAATATGAGGAAAACTTCCATAATTTTAGCCTCTTCCTGAATGTTCAGCAGGCTCTTGCTGAGAAGAGCCAGCCCCACACTAGCAGGTCACAGAGAAACAGCCTGTGTGCAATCAAGGTTTTAAAGTCTTTCCAAAGCCCAGGGTACAAAAGGAGATCACATTGGTTTGGTGTTTTGGTACAGGAATTATGACAGACTCTCAAGATTAGCCATACTGGTGTTATCATTGTATTGCAAGAGTTCCATATTGCCAGAGTTTCTTACTTCCTTGATGTTTCTCGTGGGCAGCTCCTCTAAGCACTGACTGTTCCTGGTCCTTGCAGCAGCCAACTGACTCCAGCTCCCTCAACCAACCAACCCACTCTTTTATAACACTCCTCTTATTGGCTACAGCTGTGGCCTGTTAACATCAGGCCTGCTCCTAATCTTTAGTAATTGGTTCAGCTGCAACTCTTTAGGGGATAAGATTACTTTCTATAATACCTTTATTTACTTATATTGTATTCCCCTACATAATGGGGCTAAGCACTTAACAAATGTTCATGACCTCCCACAGCATGGAATAAATGGCACATTTTATAACCCTTCAGAGGAACAGGTCAAGACACAAATGCAATGAAAATGATAAACTCATTCCAGGCAGTCAGTCTGATCTACAACTAATGAAAAATAGCTCCAAACATGAAATGTATTGAAGTTACACTGTGTTGGCCCTACTATAATGGAGATAACCATACAGTCAGCTTTGCAGTCAAGGTACACCTAAAGCTGGAAGGACAAGCTAAATACAGATCTAACCCTGAACTGATCATATCAAGTCAGAGCTGCTCATCAGGGAAGGCACAGGGCAATGCTGACAATAAAACATGGGTGAGGCTGAAAACCTATGGATGGGAAAAATCATGCAAATACACAAATTTAAATCCAACAATGGTCTTTTGTAAGTCAAGTGAAAAGTCTTAAAATGCAAAAAGGCTTGAACCAGAAGCCATTATAGAAAGTTTCAGAATAGCATGAACATACTTCAACTTTTGAAGCAAGTAATAATTCCAGTAGTGGCATTTTGTATTAATTGAAATATTTTCACCAGTTTCTTGGGCACTTCAAGTAGGAGAAAACCGCAATATTCAAGTAGAAAAGTAATAAAACTACAAATCTCAATATATCTTAAAGTCACAGAGGCAGTCCCTCAGCAATTAAGAATAAGTTTTAAAGGGCTCTCAATTACATAAAGGAGGTTACTGCACATTTTATTGGAAAGATGGCAGATACTTGTCAAAGACAGTATCAGAAAGAATTTGGAAGAGGTAGGAAAAGAATCATAAATTGGAATGAGTACAATATTTAAAAATAAAAATATTAAATTCTCTAACTTAATTTGGTGCATTTAGGCTTGAAGTCTGAATTTTGGCTCATTATATATAAGTGTAAATTCTAAAGAATGTTCATTACAGAGAAGAGAAGAAAAGAAATAATTAACTGTGGTATTTAATCCTCTGTAATGTCATTGAATGTAGATCTGCAGACTATGCACGGTTCTTGAGACAGGCACTGATCTTTGTGTCCTGTCCTAATATTGCTCACTGTTCCTGATGTGATGCAGGCAGAACATGATATAAAATGGATGTGGGCCTGCAGCAGCACTTTGCAGTCTGGCAACAATTCTCCTAATCATTATAAATAGCACTGATAAACTCTGATATCAACTGTATTCCCATCTCCACTTGTGCAGGGATGTAGAAGATAGGTTCACCACTTGTCTCTGAATCCTCATAGCAGATTCCTCATGTGAACAGGATCTTTTATTTAATTGTCTGTGCAGTTCGTGAGGAACCCCATGCAGGTCTAAAAGAGAGGACAAGATCATAATGAATTTATCATATAGACTTTCAGGTCAGAATCCAGAGTGTTCTAGTTCTTAGTTCAATGCTTACTCCAATAAGTAACAATGAGAAAAATCCTGGTTCTTTTAAAAAAGTTAACAATTTTTACTACTGGTTTTCATGCAGCCAGGATTCCACCTTTACCTCTCAGGACTGAGACGTTCCAGTATCACCTCTAAAAGGGACTCTGGCTCTGTAAAGACAAAATTCACTGTGCAATGCTCTTATAAAAATTCACTCTTACTTCTTGGTCAGTGTCTTCTTCCAGAAAAAATCTCAAAGTATGAATGGTAACTTGCCTTGAAAACAGTTAGTGTTCCCTCTCTCCTTTCATAACTTCTGAGTTCAGTGAATTCTGTCCTTCTTTGTTTGCACTTACTTGACATCGTTCATTTATGTAAAAAATTATTTCTCTTCCCTTGTAATCTTCTAAATGCAGATAAGCTTTCTAACTCTGGGCACTCATACTGTGTAAGAAATTCACATTTCGTATGTAAATGTTGGCTCATCCTCCCTTTCAAACAGGTTGAGTTCAGATATTACCCAATGATTGCTTTTGCAACAATTACCCTCAGGTATTTTCCTTCTTACACCCCCAGCTGCACTTTTCACAGTTTTAAGTAAATAAGGGCAATTAACAGCTGTACTGAATTTCTCCTTTGGATCGTAATATTATTGTGATAGAAGTTTAATATTGTACCAGCTGGCTAAAAGATGTTGCAAAGAAAATTAAAATTCTTTACAGAGTTTTTGCTATTTAAAGAATTGTTATCACATACCACAGGGGACCATATAAAATCCCAGTAAAGTGGCTGAATTCCCAAGTGAGCAAAGCTATGAGAGGATATTGATTTATTTCTTCACAGTAACAACTGCAGAAAAGACCAAACCCTTCCAATTCATAAAAATATAAGTTTTAGTACATGACTCATGAAAATATCCACTTTTTAAGCAGTGAAAACTGAAAGCATGCAGAGAAGAGAGAACCCTGAATGGGGAGTTTTATTATTTCAGAGCTAAAAATGAAAGAGAAAGGTATCTAGAGGAGCAAGTGCTTTAATTAGCATAACTCTCTATTACTTAACTTCTCCCAGTACCAGAATAAAGCCTTTAAAAATGAAGAGAAGAGAAAAATCTCCATCACTGGGGAAAGAGGCAGCATTTAGAAGTGACATTAGTGGTGTCAGATTGTCTTTGCTCAATCCACTCCTGCAAATTATTCCTCAGCCTGAGCAAGACTTTTACAAACTGCCTTATTTTGGTGCATAAGGCCATAAAAAAATACTATTTAATTGCCTCAAAAATACTTTCTAAAGATAGGCATCTTATGAAACAGCTCTTCTGAAGACAGAATACACGAACAAAATCTTTTCATGTGCAAAGAATTCTGTCTTCCCGCCAACAAATCGCTTCCAGGTAAATTTGAGAATTATTTAGTCAAAGTTAGCCAAATAAATTATTCAGGAAGAAACCTATTGAAAAAAAATTAAACTCTCTGCATGCCAGTTAAAGTATAAACTAATAACTGACAAGTAGTGACATAATTATTTATTATTAGTTTGGTCTAAATTAACATGTGATTTACACCAAATCAACTATGACTTACTCAAGTAATAGGTTTGCCCTCCCAGCATCACATATAATACTGAAGAGTGTTCAACCTATCATATTTTTTCCACAGTATTCATGAGCTTGCTAATCAGAAGCAATTGATAATATTAAATATTTAATTCTGTAATGTTTTATTAATCTCTGCTCATGAAATGTTAATAGCAAAGTTTGGCTAATATAGTATGGAGTTCTTGGTAAATGTAGCACTTTGCTTCTTAATGCTGTGTGTTTTGTAATGGCCATGGAGTAACAGAATCAAAAAGACACCACCATGAGGATTAAATGCACACCCACTAGCACCAGAAAAATAAAATGCAGTCTACACTCTGAAAAAGAGAGTATGATTTTTCTCAGGTCTCTCCAAGGATCTGGAGAAAAGTTTAAATTATTAACTTCCTGCAACAAACTGTCCAGCATTAACTTTAGTTTAATGACATGATGTGTAATTTTCGAGGAGTACACTGGGCTAATCTTCCTGGATGACTAAATCTCCAATTAGCACAGCAACACTGGGCTGTGTGTGGGATGACTGTGAATTACAGTGCAGGGATAACAAAACCACCAAGGTGTAGCGAAATAAAACTTCTAAGTTTCTGTTTAAACAGGCCCTAAAAGACTCCTGTGCTCCTCTGGATGCTGCACTTCCTCATCTCACATTCTCACTTCTTTCTTTAAAACCAAGCAGCTTTCAACCTCTTTGCCACCCCTTCTTGAAAGATATTTAAACTCCCATCCCAGCCTTCAAAAATCCTCTATTCACTATTAAAAAAAAAGAAAACGTTAGAGCTGATAATTCTGAAGTTGTTTATGGCCACACCCCTGGCTGTGGAACTCTCTGCCACTGCTTTTCTTCTACCCTCAGGAGCACATTTAGGGTTAATGGAGAACAGGAACATTTAGGGTTAATGCAGAGCAGGAACTCTTCTGCAGATCCTGTCAATCCCCAGTTATTATCTGCAGTGGGTAACATCCAATTATTCTGGTCACCCAGAGGTAAAAACCAGAAAAGTCTGTTAAATAACTTGAGCCTAGAAGATGAATTTCAGTTCAGAATCAGGACATAGGTGGGATTATTAACAAAAAGAGGTAGACTTGTCCAAAACAATACTTAGCTATGGAAACACACTGTGTTTCCTGCAGTCACAAGAAAACAACAAAAATGTTTTGTTCTACTTATTAGCAGAGAGTTCTGGCACTTACAGGGCTGCTGCTCTTTGCACATGTAACAAACCCAGTGATTTAAACGAGTGCCAGAATAATCACAAGGACCCAGGATAACTGGGCAAATCTTTTTTGACTCAGTTGATCTTACTGACACTTCATGAGCTACCGAAGGTCTAAAAGTGCAAATCTTCCCAATCCACAGAAAACTGCTGCATTATTAATTGGACTACTCAGTATTATGTTTGGGTTTCAAACAACTAGTCAACATTACCTTTTAAGACTGAAACTTGTTTGATAATATCAAAATTAACACCAAAAAAAACCCCTTTCCTGTCCCCACTCCACTATTCCCAAAAGGCAGGATAAGTTCAGACAGCCTGCAGAAGCTGGTGAGGTAACACCAGCACTTTGCAAAGTGAAGTTAAGGTCAAATGCTTTAACATCCTTGGCTATCCTGAGAAGGCAACTGCTTGGGCTGCTACCCTGGCTTTTATTTCAGTTTCAAGGAAAGAATTCTTAAACTCTTTAACATAAATTGAAATTCTTGACACCTTACTGAGAAAGTCTCAAAGCCCCAGGGGTTCAACTAAACACTCTCCCTGGAGAAGTGTCCAGGGGCTATCCAGCTAATATGCTTTTACCCTAAAAAAATGACCTATTTTACGAATTTAAAAAAAAAAAAAGGATTTATGACAGCATGTTACAAGTGTGGGAATCCACAAAATTAGAGGGAAAATTAGAGGGTTTTGGGGAAAGCTGCAAAAGGCAGGCCTCAGACACAGCAGAACTGTGAGTAGAGCTAAGCAGCAGCCATGAGATTGGTCAGCAGGAAAATTATTTAAACTGTAGAAAAGGCAAAGACAAATAGAACAATGGTCTGTGTATTAACACTTGTCTGAATAACTCTCTAAGCTGCAGAAAGTTTATCTAGCAAGATATTAGGAAGGTTAAAGCTTAATAATGGAGCTCTGTGCATTGTGTTTTAAGGCTCACAAGCAGGTATTGTATTTGAAATAAGCAAGCATTGTTTAACCAAAGGTACCTGTGCTTATAGTGGTTGGATGGAACTACTGTCAATGAGCTTTTGCTTTGTGGGATTGGTCAAGAAGCTTATAAAGTAAGTTGTAGCATTAAGTTTTTTAGCCTGCTGCCTGGGATGTGAGCTGCTGGCATCTTCCCATTGTCATAATCATGTAATGACACTGATGGTGAAAAATAAACAGCTCAAGGCACGTTCCACAGCAGCCCCGTCTCGTTTGCATCTGTAAATTAAACCCCCCTTGCTGGTGTCAAAAAGTTATGGTTTTGTTTCAGCTTCAGCAAGGCTCATGCAAGCACTGGTTCTGTGTGAGGCTTGAAGTGAAACATGCCAGAGCAGGGCTTTGTCTCCTTCCAGCAGTAGCATTCCCACCAGCATCATTCCATCCATAATTTAAGGGAAAAACCTACCAAAGTGCAAGGACACATTAAACTCCCCTTCAGAAATCAATACACACAGTACAGTAACACAATCATGAAATAGAAATATTTTTGAAAATAAATCCCCTCAAAAAGAAAGATCCAGCGTATTGTACAGCTCTTTCCCCCTTTGAAAGCTCCTCTCACATTATCCCAGTGTTAAAAACAAGCTGAAAATGAGGTTGTGCAGTCTGCTGGAAAAATGTTGCTTTAAAGATTTTATGGAAGAACTGCCATATTCAATATCCTAGTGTTTTCTTGGGTTTTTTGGGTGGGTTTTTTTTTTCGGTTTTTTTGGGGTTTTTTTGTGGTTGTTTTTTGATGGTTTTTTTGGGGTTTTTTTTTTGTTGTTGTTGGTTTGTTGGCTTTTTGTAAGGGTTTGTATTTCAGTTGTGGTTTTAAGGTTTGGGGTTTTGGATTTTTTGCTTCCCCTCCCCCAGTCATTCATTAGGAATGTGTGCCTGTTAGTGTATTTATGAACTCGAGTATTTTGATTTTATAAATAAAGCTGTCCCTCAGCACAACCCTGACCTATATTATCTACAGTTTCACATCTATTCTAGATATATTTATATGCACCTTATTAATGAGGTATCTGCTTTCAGTTACAGGTGCATTTGCTACCCTCACAAAGAAACATCCTTTCTCTTTAAAAGCAGGAGCTGTAACCACAAACAATAACCAATATTGACACAGAAAGAGCTGAGAACAGATCTCAAGTGTCTCATGTACAATTCCAAATTAAATATATTCCTTATTATCCTTATTAGAAACAATAACATGTATATCAATTATTACCAGTACAATTTTCACCCTTGAAAGATAGCCCATGAGGCATAACTGGTTTTCTCCAGCCCAGATAATTATCAAATATCTTGTTTTTTCCATGATAAATCCATGTGCAAAAGGAAGCCAGGGAATCAGTGTGGGAGACTGGCAGGGAAGAGCTGAGGACTGCATCTCATGGAAGCAAACAAACAAAAAAAGCATCAGAGCTGCAAATGTTTGCTGAACAATCACCTGGTGCACAAAAATCTGTAATTAGTGCTGATAGATTTTTGGGATGATGCCCCAGCTCATATATTACTCCAGTCACTTCTCTTTACCACTTTGAAAACGCTGCCAAATTATTACCCAGTCTCTGGTAATTGCTCTGCATTTGTCTCATCACCACAAACACTTGTGCTAAGAGACCTTGAGCTGTGTTAATACCCTGACAAAACACATGCAGCCTCCCACAGCCCTCATCAGTCATCTCTCCTTTGCATAAATATCCTTCCCCTCCTGTCAGCATCAGCAAAAATGCCAAAGAAACCGAAACACAAAATGCAATGACTGCGTGAAGAACGGAGCGCAGTAATTGTGCTTCTCAGTGCTTTCCCTTGTTCCACAGAGCCCCTCACATTTTCCTCTGGCCACGTTGCCACAAACCCCAGTGATGTCTCTGAATGTCTCAAGCACCTGTGCTCCATTCAACTTGCCATCTTAAATTTAAATAACAGCTATAGTTCTGCTCTTCGGCCCCCAGCGTCTGACCAATTCACACTTTTCCATCCTGAAATTTATCTGTTTGGGATTTTTGGTCGTGTTGAAATGTTTGCTCTACATTTTCCTTAGAAAAAGGTAGAATTATGGATTCTGCCAAAGTGGTCCATCCTACTACTTCTGACAAACCATGACTGTGACTAATAAAGACAGGGATGATTAACATCCAAGAAGGGCCATCACATGGTAAAAGGGTTTACAGCTTAACCATTATACAGGAATTTGCTTTGTATTCTTTTATTGCTTCTAAAAGAAGTGCTGAAATTAATCTGAAGGAATTTGTTGATCTCTTTTAAACACTGATATTCCTACCAATTCTCTCTCAGAAGCTGATTTCCAGTATGCTGTAAAAGATGAGGACAATTAACTGGTTGTAGACTAAATCAAGCTTTGCCAGAGGCCAAGAGAAATCCTTTTCCTTACCTGTATATCCTGAGAACACTGAATTGAAACAGGAAATTCAGGATAAGAAGAGAAAAAGGCTTTGTCAGGCAAAATGTTAATTCTGGTTAAATCCAAAGGTCTCATCACAGCAAGGGAAAGCAGAATTTATCTGAAGAGTAGATCCGTTTAGTGAAATTACTATAAACACTTCTAACACTCTTAATACTTTCATTTAAGTACTTAAAATTCAATACTTAAAATAAGTAAACAATAATATGTTATTCAAAGAAGATTAATGTCACCTACTACTCAGCTGTTGAAATCCACACATGCACTATTTTTTGAATGAATAATTATGCAAATAGCCAAGCAATCAACCAAACAGTGCCTGTCCCATGTGGGAATGAAGCCAGCTGGGATAAATAGTGGTTTAGCCTCAGTATCAGATACAGAAAGCATCAACCTGAGGCCATGGGAAGCAGGGTATTGAAAAGGAAATATCTAGTCAGTCTTCCACCTGGTGAGGTGACAAGGGACCTCAGGATGAGGGAAGAGACGAGGATCTGACTCCATGGTTCAGAAGGCTTGATTTACTATTTTATGATACATATTACCTTAAAACTATACTAAAAGAATAGAAGAAAGAGTTTCCATCAGAAGTCTGGCTAAGAATAGAAAAAGAAGGAACGATAACAAAGGTTTGTGGATTGGCTCTGTGTCCAAGCCAGCTGATTGATTGGCCATTAATTAGAAACAACCACATAAGACAGATGCACCTGTTGCATTCCACAGCAGCAGATAACCATTGTTTACATTTTGTTCCTGAGGCCTCTCAACTTCTCAGGAGAAGAAATCCTAAGGAAAGGATTTTTTCATAAAAGATGTCTGCGATAATAGGTAGCACATATTTTTTATTTTTTCTGTATTTAAGAAAAAAAGAAAAACCAAAATAAAATGAGCATTTGGTACATAATCCAAATAGCAACTACTGATTTTTGTCCAAAGGGATATTCTTCATTTGTTTCTTACATTTATTCTAATCTTTGACGGTGTCCACAGAGGTCTCAGGTTGAGGAAAGAGACCAGGATCTGATCCATGTTTCAGAAGGCTGATTTATTATTTTATTATATATATTGCATTAAAACTATACTAAAAGTATAGAAGAAAGGACTTCATCAGAAGTCTAGCTAAGAATAGAAAAAGAAAGAAAATTATAACAAAGGCAGCTATATCAGACTTGCTGTCTGAGTCAGCTGGGCTGTGATTGGGCATTAATTTAAAACAACCAACATGGACCAATCACAGATCCACCCGTTGCATTCCACAGCAGCAAATATTGTCATTACATTGCAAGGGTTCCCTATTGATAGAGTTTTGTACCCCCTTGATGTTTCTTGTAGGCAGTTCCTCCAGGCACTGACTCTTCCTCATCCTCACAGCAACCAACTGACTCCAGTTCCCACCAATCCACTCTTTTATAACACTCTGCTTATTGGCTACAGCTGTGGCCTGTTAAAATCAGGCCTGTTCCCAACCTCTAATTATTGGCTCAGCTGCAACTCTTTAGGGGGTAAGATTACTTTCTATACTACCTTTCTTTACCTATATTCTATTCCCCTTCATCCCTGTATTTTTCCAAAATGGTTTACCCCAGATTGTACCCTCTCCCTTTACCTGTGTAATCCCTTTCCTTTGCTGAGATCATCCCCAAATCCCCACCCTGGCTCTCTGTCAATCACTCAGCATCCCATCTCCTCCATCTAGAAGTTTTGGTCCAGGATATTGAGTGATTAGCCAGGGGCTAGGAATCAATGCCCCAAGTGTTTCTCCATCCACTGTCCTAAATTTCCATCCCCCATTACCCATCCCTTAGGGTCACTTATTGGTCAGTAAAATGTTATCTACTTTCAGTTTCCACCTCCCTTTAAATGTAACCTTGGCACCTCTCCCAGGGCTCTCAGCAGGTGTAGGTGAGGTTGTAGGGGCTTCCTGGAGCTCCTGAAATAAACCTTGGATTAACCCCTGCTAAGAGTCGACCCTTCATCTTCTGCTGTTGTTCCAGCATCTCCTCTACTGCAGGAGATCAGCCTGGCTGCCTTCTGTCCTTCTGTACCCCAAGGATCAGCCTGGCTGCCTTAATCAGGACATATTTAACCATAATCAACCTTGATTCATCATTTTAAACCTTGGTCCAATAGGGAATTATGTGATAAGGAGATGCAGCAGGCCAAAGGGACAGAACAGTAATCCAGGAGAGGTTTCACAGTGCATTAACCTGGCAAGAAACTCTCTTACCAGCCACAGCACTGACTGCATAAAATGTGACATACACCAAAGTCCTTTCAATTTGCCACATCATTTGGGCCAAGTTTGTTTTGTTAATTCTTGTAAAAAAATGCCAGACTGGAGGTGTTGGAGTCCAAATCCCTTTTTTACCAGTAGAGAAGGAAAGACAACAGCAGCTCCTGTGTACTGCTGTGCTTCAGTCCAATTCTGGAATGGCTGCCCCTGGGCTGGGAATAGCTTTTTATCTGCCATATTAATTCATATCCAATTAAATATGACAGTTTCATTAACCACCTTATTTCTTATTAACTTGTTACAACAATCTTATTGTTACCACAGTGGCTAAAACTAATGAATTATCCAATTTTTTGTCTGTTTAGCACTGGACACCCTCTTATCCATGCTGCAGAGGCAAAGGAGAGGCCTCCAAAGAACTTCAGCTATTTCTAAACTGGGGTAAATTCAGCTGTGTAGCCTGTGTGGAATATTACCAGTATCTCAAGCCATGTCAATGTGTCTACTCACCACTGCATATGGCTAATTTTGTGAATTCTTATGAGACCATGATTCAAAGAGGTTTTTCTTACATGTCTGCCCTAATTCAGCAGTGCCAGTGGCTGAGTATTATTCCTCTGAAGGAACTGATCAGAGCTCATCAGACATGCAGCTAAACAAAGCTTATGCTTAGAGAATTCATTGGAGCTGTTTCAGGCAGAAGGTTTGCAAATGTCTGTGACCTCAAGTGAGGAGAATGACTCTTAAGCAAAACAAAAAACACAGAAGATATGCAGAAGATGGAAAACTAGCACATGTCAGAAAAAGCTGATATTAAGTGGTGCAAGCAGAAATGTTTTATTTAAAAGATGCCATTCACTACAAGGCTTCTATCTTATTGTCAAAACCAGCAAGAATTTTAAAAAGGGCTTCTTGAGAGTAATTATGAATAAACAGGACACTGTGGAGCTTTAACTCATGAAGCCACATTAATGGAGGAAACTCTCGTAGCCTTAGCTTCAAATATTTCAAATCCCATAATGCCAACTTCTGAGCCAATCTGGATATCAGTGTGGTCCATCCACACAGAATTCCTATATGTGTCCAAAAATATGTGTGTATATAGCAGAGCAGCCCTCTCATTTGAATCTCCTGAGAAAGGAACAACACTCATTATGTTTAGTTCACACTTTTTTTTACGATCTAGCCTGTGTTTGATCATTTTACAGTTTATTCACAGGAGAAAGAGGAGTAGACTGTGAATGAGTAATACCAACAAAACGCAGGTACCTGTTTCTTACAGTCATCTTTCTTATAGTCATCTCCAAAAATGCTTGCTGTTGTGATCAGCATTTCAGTTACATCTGTGCATTTTAAGTGCTTTATTCCAGTTCCACTCCCATTTGCCATAACAGATCCATGGAGTCAGTGGAGCAGCACAGGCATAACCAAGGGATTAATTTACTCATTAGCAGTTAAGGCCACGGCCACAAGCAATTTTAAGTCCTGCAGCATGTCACAAATGATAATCGTATTGAGCTGCTCACAGCATCTTCTTCTCTGTTTTAATTTCCAAGGATAAATGGAGCAGCAGAGTCTCAGAGTTCCCAGAGCACCTCCTTGAACATGTACATCTCTCCTAGGATGCTTTTAAGGGCACAGCTCCCAGCCTCATCTGCCCATTTGCCAGCTTCTCATGCAAGTGTGCCTTCCCTTCAGCCAAGCTGCCCTTACACACAGAAACTCAGAACTGGCTGGTTTCTCCCAAGGTATTCTACAGATTTCTTTCTCTTACAATGACTTAGGAGGAAAAAAAATTCACCAAAAATATCCTTTTGGAGTTCAGAGAAAAAGCTGGTGTTTAGATATAAAAATGAATGCAAAACTCATCAGCATATAGGCAGAAAAAAAAAAAAAAACGAAAAAAAAAACCAGTCCTAAATAGATTGTGTTTTCTTGCTCTGTGTTATGTGACTTGAGGGCCACCAAGGTGATCACAGGGATGGAGCACCTTGGCTACAAGGAAAGACTGAGGAAACGGGGGTTGTTCAGCCTAGAAAAGGGAAGGCTTTGGGGTAACCTGCAGCCTTCCAGGACCTGAGTGGAGCCTGCAGGAAAGATGGAGAGAAACTTCCTACCAGAGCCTGGAGTGACCGTGCAAGGGGGAATGGCTTCAGACTGACAAAAAATTTGGATTAGATAGACAGATTCTCATATGCAGTAAGGTGTAGGGGGATAGAACAGAAGTAAATGAAGGTGGTATAAAAAGTAATCTTATCCCCTAAAGAGTTGCAGCTGGGTTAATTATTAAGGATTAGGAGCAGGCCTGATGTTAACAGGCCACAGCTGTAGCCAATAAGAACAGTGTTATAAAAATGTGGATTGGTGCAAACTGGAGTCAGTTGGCTGCTGTGAGGACAAGGAAGGGTCAGTGCTTAGAGGAGATGCCTACAAGAAACATCAAGGAGGTACAAAACTCTAGAAATATGGAACCTTTGTAATATAATGACAATAAAACTCCTGCACTATAATGACAACAGTAAGGTTTTTCATTCCCCTCTGACAGTGTAAAGAGACTTGAAGAATATTTATTGCAGCATTAAAACACCAAGGAAGATTAAAGAAGCTTTGATGCAGATATGAATAAAGCCCTTCAGTTTCTGTGTAACTGTGACAGTGATTGCATTTGCAGGTGAGCCAGCCTACGCATGACTGTGCTAGCCAACAAATGCAATTATAAAGGAAAACAGGAACATTGCCTAGGAAAATATCGCATGTAAAAATCACAGCAGTTTGATCTTCAGTACGGCTCCCCAGCCATCAGGTGCTCCACAGGACATAGATAAGTAATTTAAAAGTTTATGTCTTACCAGCAGGGCATCATGTAAACAAAAAATATTCACCTTTTCTTTGTCCTCTCTGCTCACATTTCATAAAATAGCAGAACTAAATGCCAAACACCTTCCATAACTCTGCTGCCTTTGCTTTCTTCCCTGCTCTTTTCCCTGAAGGTGCAGTGAGTACACTGAACTCAACACATTCTGACAACGAGATGGGATTATGTGCTTTCCCCTGGCTTCCTCTGTGGATGAGACACCCTGGCACAATTCAGCAACACTTCAGATAAGAGTAGGCTGAGAAGTGGGAGGAGATAAATGAAATGAAGAGCAGAAGTGATAGCATTGCATTTCTGCCAGCATTAACATACTTCCAGTGTGGCTATGGATATCACAGGGTGAAATCCTGGATCCACAGCAGTTCAAGATTTGCCATTTCTGAAATAGGCTGCTATTTTCCTTAAACTTACACAGTTTTTGGCGTTTGAATGCCTAGACTCATTTCCCACATGTAAATGGTGGGGTTTTTTTGTAAAAAGCCAACCAGTACTTTCCTGCAGTATCTTGCCAGATTAATTCTGGCCCCATTTGAAAATTGACACTTTGGCAATCCCTCAGCACAACTGATTCAGGGGATTGTGAAGATGAAATTAGAGAAAAATACATTATTTTGTTTCTTTGTAAGAGAGAGGCCTGAACATTTTTTGCTTCATGAAGAAGGGAGAGTAGCTGGAGTTGAAAAAATTAAATGAAGTGTGACAGTGTTCACAGGGGTCTTAGGATGAGGGAAGAGACGAGGATCTGACTCCATGTTTCAGAAGGCTTGATTTATTATTTTATTACATATGTTACATTAAAACTATACTAAAAGAATAGAAGAAAAGGTTTCATCAGAAGGCTGGCTAAGAATAGAAAAAGAAAGAATGATAACAAAGGCTTGTGGCTCGGGGCTCTGTGTCCAAGTCAGCTGGGCTGTGATTGGCCATTAATTAGAAACAACCACATGAGACCAATCCCAGATGCACCTGTTGCATTCCACAGCAGCAGATAACCATTGTTTACATTTTGTTCCTGAGGCCTCTCAGGAGGAAAAACCCTAAGGAAAGGATTTTCCATAAAAGATGTCTGTGACAATGAAGTGTAGGTGCCTCAGCCACACTGAACAAAGTCAGAACTCCCCTTGACTTGTTATACCTCTGTCTGTTGGCACAGAGCAGAAGCCACTCAGCTGCACAGAGCTGGTACAGTCCTGGTCCCTCTCACTCTCTGAGCATTCCTCCTCACCCAAAAATATTGTTTCTTTCTTGGGAAGCCGAGTCTTTCCTACTGTAGGTACAAAGACTTCTCAGTCTTCACCTGCTGGATGCATTGGCCAGGTTCCCTGACACTTAACCACAAAGTATTCCATGCTAGACACCAGAGAAACTACAATAAATAAAGCACTTTATGTATATCTTTACTCAGTCTTCAGTCAGGGCTTCTTTAACATGACAGGCACTCAACTGCAATGTTAATGTTGGTTGGCTTTTAACAAAAAAAAACACCATTTACATGTGGGAAATTAGTCTAGGCATTCAAACGCCAAAAACTGTGTAAGTTTAAGGAAAATAGCAGCCTATTTCAGAAATGGCAAATCTTGAACTGGTGTGGATCTAGGAATGGATCTACAACTCCAGAAGAAACATAATATCTAATTATTAAATAATTCAGCTTAAAAGAGCTGTTAATTATAGGAAGAAAAACTTCAAAATATGAATTCAGTGAATTCACAGCTAATATAATTGGCATAATTTCAATGCATTTGACAGAACTGAAATTCTGACGTTTTTGGATGAACTAAAAAGCTGGATTCAAAATGCTGCCCTTTACTTTGATTAACTACCTTGCAAGCACCTCACTCATGCTCAGTTTATACAGGACACAAAATCTTTGCTGTGCTCCAGTATTAGCAGAAGCTTTACCCACTTAATTATTTAAGATAATACAATAAAGTGGTCACTGACCTGGGAGAATAATTAGAGAGACACTCACTAAGCTTTAGATCATCAGCACAAAAACTAAATCTCCATATTTTCTGTGAAGATACAGCTCCAGAAATTTATTCAACACTGCCATCTGTACTTCTCAAAAGAGAAATACATTTTTTTTAAATAAAATGTGGAATCTTAGTGGTAGACAAGTAAAGCCTAATATTTTGCCTAAATTTGCATCAGGGAGTATTAAAATGTTTAACCTTCAGACTGTAGAATCTTACCTTCTCCTGTGCAGTACTGCAATCTCTGCCCATTTCTCTCATTTCTCAAATAGGATTGCCATTAGAAGCAATTACTAAATTAAACTATTTGTTTCAGAATTGCTCCTAAAAGATCAAAAACACTCTTGGGGAAGCCTCTGAGAGCAGTTGGATAGACTGAAAGGAACTGGAGTTGAATTATTTAAGCCCTACATGTAAATCCTTTTGTGCACATTACAATACTTTTCAATTTATAGACATGATTGTTTCTTAAAATCCTCATTCAGAAATAATGTAGAATAAATGAAGTTTCTAAAATAAAGTTACCATTTCCAATGTACCTTTGCCAAAAGCACTGATGTGACTGGTTGATCTCCAGCCTGTTCTGTTAAAAGTTGTGGCTTTTATCTGCCCATTCTAAGCAAGTTTTGGGCAATTTGAGAGTGGCTCTGCAGTCTGGTGGTCACTTCAGAAGTGGAGTCTAACAAGTGTTTTCCTTTATACAGAATCCGGAACAAGGGGAAGAACTGAGGTCTGTGATTATTTCCAGAACATTCTGTGCTTCAGGCATTAGATGTTATGAGGAGAAATGGAAGACCCACACCCAAAACCCCACTGCACATTCCTGCTCCGAGGCAGGACAGTTCTCATCTGTTTCCCACAGTCACCACTGTTCAGAGCTGTTTTACCACTGTTATAAAGAGCCCCAGATCATGGGCACAAGGTGAATCCTGGCAAATCTCAGGTATGGGCTGAGACTGTCATCAAATACACAGAAATACACAGAAAAAGATTTATAAGTGCTTCACCAGCTAAATCCTCGCTGCTGAGGGACAGCTGCCCCCATGGTCAGTCAAGAGCTGAGCAAAGGTTTTTGTGAATGCTAGTGACATCTAAATACTGGCATCTGAAAGAAGATTTAGTGTCTATTTGAGCCTGCAAATCAACCCTAAGGGGCCTTTTCCCATCCTAGGCTTTCAAAAAGAAAAGATTAATTGACCATCAATAACATTCTTTATCTTCCTGGCAAGCTCTTGTTGGATACAAAATGTAGCTAATCATGTCAATCCATTTCCTTCTGTTGTTGACATGAAATATCATATACCTCCAGGCTGGAAAGCTTTCCTCTTTTTTGATATTGGAATAGTTTTAGGCAACTGAACCTCCAGACAGGGGAGTGAAATTGCCAGGGGAAGGGTGCAGGAGGACCAGTGCCATTTTGCACACAATTCATCATTACTTTATAATCTCTAGAAATTTAGCCCTTCTACAGCCTACCCTGCACTTTGTCTTTTGTTCCTTCAGAGTGAAACGAGTCAGAAAGTTTAAAAGTTCAGCAGAAAATCTTTGAAAGACAATGACCTTCAAAACAATACCCAAGGTACTCTCAAGAGACAATATTCTGATTGTTGCAAAACCACTCCTGTAAAGCTGATGGAAGATAATTTAGAATTGTGCCATTTAAGATACAGCCACTCTCTAATCATTCCCTTCAGCTTAAACTCCACAGGAACAGTTCACTGGCAAGTCTGCATCACTGCATCCTTACTGCTGGCGGGCTTTACATGCACATGTCACAAAAAGACTGTAGAGACTTTTGTTCATCATTTTGCTGTCAAAGTTAGCAGAGGTTTGTGATGAAGTGAAGGGAGACGACCCATCCTAATTGATCAGCATCGAACTCCGATTTATTGATTCAATCAGTCACTTTTTATAACAGTGTTAATTAAGCTCATACATATTGCAAAATCCGAGCTCATCATAGGTCACAGATTACACACCAACCCCTCCTTTTGTTTTCAATACCTGTGGTTTGTTATTGAAACCAAGATTTGTGTTCTCACCCTGATATGAAAGATTCTCAAGGCCTTCATGTTTGTCACTTTTGCTTTCCCATACCTTATCCAAGGAGAAGATATTTACTTGTTATTAAAAACAACCTGAGAACTTCTGCTGTTTACATAAATGTGCCTGAGAATCTTGTTGTTTACAGAAACAGGCTTTGAGAATTTGCTCCTCACAGCTGCCTTTTACTTTTCCATCAGCTGTATATTTTCATGGTCTTTTTTTCCTTCAAGCCATGTCTGAGCAAAATTCTCCAACAGGTTTGGTAATTGTACAAACTTATCTGACAAGAAATTCACCCACCACAGTTCACAAATCATTGTTAGAGGAGGCTCTTGCTTCAGGACCATCAAACAGGTCAGTACTCCCCTCCTGCTGTACTGCACCTACCAGTTGTTAACAAAAGAGTTGCAGGATTCTGTCAAAATTCTATCAAGGCAACTGTCACCTAAGGGCACAACATCTGTGAATTCCACCAAATGCTGTCAAAAATGTCCTGTAGGAAAAGGCACTCCTCAAATACTCTTACAGAGATTTAATCTTAGGTACAGATGTCAAATAAACTCAGTAATACTGCCTTGTACTGGTATGCCCAGTGTCTCCATGGAACTTTCCTGAGAAAAAATTAATTTCCTGCATGATACACATCACCATTGCTCGATTCTGTTGTCTGCCTGCTTCTTCAGCTAGAGAAAGCTGTCCTGTCTCAATCTAAATATTTACTCATGGCATCACAAGGACTGAATAAGTTTGTCAGATGCAGCATGTTCATCAACTGTATTTCTAAATTTAAAAATTAGTAGACTGGAAGTAGAGATAATATCAACTTACACCTAGCACAATAATTTAGGCCACTTGGAATAAAATTCTACTTCCTTAAATTTTCTTATCTCACTTTGCTGACAATGCTGCTTCTGCTATAAAAAGTGTAATCCTGTACACTTTT
This sequence comes from Zonotrichia leucophrys gambelii, assembly GCF_028769735.1. Lineage (NCBI taxonomy): Eukaryota > Metazoa > Chordata > Aves > Passeriformes > Passerellidae > Zonotrichia > Zonotrichia leucophrys. Next base: position 3,703,067 of record NC_088179.1, read on the forward strand.
TTTTACACACAGGAGTGTAACTGCCCATTTTATCTCTATTTTGGTATAGATACCAAAATATATATGGTTAGTATTTGAAAGTTACATGAAGTAAGGCTTTGCAACACTTCAATAAAAACAAGTGTAAGAATGCCTGAGACCACAAAGCAAGGAGAGCCCACCTGCTTGGATAGAGAAATAACACATGCCAACACTGTTATTTTGCACTGTCTGTTCCCTGGGAGACCTTGGGTTTTTACCCCAGGTGACAACAGTCCTCAGAGATGGAGGTCCAGGCTCAGCCTTTGCATTTAAGCATGACAAGAAGAGGTTCTTGCTGTCAATTTGTGTAACTGGATTATCAGAGAATATCACAAAACCCCAGTCTGGATGATAATTTCTGAGGCAAATCAGTTCTCCTTCCTGAATCAGGTATTTTGTTTCCAAGGATCAATTTCCCATATCCTTGTAGCTTTCCTAATACTGAATAATTAAAGACATTTTGACACATTCAAAGAGCTCCATCCAAGTTCCCTTAAAGGAACAACACTGAGTCATTAGTGCCACTGGCAAACACACACAACACATAAATGAAATGGTTTAGGGTATGAGAGCAGCATAAAAAGCACATCAAGAGTCAAAAGTAAGCGTCACTTTTCTTTAATTAAACTCAGTTTAAAACAAATGTATAGACCTCATATATGTAGACATAGAATGCCTGCAGAGAAATTCAAACCTGCACAGGAAAGCCTCCAAACACATTCTAGCCAAGCAACAAGAAACTGTGACCCTAAGAATGCACTGGAGACGTTTTTTCTGTTGGTTTCTTTTAATAACAACTATAGAAAAAACACTTGGCGTGCAGTTTGCTGTGGAAATATTGCAGTCATGTACATGTCAGCCTTCCAAAAAATCCCATCTCAGTCAGGAACACAATTGCAGAATAAAGTAATCAGGCCCTCCCCTCTGTGTGTATGGCAGGCTGGGTATTCACCTGTGCTGCAGTTTCTCCCAAATTCCTTTTCAGTCTCTCCTTGGAAGTGAAACCCTTTTCAGTTGCCCTCTGGCCGATTATTTTCCTGAATTTTCTTGTCTGACACTTCTTTCAGGCCTTGCATATGCTGCAATTTGAACTATTTTCCTCTTTCTCATCCAAGTTAATCTTAGTCACTGCAAAATTTGTGGTATTAAAAAATGGAGAATCAAAATCATGCAGAAAAACTTTATCTCATATCCAGTAAGGTATTGGTCAAATGTACAGAAAAGGTTGCGCTGAGTTCTGCACCAGACTGACTTTTTTAATATCATATCAGTGATATTCTACTCTGCAGAGTATGAACAGGGACTTGTGGTTCAGGGGGTTTTGTGCATTTAGAACTTTCAGAAATGTGCCCCTTAGCAGATTAGATATCAAGGTACATCTTTGTACATCAGCAGAGGTATCCAGGTGAATAACTAGGCAGCAGATGATAAATTTGTCCTCTGGGATTGATGTTTTGATTTTGTGGCTTAAATACTTTATTATCTACCTGATAAGTTATTTTTATATTATACTACCTTTTTGGTCTAAAGTAAAAAGACTAATTTCTATGCCTGTGTTCAAAGCCATTATCTCCAAAGCATTTACTCAGATGATACATTTCACTTTAAATTTGATTCCAGCTTCAACTGGACTGTTTTCTAATTACATTTCTGGTGTAGGTTTCATCCTTATATCCATGTGAGCTGAGTTATTCACAGTTAGAATTTTATTGCATCTAAATTACAAGTTTGGAATGTTGCTTCATATGTAATTAATTTGAGTAATTGTCATGGGTCTGCTAAACAGCCCATGTTCATTGAGATGAGGCTTTATAAATCAGACAGGCAGTGGGTCCACCAGGAGAGTTGGTGCAGTAGAGAAAGAGTGCAATAGCTAGTGCTGTTTTCATGTGTAATTAGAAAATGCATCATTCTCCAATTAAGGAAATTAATTAAAATCAAGCAGATGGTAATCAAGGCATATTGCAATATAATTTTCCCTAGTACATGCATTACTCTCAGGTGCTATCAATGTACACTATTGGTTTTACACTGTAAATTTAGCTCCAAGGTACATTATCCTGATTATCTATTTCTTGAGATAATCTTCTCACTTAGTTTTCAATGTTTTTCATTGAACATTGTACAATTAATCCTGTGCTACACATAAAAGGCAGTGGCTACAAAATTTTTATTATGGGATATTGTTCTTGTCCACAATAGTCCGGGGTCAAATACAAACTTAGATTAGCAAATATTTTGTCCGTATACAAATTAATCTCATTGTTATATGTGATGTGTTGTGATAACATTGATCATGTAATATAATGAGAATAATCATCATATTGACCCTGGAAAACAGAACATGTTGCTCACTTTACAAAGATTTAACATTCTCTAAATGTTTAATTGAGAGAATGTTAAAATTTGCTGAGCCTGCAGGCTCTGGGGGTGTGTGAAGCACGCCCTGGCAGCACCACTGAGAAAGCTCTGGGGGAGTGGCAGGCTTTGGGAAGGTCAGTTCCTGGAGGAGCCCTGTGCTTGGTGTCCCACTGGGCATTGCTGAGTTAGGGATGGCAGAGTTAGGGATAGTTGGTGCAGAGGGTACAGGTTTAACTCTTCCCTGGGATGCATTTCTGCAGATCAGGCTGCGCTCGTTGGACACAGCAGGTGCAGCTCTGGAGAGCAGCTCCAGCACTGCTGAGGGCCAGCTCTGCATCCTCACTGGGGGTTTGCCCCTCAATCTGGGCACCCTCCCCAAGGAGAGGTGGGAGGGCTGGCCTGGCAAACTGGGCAGAGCCTGCAGAGAACCTACAGCCAGAAGCCCCAGTGTGGATCAAGGGGTTTCCCTTGAAAACTGCAGCTGTTTGCTGGGCACAGCATCAACTCCAGCGGCCTGGGCTCTCCAGGCAGGGCTGGCTGCAGGCAAGGAGTGCCTGGGCACGGGGCAGGAAGGGCTGCTGCCCCCAGAGCACGGCTGGGAGTGCTGGTGTGTGCTGAGTGCTGAATTCAGGGACGGTTTTGTACGCACAGGAACTGCCAGGTGTGCCTTGGATGGGCCAAAGCAGCAATCTGGGAGCAGGACCCCTTCAGGATTAGCACAGTGGCATGGGTTATCCCTGTCCCTCTAAGCCCTGGGGATAAGGGCAGCACAACTGGTGGTGTCTGACTCTGAAGTGCATTTTTGTGACTTTCCATCTTGTTAAAGGATGACTTTTCATTTTGTTAAATAATACTTGCACTGCTAAATCAGTGCAAGTATTCATTTTCTTTATATCCCCACACAGCTAAATGAAAGAGAAATCTCCAAGTCTCATTTCTTTGTTATTTGCTTTTTAGTAAAGCAGTGAAATTTTCCTTTTAAGATAAAATACACAGAAATGGACAGCAAGAGCAGCTTGTGGCCTGGTGATTTGTTCACCTGTAGACAAAGTGCTGCCTGCCCTCATATGGCTTTGTAACTTCCCCAGAAAGAGCCTAAATGGTACACAGCAAACCAGCAAGGAATGGGACAGTTTGCCCATCAAAGAAACCTGTTGTATCCAGGTTAATACAATTTTTAAAAATTTTATTTAAAAAAAGGATTCAAAACTACTTTTTGCATCCCCTCTCCCCACTCCCCCATCAGAATTTTTCTCATTTATGCAGCTCTTTTGGGGTGGAGGGTGATCAGTTCTTCAGCATTAAGTATATACAGTTACATGCTTCAATAGGTACTTCAAAAAGCAAAAGGGGAGGAGTGCAAAATCCTGTTGAGGTCATAGGCATATGATGTGTATTTATTCTTTCTGGCTGCTTCCTTTTCCTCATTTAGTTGTCTCCTGGGATTTGGTCTCATTTCCCAAACCTGAGCAAGTTCAAACAGTCAAGTGCAGTCTCTGTAGCATTCAGCTGGGCTTCCTGTGTCAAGCTGTCCATTTTATAGCTCTTTGATTAATAAAGATGCTCTGGAAAAGAGGCCTTGAGAGTCCCATAGGAGTTTGGAATTCATTCCCAACTCTGAACGAACTTCAGACACATCTCTGTACTTGGAAGTATTTCAGGAGGATCACTTTCCCAGTGCTTACTGTGGAGTATCAGTGTAAAACCAAATCAAATGAAGAAATGACAAAAAGCTGACATAGAAACATTCTTTTATAGGAGCAGTAGGTAGAGTTCCAAAAAAAAAAAAAAAAAAGACCTAAAAGGCAGATTTCTATAAAATATTCCTATTGTTTAACAGAAGTTTAGGGGTTACCCAAATACCATTATTAACAAGACTGGATGGAAGAGGAACCCTTTCCTCTTTTTCCCTTCTAGCTTTTCAACAGCATCCCAACACCTGCATGCAATAAGTGAAAATTGTACTCCAAGGAACACTACTAAAACCTCAGTTATGTGCCCCAAAGCAATCGACAGGAGAGACAAGGGTAAAGAACAGCAGAGGTTTTATTGTGTTGGATCTTGTTCTTAGGGAAGCTGACTGTGATCTGAGTGCCAGTCAGTAAAGAGAGCTCCCCACACCTTGGATCACTTGCCACACAGAGTTATGGAATATTCTTGAACAGGTTACAGAAGATTTGGGTAAAACCAGGTCATAATTTAACCGTGTTCTGATTCCTAAGACTGTTACTGGGTATTTACTGCTTTTACACGTCTCTTTCATTTTCTTTATAACTCCATATAGCTAAAGGAAAGAGAAATCCTAAAGTTTTGTTTCTTTGCTATTTGCTTTTTAGTAAGGCAGTGAAAAGTTCCTTTTAAAATAAAAGTAGAGGGCATTTCTCAAGTGTGAACTCCTCACCAAGAGGTCAAGCTGCTTTGTAGCCAGAGATGGAACAATGTCATCACCTTGCCCCAGACGTGGCTTTTCTACTCTGAGGGATGCAAAACCCCACTGTGACCTCTGCAATCTCCATTTTCTAATTCTCATCACTCTGCTAGTCCCAGGACCAGGCCATCAGTGATGTGAGCAGCAGCTGCTCTATTTCATTAATAGATTAATTTCATCTCTCTACAAGATGCTTTCTACATGAGGGTGACAAACTATTTGTCTTTCAAGGCCCCATTGAGCATCTAAGAGCAAACAATGCACAGATCCAAAAGAAGTGGTTATTCTCTTTTTGATTGTCATTTTTGGGTGGAAATAAATAGCAGCTTCTCAGGAAAAATGGGGAATAGCTGACATTCAGAATGATCAATACCCACGTGCATTTTATGCTGTACTTGAGAACACCTTAAAAGTACTGCAAAGGTGTAGAATCTCACAGTATGCTTCTGGTTTCTTTCTGTATCAATTGTGAGTTAGATGTCTTCTATTTTTCTTTCTGTATCAATTGTGAGTTTGATTACTTTTATTTCTTCATTAAAAAAATGAAGAGCATGGTGTCTGTTAACTGGAGACAACAAAATTACCCTCCATAGCCAGAGAGATCTTACCATTAAAAAAACAATAGAATGCAGTGTGGGTGTTCAAGTACATACATTAACTATCAGAATGAAGCAGCATATTTAAAAAAAAACAATTGTAACTGACATTTAATTTAGAAGTATTTTCTTATCCAACAAAGCCTTGTAAATGTGCTAAATTGAAGAGGTGGTTTTCTTCTCAGTCTTGTGGCTCCTAATATAATTTGGGGGGGAAAAAAGAAGCCAGATACAGTTCTAGAGAGGAAAGGGCCTTGTTTCACAGAAAGCTCCTCCTGTTCTGAGGGCTTGAGCACATTCTTGCTCCATCCATCTCCAGAAGGAATAAGTGGTGTACAGCCCCTGTGCCACTCCATGTGCTCCAGAAAGGCTGAAGTCATTTGGAGCTGAACACAGAAAGGACAACCTTAGCTGTGCTGTCTTAGCTCTTTAAAAGAGGCTAATTGGCATTACATGTAATTAATTTGTTAAAAGGTGTATTGTTTTTTACACTAGAAAGAAGTCCTGCTATTGTAAGTCTGCTTATCCTTAAGTGGAGCAGTTTTGATGGGAAGCATAAGGCACCTCACCTGTCATTTCCAGAGACACCAGACAGACTATCTGAATTTAAAACCCCACAAAGTGGGAAATACTTAAGCTGATAAACTCTGTAAGTTGCTCTTAATGTGCTTTTTTTAGGAGTTTGAGCCCTTCCTTCAGCTGGCTGGAGAAGAGCTGCTTTTTCTCTTAAATCACACTATTGAACAGTTTAAATACTGCTGATGTCTTCTTTCATATTCCTCCAAAACATGATAGCATTTATAACACAGCAATTCCAGAAGAATATTTCAATATTCTTATACTGAGATATGATTATTGGGTTGAAGGTCTTACAGCACAAAACATTGATAAATGTATGAAAACAAGGGAGTCACAAAAACCAAAAAAGTTTGGATTTCTCAAGCTGCAGAGGTATCTATATTTTGTACTAGAAGTCTCCTTTTAGTTTTTACATTTCAACTCTTCAGAGTTACAGGGAGCAGACTATTAACCCTACAGAATGGGGGAAACTGGGTTTGAGGGTTTTCTTTAATTGGTATGTTCATAGCACAGAACTATGGCAGCAGCAGCATCTTTCAAAATGAAGACATGAACATGAATGATAAAACAGCCCAGGGTAATTAATCCTTGCAAGAAGAGACCTCCTTGTCTATGCACAGAATGAAAGCAAACACAAGTGAAATATCCAGAAACCCCAAAATCAAATGAGGACTGTAATGTGTGCAAGGAAAAAGGATGATCAAAGTGGGAACTAAGGCTTAAGACCTAAGAACCCTGAAGTTTTTATTGATGTGACAACATCTCTGTTTGAAGAAAAATAAAGTTAATGAAATTTACATGATGATAAACTTCCAAGTTCCACAGATTTTTCATAAGCAAAAAAACATTCATGAATCAGTGAACCACAGCAAGAGTAAGGCTCTGCCAGTTTTGCAGACTGATTTACACTTGGAGGAGAAGGAAGGGAGGGAGGGCACTTTGATTCAAGTCATAGAGGCTAGGATGAACTCAGCTGCCAAATTCTGTGTTCTGCTCACTTTGTGAGCTTAGGCATTTTCATTTGGATGGGCATTTAGAGAGATTGTGGTAGAGCTTTACATTAAGCCAAACCATCAAAAGTTGGGCAATAAATGAAGACAGAAAATAGAAATTCAAAATAATGCTGATTTTGTTACAAAATCAAGGGCAGACTGAACAAATCCAAGAAGTATTTTCAATTGTTTGAAAACCTGAAGATGAAACAGTGTCCCAAATTCAAGGCATAATTTCGAGCTTTATAATGTTACCTGGAAAAAATTATGTCCATCAGATGAGGTTAGGATGTATGTCTGCAATTCCCAGACTCTCAAGTTAGATCTGAGGCTAAACTGGAGCTTCAGCACTGGTGGAGGCAGCAACAGCTGAAGGAACAGGCTGTGGCTCTTCTGGTGGATTGTGAAGTTTTGTTTCTGAAACACTAAATTCCATCATGGGGTCTTTCATCTCCACCACAGGTGCAAAAAACACCAGTAATGCTAATTCCAGCAATCCAGATCCTATTTCATATGCAGAAATTAACCCAAAGGCAAGGAATAGAAATGCATACATCATCCCATTCAATTATTCAGCAGTTTTGCAGACACACCGGAAAAAAACTAGCTTCCAATATAAAAATTGTCTATGAAAGAGTCTAACTTGAATTTGTCTCCATGGATCATAATTCCACATGTGCCTCTGGATCTGTAGAAGAGGAGAGAAAAATGAGCACTCAGTTTGAGCTGCCTCAGTTGGCAGGTTGGTTTGAGAATCAATAAAGCCTCCCAAGACTTGTTCTTTGCAAGGTACCAGTGCCTGAAGAACAATTCTCACCCACAGTGTGTAGCAGAACTTCTTTAAGGGTTAAGAAAAGGCCAAGCTCATAAAATTTCAGGAACAGTGAGGGTCTTTTACAGAACTGGAACAAATCTGTTCTCTGACTTTCAGAATTAGGTTAAATTACACCAGACTTGCTCAGCAAGGTCCTTCCATCCCATGATGATTTCATTCAGCCCTTGCATGGTACAAGGGAGGGAGGACACAGCACAAGACCAAAAGGCACAGAGAAAGTCACAGAAGTACAGAAAGAAAAATTACCATGTGTGTGTTGTCCTGGCATCTCAGCTGGTGTTCCCATTTCCTTCTCCTTCTGGAAATTACTCTGGAGCAGTTTGATTTCTTGATCATAGTCCTGCCACTCTGGAACTATCCTCATGGCTGCCTGCAGCTTGGGCTCTTTGGTCATTGGGTTGTTACACTGCAAACAGAACACACAGGCTACAAAAAGGTTTCTGCACTCAACAGAGGTGTGCTCCCCTCTGCAGGGATCTTCAGCCAGAGAACAGTGCAAAGTCTCTTTCCAAATTCATAACAATGCCACTGCTCCAGGTAAGAGAAACACAGAAGCTAATGGCAAAAACTCAAGTGCTGAAAATGTGCTGAGGAAGGAAAGTGCCTCTACAACTGGTTGCTGTGTTTTAATGTGCTGTGAGAGTGAGGGAATCATTCTGCACTCACCAGATCAATGGTTTTTGCTCTCTTCTTTGAGGAATCATCACACCATGTTTCACACCACAGCCACTCCTGGGGCAGGGACTTGATTGGTACTTGGTGGATCATGTTGTTTGGCAAATCCTGTTGTGCAGAGTAAGAGTTAGTAGCTGTTTGCACAGGGTGCAGGATGGGAGGAGCAACCCCCCTCCCAAACCAACAGGATTGTGAAGGTTAACTTCTGTAAGAGTTTTCTTTATCCCAATGCAAATATGAAGTGATGAATCCACACCTCATCCCATTCCAAAGACTCTGGGAAAATCCCAGGTCCCATCCTGACACCATAGCCCAGTAAAACAAAACAGACACAATAAAGCACACCTGATCAAGGTTGGACAGACTGTTTGGATCCTGACTCAGACCCTGATACTGTCCTCTGAGTCGATCTCCAGCTGCTATCTTCCTGAACTTCTTCAGATCCACAACGTACAGAGCACTATGTGGAGATGATGCAATTAGTAATGACTGCAATTAGTGATTTCACTGAGGGGTAACACTGCAGCCCTACTAAACCTCTGAGACACAATACCTTAAAACAGTCTCAGGGTGGCAGCACATCTATGATCTATTACCAGGCAGGAAAGCAGCTCTAACCAAGTCATGGCATGTACAAAAAAGAATTTCCAACAAATCTGTCTTAGCTTTGCTGTCATGCAGTCCCTGTTCCAACATTTGTTATTAACAAAGGAAGATGTCTGTTAACTAACACTTCAGTTCTTCATCTCTAAAAGTTGTAGCAGACTGAAAATAACTTCAGAGTCTCTAGTGCTTCATTGGCCACAGAACCTTAAAGAGGCAGCAGGAAGCAACAAGTGGTTTTCAGGCAGTGCTGCATACCTCAGCTAGTTTTCTGCTAAATCCAAGTAGCAACCTCTCTATTTTAGGAAAAAAAGAAGAATTCTTCATACCTGATGTGGTATTTTCTTCCAGCTAAATGACTTGCCCAGTATCCTGATTTCCAGAACCTGTATCCATCCATCTCCCTTCGGCTGTCACAGAAGGGGGTGTATCCATAAGGAGCACCATCCAAATTAAAATCCCTCAATTCCTTCAGGTCTGTGCGCACAATCTGAGGGGAAAGAACATTTTATTTGCATTTCTAGGAGCCTGCCCTTCTAGGGTTGTTTGCAAATGCTGTATAGGATTTAATTCAAACTGAGCAAACAGATAAAGGAAGAATTACCTGATATATATGTGGCAGTTTTTTGCATTATATATATGTAGTACAAAAATACAGCACAAAAAGTGTTGTCTCCCCTGCCCTAAGAGCTGAAGCAAATAAAATAGAGCTTCAAATAACCTGATGGGGGTTGGTTTGGAGAGATGAAATGCAAAACTTTTTTAATAAGCAGCAAGAATTCTCACTATGCATGAACTGGGATTCTTGGTATCCCTTCCTCTTCAGTGTTTGCAGATCCTTCAGGGATGAAAGCTTTTTAATGGCTTTTTGACACAGATGTGGCACTAGCACTACTTTAAAAATATCACTCTAATGGGAATAAAATGCCTTAGTATCTCTCACAAGCAGAGAAACAAACTGTCCAAAATGACAACTGGGGAGCTGGAAACCTCTGCTAACTGATCCTTCAGCTTCAGTTTGACCTGGCATGGCTTCCCACTGAACATGTGCCAAACCCCCCAGGCAGCTCACACTCACTTGTTGATAATCTGATAATACTTCTCACTTCACATGTACTTCTGAGAGTAGTTTTGGCAGCTCTCACTGTGCACATTTCCTGCCCTTCCCACCCAGGAGCTGAGGAGGGGCACACACAAAGCCTCCCATGGCCTTGTGCACAAGGGATTTGCCTTCTCTATCTCTGGCCAAGGTAAAAGCAGGGCCTGGGAGGGCAGAGTGGTTGGTGACTTAGGAAAATACTGTCTGTGGTAAGTGATCTGCAGGCTGGGAGAACAGCCTGAACTGCAAAACTGGAAGGGTGAAATGAGAATCTGTTTGGCAAGCTGGCTGGAATCACAGTGAGTGAATGAGGAACCAGATAACAGTAAAAGACAGGCCAACAAAACCAATCTTGTGCAAACAGGCACAAAACCCAGCCCTCAGTGAAGCATGCCATAATTACAGAATCAACCTCCAGTCATGCCTGTGAAGGGCTCAAACTTGCAACCCTTCCAGCAATATGGAAATTATATTCTAGAACTTATTCATTAAAAAAAAAAACAGGAAAAAAAGAAAAGATCAAATAACTGCAGCCTCAGTGTTACCTGATCAGCATCCACAAAGAGGATTTTATCAACAGCTAATGGGAAGAGCACATCTAGAAAGAGGATCTTGTAACCCCAGATGATTCGCTGCTTCTCTGTCTGTTGGTGCAGCCAGCGTGGCCATTTATACTGCACAAGCTCATACTGGAAATTGTACTTCTTGGCCATGTATGGGATGAACTCCTGCAGAGGGAGGGGAAAAAAGCAGCTTATCTCAGTTCTTTGTTCCTCTGCAGGAAAAAGAAAAGCACATTACAAGAGACAGACTTCAGTCGAAGGCACAGAACATCAGCAAATGAAATACCACAAAGAAAATTAATTTCATTTTTAATTCACACAAAACACTGAGGCCAAGCTGGACAATCAATACAAATTGTAAAGGCAACTAACTATTTCAGCATTTTTGTCCATTATGAGCCATTTCATTGTGATCCACAGAGGAGAATGCATTACTCAAATCATAAAAATTCACAGATGGGACAATTCTTTAGGGGTGTACACAGCAGTGTAAGTGGAAGCACGTAAAATGTGAGAAGAGCATTGGGTATTGAGCCTTTTTTTAGTAGAAAAACTTGGCCCACTGTCACATGAGCTGACATTCCCATCTGTGTGTGAGGCTTCCTCCAGCTTTGGGTGAGTTCAGGTTTAGCCAAGTGATGCTGGCAAAGGGAGGGGGAAGCAGCTTGTGGCACCTTTCCCCCACCACCAAATAAATTTCTAATTAGTAACAAACCTTGAATGTAGGGGATAAGTAGTTCTTCAGAAACCAAAACTTTAAGGGAGTCTTGGTGTGTTTCAGCACAGACAACATCATTATGCTATCAAAAGAAAAAAAAATAAAGCAGTTACAGGAACAAGTGGCATCCATGAAAAGTGAGCTGTGTTATAGATCACAAATTGCTGGGCTACATGATTAAATTATTTGCAGTTATGTGTCAGGTAACTGAACTTTATAAATAAAGAAAAAGTGGGTAGCTTCAGCCTATTGTAAATTGCTTAATTTTATTGACAAAATTACTAAATCCCCAACATCTCTATATTTTAACTAGGCACAGAATATACAACCTGTTGGCTTTTACAGTCCTTTGAGAACAACAGAAGCTCAGATTCTTTCCAAAGCAACTTTTTCTGTAACTTCTTAACAATACATTATATTATATATTGTAGTGAGAAAATATATATATTATTATATATGTAATATAATATAATATAGTATAATATAATATAGTATAATATAATATAGTATAATATAATATAATATAATATAATATAATTAATATATTTCTATATAATATATATATAATATATATATATTATTATATATGTTATATTGTAGTGAGAAAACTTAGGACAGCAACACACCATATATTAAACTAAGTCAATTTTTAACTCATGAATGCTATGCAGACACAAGTTCCCATGACATGGTAAATGCAGATTCTAGTGGACTTCTGAAGCATTGAAAAAGTGGAGTTTTTTATACTCTTGCAGATTGTAACCTTTTTCCTGGTGCAAGGCCACCACCCTTTGGCACATTGGGGTTACAAATTCTCAACTAACCGTAGGAATCTCTCATACAGGTGTCCTGAAGCCACAGAGAATATATTTAGTACATCATCTTTATCCTGTTTCACATCTTCATTCTTCTGTCCTCCTGTGAATCCCCTGAAAGGAAAAACATGGTTCTGTGAAGGACAAGCTAGGAAGGGCCAGCTCTATAGGAAAGGCTGCAAATACAAATGTTTTCAGGCTCCCAAGTAGCAGGGGGGGTAAAGGAAGGTAAAAGCAGATGCAAAGCAGGAATCCAGAGTTCTAGAAACAGAGTCCAATGAATGATAGCCCTGAATTCAAGCAGACTTAACAGACAGCTGTGGAATTTCACAGACACCACAGTATTGCCAAATAGTTTTCCAGTTTCAAGAAACTTGTAGGTTATCATTGAATTCGTTTTACCATTTCAGAGATTCCCAAAATCCAGATTCATTCTCATTGGTGCCATCACTTAGCAGATCTTCATTCATCATATCAAACTTTTTCTGCACCTGTGAAGCAAGACATGGCTTTAGTGAGTTGGAAGCACATATTGAGTAGATATTGTCAGGAGTGTTATCCTGACACTGGTTCTGTTTTTACCTGCTTGAATTACACCCCATGAGCTGACAGGTAACCTAAGCTCTCTGGGAAAACAGCTCAGTAATGAGTGACTTTTTCCAAACAGATTTCAAAGGAGCTTTTAGACATGGCATGTTAGTCTGGATGGTTAAAATGCTTTTTTAAGAGATATTTAATGAAATGGATGCCAGTGATCTTTCTGGCTAAGAAAAACCTTCAAAGAAACCAACAACCTCTACCCCTCAAAAAACCAACACACCAACTCCACCAGTCTCTAACTGGTATAATTGGCACTGAGACTCCAAAGCAAATACACAGACAAGACAGTGAATGGGTAGAACATCCCAAAAATAGTCCAGCACATGTAAATGTTGCCAGGTGTGAATTGGGTCTGTTATAGCCATCACTTATCTACCAGTCATTCTCCTTGAACTTCTCAGCTATGGCATTACCATTGTACCTGACAGGCAACCCTAAGAGACAGCAGATTAGTAATTTACCATTTTTTTCTTCTTTTTTCAAATGTATTCTCACCTAGCCTGTGTCAGAGTGACACAAAAAAAATTAATACAATTTATCTGTGACAGATAAAATGCTGGCTCAGTGGACATACTGAATGCTTATTACTAGACATATACTACATATGTAATATATAATGTACATGTGCACATTACTAGACAAAGGGCATACAAAACTGCTTTATCCTGAAGTTATAAGCAGTCAGGAAAATGTGAGTATTAATGTAGCTCAAGGACATACACAAGGAACAGGACTTTGTCATTCTCTCCTGTATTAAAAACCCAAATCAAGGCTACAGATGATGCTCTCTACCCCTGATACTGTGAGGTGAGCTTAGTGCAGACTGCCTCAAGTGTGTGCTCATAGGAAAGGAGCTTCAGGCCTTAATCCAAGTTTCTCCCCACTGCTGATCAAACAGACTTCTTTAAGGGCACCTCTGGTTTATAAACTCACCTTCACTTTAATAATTTTGCTCTTGAAGTTATTGAGAACAACAATAACTTCATTAGCTTCAGGTGGAGAGTCCGTGCCATCGTGGCTGAAAATAGAGCAAGATACTGATTTTTACTACAAAGCAAAAATATGTTCTTTATTTCTTCTGGCCATTTTTATACATGTATTTAGCCTTAGCACTGCAAAACAGGTTTCAGACATGCCAAAGAAACAAACACATTTATCTGAACACAGTTAATGGGGTTTTTAATTAATTAATTTCACCTTGCATAACCTATGTTTAGTATGACATGTAATTTGCTGTTTAATTTGCTGCTCAGGTCACCACACTTTGGCAAGGGAACCATTAGATTCACATATTACAATGCTCACCTACTTCAGAAGCTTTACAAGAAAAAGACTGAAGTATTTCTTATCCTGGCCTACCTGTAGATCCTGTAAATATCTTCAGATCTGCCTTTTCTCAGTCTTAGAGTCCATGCACCAGGATTGGCTTTTAACTGGAAGTAGCCCTGTAAAGTGAAAAGAATATTTGGCACTTTCCAGAAAATGCAAATGCAGAAATATTAGCTTTGAAGTTATGGGGTTTGACTCACTGTTTTAGATATAAAATGTTATTTGCAAGCCAGATTGTTATTAAATCCAGAGAACAAGAGAAAAGCCCCAGAAATCATTCTATTCAAAATTGTTGGGTTTTCCCTATGAGATAGAAGCTTGAAAAAATCTTGCATTATTTGTTAGATCAAAGTCTTCACTGTCCTGATGGGAGCAGTGCAAGCCCAAAGTCTTTTCCTGCAAAAGGTTCCCTTCATGAAGGAGTGAGGGAATTTCAAAACACTGATTTGTGATTATACAAGAAAATCTAAAGGAATTCTGAAGCTCTACAGAGTGGTAATGCTAGAGCAGAAGCAGTAACATAATTTACATGTTACAAGATATCTCTTCTACAGAACTTTAAAATTCAAATATTGTGTTCAAGTCTTTTTAAGCTTCAGATTCAGATCTTAAGATTCAGATTCAGATCTGAGTATTTTCCACAGGGATTTAGATTATTAGACCTATAGAAGACACATGCAACTGTAGAGATTCTCCCATTCACTTTTGCACTGTGGCTTCAAATGCTTGCAGTACCTATATCAGCCAAGCTGCTTTAATAAGAAAATTTTAAAATATTTTTGAAAATTTTGATGTAGTTAATTAGAAAAAGGACACTTCTGAGTTTTAGTCCCCAACATGAACACACCACATATAAAATCACATGTAAAATAAGGCTGATCACATGTAAAGTAATTCACATCTTCCTTTCTACAGTAAGAAATACTACATCACTGTAGGATATACTCTGGCTAAGTAAAGGCACAAATTGAAAATGAGTAAGAAGTCTAAAATAAATATTTAGTACCAGGAAACAAGGAATGTTTTTCCTTGTTTTTTATTTTAATTGATTTAAATAAATGTAATAACTTTAAAAAACTTAAAGATTAAAAAAATACAAGGAAAAAAACCAACACAAGAGGTAATGTACTTCAGTTTTTCACTAACATTACATATCAAGAAAACACTCCAGTGGCAAAATTCCTGTGCCATAATTTCAGTCTATTACCTTTCCCCTGCTCCAGTGTGGACACTGAGAACAGACACATCCCTTATGCAGTGACAGTACAAAAGCAGCTGCAGGGAATAATCATACACTTGGATTTGCAGCATCTTTCCTCACCTAAAATAAGCAAATCCCATTCTTTCACACTTCCTTTATTTTCTACAATGCCAACTATCCTTGCTGACTCTCTCCATTTATGGAACAGATCTCCTGAAGAAATGGGACCCAAAAAGTCAGACTGAGGCTCACAGCACCAGAGTGATGGCCCAGGGAGGACCCTGTCCCAGGAAAACAACTGAGCTCCCCTGGAAAGGGGCTGCTTGAGAATATTGGCAGCATTTAGAGACATTCCAGAATATCTCAGAAGGGAAAGGAGCTCATGTTGAAAGCGGTGAGAGGTGTGAAGCTCCAGACATCGTGTGAGGAATGAAGGGTTCTGGTGCATCTGCATCAGCTGTGGAGTGCAAGTTACAGCCCAAACCCAGAGGCCAGGCTAGGAAACGCCCAGGGGTGGGAGGCAGGGCTGTGCTGGCTGTGCCATTCCAGGAGAACACTCACCAGGTTGGCCATGACAATGGTGTCCACGATGACAGGGCTGCTGGAGGTGCCCAGGGTGAACTGCAGTCCCCGAGGTGGCTGCCCAGTTGTAATGTCATAGCAGTGGCCCTCCAGCAGCAGGTACTCCAGCTCATACTCTGCAGCTACAACACTCTCCACCTGAAAGGAGCAGACACTGCTGACTGCAGCCAGAGCTCTAAAGTGCCAGCTTTTATCCTCTAGAACAGCTATAGTCATTTTAAAAAAACCAAATTTCACCAGAGTAATTTTATTGTCAGACAAATACCTAGAAAACCTCAGAGCTCAGCTCCTTCAAGTGATAATCCTCACACAAATATTGTTAAGAGTGGCCCAGATCAAAAGTATTTGAATCTCAACATATGTTAAGATAGGAAAAAGGAAGGATTGTTGCTCTATTCCACAATTAATTTTTTTAACATTTACTGGAGAATGGAGTTGGTATCTCATAAAAAGTATATGATGGGATCCAGAATTTTGACTGTAAATGTGTTTAAAGCTGGTCTCACCTAGTATCAGCCATCTGAAATAAACATTTTGTTTTGCTCTGCATTACTCTTACAGTGCACTAGGTACTGTGAGGACACACCCATTCCTTTTTTTTCTACACTGAACAAAAGTGCCAAGGAAAGAGAAAAGAAAAAATAACCAAAAAAAAAGAAACCCACAACCCCAAAAGACTTGGGTCAGTCCCTACCAGGCCAAATTGAGATGTAGCCTGAGGACAGTACATAAGCAGAATGTTAGTCTAATCCCACAAAGCATCTCCTCTCACTGCACATCCAAAATGACACATTAATTGCTACAGCACCAACAGACTGCACACTGGGAACTGGAAATGGTGCACCTGCAAAAGTAAAGCTGCTGTTTATTTGGAAGCTCAGGAATGCACTTGGAATGCCTGAAGCATTTAATCCCCCTCTCTCTCAGGTTTTCAATTAATCAGTGGGGCAGGCATGGAAATCAGAGGCTTGAAATGTAGTATTAATGCTTCATTTATGGCTTTACAGCTAGGTTAAGAGATGAAAACCAAGAAACTCCTAAACCAAAACATACTAACCCAAAATCAAAACCATAAAACAGACACCCAATTTCCTAGATTTGTGAATTACTAGTACAGGAATAGCAATAACAGATATACCACAAAACCACATCATATTCCCAAACAATATCAGAGAGATGCAGAAGCAAGAGGGGGCGAATAATAGAGACTAATAATGCAGTGATCAGTGAGAAGGGGACCCACATCTGTGATGCCCACAAGGCTGCAAACATTGTCACTTTTCCAGAGGCCTCTCTGTAAAGGATTTAACAATCTTGGTACACACACATGTGTAATACCTTTACAATAAGGTAAATAAATAAGGGATTTTCCCTTTTTCTCCCTCTGAATGTTGGGCAGCACTGCCCAGACCCACAGTCCAACACTCTGAGTCAAGGTGTGCTCAAGCAGCAGCAAGCTCCTGAACCTACAGCAGCTGAGTGCATGGTTTTACTGCTGCATTGATACTGCACATCCTTCTGTGGACCACAGGAGTGTTTACCAGTTAACAAGAACTGTGAAATTAGTGAAAACCAGCTTGGTGGCTTCTAGGAGCAAGGGAAAGGACCTGCTCCAAGCCCACAGTGTCAGGCATCCACAAGTAATTGAGGACAGCAATCCTGCTGGTGGGGAGCTTATGCTTCCCCTCCTAGAAACCATTTAGAGGTCTGTAAATGCAGTAATATCCATAGCTCTAAGTTTATTGGCATTTTAAAATTCTGCATTTCTTTCCCATTAAATAAAAACAAGCCCTGGAAAAGCAGCACCATTTAAATGCAGTAGGAACACGATGATTTCTCTTACCTCCTCTAAGAAGATATTGTCAAGGTCATAGGGGGTTCTAACAGACTCCACCATCCAACTCTCAGGAGTGTTTAAATTCAGAGTAAACAATGGAGATTGGGGCATATCCAAAAACTTGGCAATTGGTCCTGGAGCAAAGTTATTCTCTGCTGTGAAAGAAATCTCTGGCTCCAAAACATAGCGGTAAAAGCTGAAATTTCAGAGAGAAAATGTTAGAAAACTCATCTGCCAAAATTTGTTAATATTTCACTCTCATTGTATTTGCAGATGCCATCAGCTCTCTCTGACCTCTGATATCTCCAAGCCTTTGTCCAAAGCAATGCAGGTTGTGTTAACCTTAGGACAGGTCAGAATTTCTATCTTGAAGGACCAAAACAAACTGTGCAAGACTTAACTAGTAAGTTATTTAATTTTATATAAATACAAAAAAAAAAAAAATTAAAAGCACCCAACTTGTAAAATAGCAGAATTACTTCAGGCCATCCACAAATTCCCAGATTCTCTGTGGGAAATGATGCTATTATACAAATGAGATCAAAGCAGTTATTGAGATTTCCCATGGGACAGCTGACCATGCTTCTGTGCTTGCACATTCCAACAGGTTTCTCTCTCTCTGCCCACCCTGTATGATGGAACTGCTTACCTTTTCAGTGGCATGTCAGAAAGCTTAGACTGGCAGTTCATAAACACTCTCAGGTTCATATTTATCAGTTGGTTCAAAACCTAAAGTAATGAGAAAGAGAGATCCCTTAAAATGCTAATGAGGAGAGCTCATTTTATAAGCAGACCACTGTTTTTTAACAGACCACTGTTTTATAGACAGGACCTCAGGGTGGATGTTATCTGCTCATTCCCAATCCTCCCTCCTTGTAGTTTGCTTCACCACCTCTTCCCCCCTTTTTAATTGGTGGTTTTAAGCACAGTTACCTGCTCCTCATATTTCAGATATTCTTTTTGGAATGCTGAGGACCTTCCTCAAGAACAGAGTTACTGCAAACTAAGCTGTTAAAACACTGAAACTAAAAGCTTTCTGGACAATAGCTGAGTATGATTTTATTAGTGTGTAGTGCAGCTTAATTAGTATTTCCACTGATAAATGCATTGTGAAATTCAGACACCATTCAGACCATTCTAATTCAGACCATTAGAAAGCCACTGATCACCACACAGTCAAAGAGGAAACAAACATTCCAAAATGATGGAATTTGAAGTTCTCACAACCCTGCCTACGTACCAAAAGTAATGGAGCAAGTCTTTGAGCATCTCTGGTCACAGGATCAACAATAGCCACAACATCAAAGTATGTCTCCCCCTCTTTTGGTCTCAGTTTAACTGCACTAAACAGAAGAAAATACAATTTTAAAGTATCAAATAAAGTATCAATTTTAAAGTATCAAACTTGAAATGCATTACAACCCACTGCTATCCATCTCATTCTGAACTGAAATTACTTCCTAAATGCTGTGCGCCTTCAGAAGCTTAATAGAGAAAAAAATAGACATATACATGTATGTTTATTTAGATAGGTGAAGAGATAAAATGAATTTCTGGAATCTTTCTGAAAACTGTTGGGGACTCTCCTCCTGCTACTTAGATTTTTTTTTAATTAAATGCAACATAGAACAATGGGGAAGTTAAAAGACACAGAAAAGCCTTGTGCAGCAATTCTATACCTGTATCGTTCTTCAAAAAACTGATATTCAATCCTTGCCTCTCCTTTTGGCTGAGCAGAAAGAAGAGCATCCACTTTCATTACCAAGTCACTTGCCCTGAAAAGAAGGAAAAGGCTTGCAGATATCAAGAAAAAAGGCTGTAGTTATCACATTTCTGTCAGGCAGCAGCATAGAAGGCAAACAGAATCCAGATACCAAACACTCCTACTACCTCCCTACACAGGGTCTGAAGAATGAAACATATTTAAGGGTTAATCCACCAGTAATTTAAACTGGTTGCAGCCTTATTACTGAGTATACCAAAGGATTTAAGTCTAACAAATACAGAACAGCTGTATTTTAGGGGTCACCCATGTTACAGAAACTGCATTCCTGATCTTCACCAACCACTCAGACCTGAAAGCCATTCAGATCAAACCCTTGTTCCACTGCTCTTCCCATTTTACACTGCAACTCTGAGCACTAGGAAGCAATCCTCTAAGTGGAAGGGTCCTATCATAAAAGATAATTACTTTCAAGCACTTTTTCTTTTTCAATATTTCCATAATTTTTCAGTCTAGTATTTTAAGAATATATTCAATCTTTAAGGTGTAAAACCTCTTGAAAGTTCAATGAAAATAGATTTGTACATCACACTTTTGCCAAGAAGCAAAACTGCAACCTACAGGTCTGTCAGCTTTTCTTGAATTAACTGAGATTTCTAGTGACAGCTGTTTACTTACAGATCTTCTTCAAATCCCAGCTGCTGAATCTGAGATTTGATTTTCTGTCCCGATGTCTTTAGGATTATATTTTCAAGGAGATGAAAATCATCCTGGTTGAACATCTCCCCATCCTCTAATGGGCCAATAATCTACCAAAAAATAGCAGAATCAGCATTATTAGGTGCCCTGGTTTGAAAAGGAAGTGAGTTTTTTGGGAGTTTGGTGGTCAAAGTAAAGGCTACACTGAAACAAAATTCAAAGATGTGTTAAATAAATACTCCAGTCCAGTCTCAGTGGAAACCAACCATTTAGGCTGGTATTAATGTCAGTGGCAGCAGAATTTAACAGGTAAATTCAGGTATCTAGAGCCAAGAGCCCCAGACTAAGGCATAAAATACACACTTAAACTTTTCACTGGGTCAGGCATTAAAATTATACATGAAGTACCACATGTGGAAGGGGCAGCAGAAAGCCAGGCCAATTCTAATAGTCCAGCAAATCTCCCTCCTGTTGCCTTCAGAAACCTAAAAGCTACCTAGATAAGTCTTGTTATTCTGCTAATGAGAAAAATAGAAAGAACAACTCAACACCTGAGATTTTTAATCCATTGAAATACCCAGCAATCACTGGGACCTGAATGGGTTTGTTCCTAACTAGAAAAAGGTGACAAAGGAAAACTCGACGCTGTACACAGCTGTGTTTCATTACTTGCAGTGAAATACTATGGTAACATCATTTACCTCATTTCAGATCAACTATAATAAAAACAGATGGTAGAAGAGACCAAGGCACCTTGGTCAGGGCATTTTCAGTACACTAAAGCAGCATAATCTTGCAAATTCATCATCCCCTTCTACCCCTGGACTCAATTCACTACAGCATGAAGGAACTTTGTTATTGAGAGACCTGAATTTGTACCAAATGCCAACAACTGCACACATTGAACAGAAAAGGTCACACAGGTGTGAATAAATCAAACTGGAAGTGATCCTAAAGATTCCTGAGACCTAAACCAGGCTGGCACTCCTGTGTCTGATCCCCACCCAGACTCTGCTGCCCAAATGTGTTTCTTTCTCACACATGGAAAGTCTCTTTCATTCTCTGTTATCATCTCACCCGTCCGTTGCTGATCACAGCCCTCTGCCCCTTCTTCAGCTTCAGAACATCTCTGCAGTAAACAGCATGGGACAGAATAAAATCCACCTTGGGAGATTCAAAGGCTTCTTTGAAAATGTTGGTATCCATACCCTAAAAGAAAAGAATACTTGGCATTGGAATAGGAAGAGAACTAGACCTCTGCACACTTTTTAAAAGCAACCTTTTTGTTGTCATTCAAGAACATCTTTGTATCTTGCTAAAACTGATGCCTGGCCCCCTTTTCTTTGTGGCCTTAAACCTAATTCTTGTTTGTCACCATCAAACACTATCCCAACTTCTGCTGTGAAGCTACTTAGACCAGTTCCAATCTTCCTGCCTAACTTTTTAAAATCTACTTTGCAACATGCACTTGTATTTTTTCCCATCTTTTAAAAGAACATTATTCTCTCAACCACCCAAGAAACAGCGGACTCACTTAAATAGATCCATGCATCCATGTTCCTTTTGCCTTTTTCAAGATACATAGCTCTGATGAGTATTAGGATTTACTTAATGTTTAGATGGATTGTTCTATTTAGGTAAGCCCTTCAGAGATTTAAAAAAAAAAAGCAAACTAGCAAACCCAACAGGGTTACTTTTCTCTGTTACTGCACCTACTGTATATGAATATACCACACTGAAAAATGAATTTGAGGAACAAGCAAAGCACCTTCCCCATGAAAACACCAGCAGACATGCCTACCCCAACAGCAAATTCTAAGATGTCAGCTCCTGCCTCCAGTGCCTTCACAGTTTCTTCTTTTGCCATCTTGGTGATGAAGTTCTTGGCATTATTTGAGGTTTGTGTCTGCAAAGCTGCCCATATGGCTTTGGCTACAATGGTATTCTGGCTGTTGGGTTCTTCACTGGGATTATTAATCATGCTGATTCGAATGTTATTGCTGGATTTCTGTGTTTAACAAAACAGGTGATGGGAAAGTTTAACATTTCAGATGAAATAAATATATAATAAACACTATAGCAAAAGCTTTGTTTTTCTTAACCAGAATATCAGATTCCAAATTGGGTAAATAGCAGCACAAGGTTAAATAATGAATTAACTAATTTAACATCAAGCATTTAGCTTATGTATAGGCACCACTGTGACAGCAATCTTCCAGATAACCCTGTGCTACATAAGAAATCCAGGACCATGGCCACCACTCAGTCTGGCAAACCACACTGTAAGCTGTGCTTTTTTTTGTTCAGTTATCCTCCAGAACCAATGGGACAGAGCAGAGAGCAATGCTTTTGTTTATCTCCAAACCAAAACACAGATATTTCAGTTTAACACCACGGGTTTAAAAGAACATTTATTGTATTCTGTCCCAGCTTAAGATCAGCAATGTTCCAGTCCCTACAAGAGATGAGGCTGGAAATTAGAGACCCTGCAGGGAGAACCAGTCTCTCCAGGTGACACCACAGGAAGATTGTGTAAAACACAACTTGTGTTTTACAAGCCTCTACCAAGGGCTTTGTCAGCACTGCTAACCCATTCCAATGAACACATTACCTACCTGATGTTTAATGGCATCATACAACAACTGCCTCCCTGAAGGTTTATCAAAATCACCAACAATCCAAAAAGTAACTGGTCTAACAAAGGAATCATCTGCAATTATTAAAAAAAAAAAGAGAGAAATTTGAGAGTGAAAGGAAGGAACGCTTCATTTTTTCCTCATTTGGAGGTAAACTGCAAAGACATACATGCAAAGACTTCAAAAAAGTAAAATTCCATCGAATTTTACTATGGGTGAACCTAAGCTATGAAGCCTGGTAAGACAAAATTAAAAGCATTGGTGTATTAGTCTTTATTAGATCATTCAGAAAACCCATGTGGGACAGCATGCATTGCTCTAAGCTAGAATCTTTTAGTATTTTTGTTTGTTTGCTACTTTTTCAATTACAAATCATAAAGAAACACATAAACAACTTGGAGATTCCAACTGGGGTTGGAATCCAGCAGACATATCACTTCTTTGTATTGAAGCTGTTAATTTACAAAATCAGTTTTGTATAAAGACAAAAGTGCTGGAGCAAACATGCATTCCAACAGCTTCCTTCACTGCCTGCTGGTTCTAAATCCAGTGTCATTAAGGAACCAGAAAATTCCAAGAACAATATAAAAAATGCCAAAGCATGAGTTACCATAGATCTCCTTGGAAGACATTCCTGGTCAAAGAGCAGAAAGGAAAGGGGAAAAGGAGAGACACATTAATAACTTGATGGTAATCCCAATGTGTATCTAGAAACTGCAGCACTGTACTGGGCATAACTGAATCACTACAGTTCAGATCCAACAGCAACAAGTTGTGCTAATTTTATTCCAATAAGCTTTGACTTGTTCTTCCCCTCAGACAGATGGATGCTTGATTTTCATGCTAGCTTTAATTAATATTACCAGTTTCATACCACAGGGTGAGGACATCATTCTGAAAACTGTTTACAAACACTGCTGTGCCACTGTGCTGTTATCTTCCCTCTTTAAAAAGCAGCATGGCAGTGCTGTATCAGTGCTGGTGCTGAGGCAGCAGCACACAGAACTTCTCTATTACTTCAGAAAATAAATGTGGTACAGCATTACTGTAACCAGATAGCAGCTATTAAATATCCTAAGTGGCAGAAGAGGCAGTGACCAAAAAATGTCAAGCCATGGAACTGCAAATTAATGCACTTTCCAACAAGCATGCCAAGGTGTGGATTTAATTAAATCCACTTGTTCAAATCCAAGTGACTGAGCATGAATGAAGAGCAGGCATGAGGCAGGAAGAGCAATGGGAACATTTCAGGCAGTGCACATGGATGGCAGTGACTGGAGACAGGACCATGGAAATTTGGGACAGTCTAGTAAAGACAGGAACAGGAACAGGAGGATTTGGACCAAATGACAGCAGCTTATTTCTGGAATCTAACCAAAATGGACAAAGGAAACACCTGATGGTGTCTGCTTAGACCTGGTCAGGCTCTGTATTGTATCTATACATGCATTTCCTACACTTGAGAGGTACAGGCAAGTTTGAACACTTCTGTGCAACTGTAACAGCACTGCCATGGAAAAGCAGTGCCTGCACTGGAGCAATAAAAACAGCTCTGACCACGTTAGGTGATGTCTTATATAATGGGCAGTTGGGATTTTCTTATGGATCCATGCAACTTCTAGCAATTTTGAATTGTGAGATAGAGAACTAAAACCTCTTTTATATTTTTCTAGTCACTTGCTTACACTGCTGCATTTCTGGGGGACATTTGCAGAACAGCAAGAACAGTTTGGCTGAGACTTTATTATTCAGTAAGAGGCTGGACTGGGTTTAAAGAGGGAAACATTCTTGTTCCATGTAGATGTCATGTCTTATTAAAAAAAGAAATCTTTAACAGACTATGCTGTCACCCACAGGCCTGCCAAGGCTCAGTGAGTGTGTGAAGATCTGCACATGTGCTTGGAAACAAACATAAAAGCAGACTTGGATTCAGAATCCACCACAGATTTACCTTTCTTTGTTAAGTAGGTCATGCTGTTTGCAACAGCAGCTGTCTTATCTTTAGACTCCAGTGTGGTAAATCGAGCAAAGTCGTCCACAAAATGGTTATCTGAGGAAGAGAGCAAGCATTAAATGCCAAAGAAACTATTCCATGTAAACTGAAAATAAAATCACTATATTACCAGAACATGTCCCATTTTGCTCCTTGTGATACTGCTTGTGTCTCATTTTCACTCCTAATGCATAGGCTGAGAAATGAATTTTGCTGTCTCACAAGTCACATTAATAACTGCATTGTACATTTGATAGGGAGAAGTCAGTTGAAAGAATTTCCCAAGTCTCACTTAGTGGACATGAGTGTATGTAAATAATATAGATTGAAAAATTCACTCTGTCACTATTTTTCAAGCAACTCAAAAAAGGCAGGAGTAATGTCATTGTACTGCAGTCACTGTATTGGTTGTTCATTTATCAAGGGAACATTTTGCTAAATCTGAATTAATTCCAGAGATGACTGTCAAGCCTGTTCAAAAGAAGGTCAGAACTAAGAAACAAACAGCTGCTTTATGCATTATATAATTTCTCAGCTTCATGAGTCATATTCCCCTTAAGGTCTGTATAAAAACAAAACAAATTCCCATCTTGAAAATCAGTAGACATTTAATGTTGTACACAAACATCTGTCTGTACCTGGGCTGGGTCGTCACTTCAGGTGCTGTTAATGCTTTGCCACCTGAGCTTTCCACTGGAACAGCAAGTCTTTCACTCAGACATTTCAGGTTTAACACAATTAAAAGCATCCCTTACTCATTCCTGTCAGATCTAGGTACTCTCTGTCAGACCTTAGGATTCTTGAGTTAATTCTTGGAACAACATTAGGCTGGTTCATGATATACTCAACCACATCTTGGTCATTAGATAGTTCACCCTGAAGGAAAGAGGAAAGAAGCATTATTTCTTATTTGACATATAAAATTGCCTTACATAACTTAAAAAAAAAAAAAAGGCAGAAAGCAATTCTGAAAGCTAAGCTGTCTTGTCTAATATGCAGCCAGGGACTTGTGGATCAGCTTTTCCAAATCTGGTTTCTCTCAAGCCTCAGAGGAGCTCAGCACCCACCAGGTACACGGCTCGCTGGAAGATGCTCGTGGTTTCCAGGATTTTGTGCATTGTCACAGTTTCCAGGTCATCAGGATCCAGCTGATCTTTTTGGAAAGGCATCCCATTGAACAGGACAACAGGGAGGGGGCCCACACCAGTTTGCTCATAGTAAGCTCTTGCTGCCTAAAAACAGGAACAGAAACAACTTTAGCACATCAGCCACAAAGGTTCCTAACAAGTCTAAACACACCATGAGATCCTTTACCACTTCTGTTAGACACAGACAATGCATCTTTGAAACTTTCAAAGCAAAAAAAAAGTTCCTTCACAATACAGAAGTGCAAAATACTCCTTTAAGTTAGTTTTGTAAATTAATTCCAATGAGCACTTTCTGGTAGTGGCAAAAGATGAACCACAGGAAACATCACTTTGCCTGTGGAAGCAAATGCAATGCAAGCAGTGGTAGCTGTAATGTAAGACAGGATAAGGAATTTTTTTTTTTTTTTTAAGAATGTGTTTCTTAAACCTGTAAGAAAACAGTTACTGGTGAGACAGGGAGTTATTTTGTCAAGACAAATTTCCCTGTTTCATGTAACCACTGAAAAGTGCACCAGCATTGACAAATACCCTGTTAGAAGTTAAAGTTAGGTTAGGTTCTGCTGGTTAGAGGTTCTGGTTGAGGCCTCTCCTCTCATACAAAAATGCATGTCTTACTTTTATGGATTTTCATTTCCTTAAAATGTTTTTCTCTTCACTATCCTGCACTGGAAGACTCATAAGCACAGGAGCCTATTTTCTGTAACCCTGACTGCATTCCTTACATTTGCAGATGTAGGCAGCATCAAGTGTGCTAAGAGCTATTTGAGATAGTATTTTCATTTCTTTTAGAACAACAAAAAATAAGAAATATCCCCCCATAAAACCTCAAATAAAATCTGCTTCATCTCACATATAACTGGTTCAATAGTGATTTGCCCTAATTTTCTCCATACAAAAAAGTATTAGACCTAAAAATCACTTCAAGAATTATTTGCAGAAATTTGTTGAATGTCCTGCTATAGAAAAGGCATTTTGAATTCATTGTCATGGCTTTATCTCACTCAGTACTCAAATACTGATTCAGAAGTCCCACACTGATCTCTCCCAATGTAAAGCCTCTTGGTTTTTCCATGAATCATTCCATCACTTTGATGTTTCTGCAAACACTTTTGAACTCTACTGAAGTCTGAATTCCATAATGAAAGCATGAATTACGAGTCACAAGAAAGCTATCTTAGTTCTTTACATATAGATTTTTTAAAATATATATTCCATTATATGTACTATGTGCTGAACATAAACAGTAAAGTATAACAAGAAATCCCCCAAGGTGATAACAAAATAGTTCCCTGGTTAGTAAGAGAACTGGACCAAGAAATTGTATGTAATTATATTTTCAGAACTGTTGCAGCAAAAGAAGTGGAAAACAAAGCTCTATTTGATGAATTCTTACCTTTCTGTTTTGATCATAGGCAGAATCAATTCCCAGCACGCTGTTGATTTCCACATAAGGATACTGTTTCTCAAGAACACTGACAACATGTTCCACCTTCAGCTGGTCTCCTGTTTTCACTTTGTTATAGATCTGAAAGGGGAATACAAGTTTACAGCTGCAACTGTAAAGCCTCTGTCCTTCCCAAAGGTAAACTGACCTGTCACCTGTATTACAGTAGTTATAATAAGGCATTAACAGCCAGACTGCAAAACTTTTATTCATATTTACCAGTTGCAACAGCTCCTAAGCACTTGTAGCCATTATAAGTATCTTGTTATACCTTGTAGTCATTCCACTGAGATATATATACTTCTTTAAATAATAACTTGCATCTTTAATTAGAAAAGGTAATTGAGGAGGGAAGAGAGTTCTCTGGGGAAAAAAGCCTCAGATAAAGAATATCCAAGGAGATATTTTTTCCCTTCAGTACTTGGGATATGTTTATGAACAATACAACCTCACAGGTAAAGCAGGTAACTCTTTCCCTCTTGAAGGCACAAGATTTTACTTTGAGCTACAAATACACACCCAAAATGAAAAGAATAAAAGTAACTGACTTGAAGGAACCAGCAATTTAATGTCACAGCTTGCCAATTTGTACAACTATCAAACCACAGGTGGAATTCATTTACCAGCACCTGTATTGTCCTTTAACATGGCAAAGGTACACAGTTCAAACCAAATTATAACATTGAAGGGATGGGGCAGTTCAGAACTCAAGAGACTGAATGAGCAAAGGGACAGGATCAGAAAAACATGCAAAAGTGTCACAATGAAATCTGTGTCACAATGAAACCCAGTCTCACTTGTTAAAGTTGAGTTAAAGAAGCACATTACAAAGACGTGTGTTCTGTAGCACCAGTATTTGGAGATATTCTGCATATTACCCCAGCCAAAGAACAATTCCTTCCATTAGCTACACATTAACACAATCTTATGTACATGGAAAATATTAAAACATTAATTCCCCTTTTTAACTAATACTTACAGACATGACAGTCTGAAAAGCGTAATTATTGTCCATTTCTTGTGCCACATAATTGTATGTCCTCAGGAGGGCAACACCAGGATCCTGCAGTCCATCAACATCCTCTGAGTCGTTAACCACAAAGACTAGTCCTATCCTGCAATCACACAAATCCCAGGTCATCATTTCTGTAAAGAATCAACTCTTCACACAACTGCTGGCTGTGATCAGCAGCTTAAACACAGGGTTTTTTTCTAGAATAGCCTGGGAAGATGTTGAGCAGAGCAGCCAGGAATCAAACTTAGGACATGTAATCTGTAATGAGTCCATCAGAATCTTGCTTTTCACCTCTCTCCCATCCAAAACCTTAAATGTCTTTTGGACTGTTAAAAGCCAGAACTCTGTTTTGCTAGTAGAGGAAGTTATACTCCAAAAATATACACAAACCTTGAACACAAGGAATGGAACATTTCTGCAGTGTCCTAGCAATGAGAATTTTACAATGGCAAAAGTCACATGCATAAAAACTAATTTAAAAAACCCCAAACATTAAAACCATAGAATAATCACTTATTCTATGATTACCTCAGTGGGATGTGGTTACTGAAGAACATTTCTGCCACATTCAGTAACTCTGCTGTGGTCTCATGGGTAGGATCCACTATCAGCACCTGTATACAAACAGCAAGTGAAAAGTTTTCATGCCTTGGAGAGCCAAGATATTCTCTGCTGCCTCAGCCCAGACAGAACTGGGCCATTCAGACTGCATGTAGAGCCCTTCATTCATGCAACTGTTGTCTTAGAATTTTAAAATTTCTATGCTAAAAGTATTAAACTCCAGAGAAAAAGGTAACACATCCAAGCTCCCACAGCTTCAGATGGCTCAAGTCCCTGTTTATCCCTAAGCAGAGTTCTTGTTTTGCACAGAGACACTTTGCCACATGACAAGAGTTACAGTGCACAATTTCCAAACTCTTAATCAGATTTAAGTAATTTACCTACAGACTAAAAGGACAGCAGGACTAAGCTGAGGGCTGTGATCATTTGTTCAAGGCTTGGTGCATGAATGCTTTCTAACTGAAACAACTGAAGTTCGTCTTAACTCTGCAAAGAAGACAATATTTAAGATTTCATTAACCAACTTCAGGTATTATCACTAAGTTGAAACACACCAAATTGTTATTTATCAGATGATAATTTTGTCAATGGTGACAAAACAACACCTGGCATCAACAGATGCCACAGAATCATGCTCAGGAATCTCTGAATCTCAGCCATAACTTACTAATACTAGGAGAACAAAACCTTTTAGAAAAGCACCCTCTCTGTCAAGCTATTTAAGTGACAGTGTATACATGAGGTAAGCTGCAAAAGCTGATGCTCCTGCTCTTGACAAAACAAATGCACATTTCATCCAGTCAGATGATTACTTACAAAATTATGGAAGTTTTTTCTGATTTGCCTGATGACACCAGGGAATGTGGGACGCAGCAGTTCCTGCACACTGGAAGGCCAGGAATTGTATCGACTATCAACTTCCAGATTGTTGATCCACTAAGGAAAAGTAAAGGCATTTAAATGATTCACAATCCTCCTGCTCTGCTCTGAGACTAACATATTTTCAAATCAGACACTACATTGAAGAAATAAAGTGCTAATCATAACCTTATTATCCTTTTTACCTCACTGCAGTTTCAGAGCTGATTGTGAGACAAGAACAAAAGCTCTCCTGACAGTTTAAGAATGCATTGCCCAACAGCAAATCAAGTATTTCTATCAAAAACCAAACTCACTGAAATGGCAGGGCTTCTGATGTCCACAGCATAGTCAGAATCTGATGGCTGGATGTTCAACTTCAGGACATTGTGTAAGGAAACTCCCTCAATTCCCAAGCTGTGCAGGCCTTCCATAACTCGGGCTTCATTGCGGAGCACATCAATCAAGCTGCAAGGAAAAGCAAAATGGGGCTGAATTTTAACCCCACAGCAAATAACTCATCTTACCCTAAGGGTTAACAGATGAAAGGTATAAACAAGTCTGTCTGTCTAGACATTAGTTCTTATTTATCACCTATTCCTTACCGTCCTAAGAAACTTGAGATGACTTAAATCTATTCAATTAATATTGTATAACTGGGAAAAGCAATGTTAAATCAGGATAATTAATCCATTATACATATATATACACACCCATATATGTAGTATTGAAACACATCTTGACAAAGGTATAGGGTGGTTTCCAGATGAAAAATTTACAGTGGTTTATCCTTTGAGAATCACTCTGCTGTCTTCAGAATAAATCTGTATGCTGACAGGCTGAGAAAACAAAATCTTGCTAGTCACAGCACAGGTGAAAAGAACAGCACAAAGGTGTTCTCATTCCAATCTTCAAGGGTATTCCACTTTTCACATTAGAATTTTTGTTGGAAATGCACTTTGAATAAGACAGGGAACCATTATTTTCTTTTTACAGTACTTAACAATTAAACCAAGTCTAGACTATGAAGAAGGTTCAAAACTGTCTAAATAACTTTATCATTCATGCACAAGCAAGATGCAATTATGGTGAAAATTAAAACATTCCTACCTAAATATATCCTGAGTGTCTAAATCAATAAGCAGTCCATTGATGAACAGGGCAGAATCTCCTGGTTGCAATCCTAACGTTCCCTTGAAATACTGAAAAGAAATAGAAAGCCATTAGAAGAGAGCTCTGCACAGAAAATATCATTAAAAATTTTAATGTTGTTTTTTTTCCAGTAAGTCTTGTCTTGCAGTACCAGTCACAAATTTCTATTTAGAGGCACGATGAACACTGAAGGAGAAACATTGTATTTGGATATTTTACAACACTACCATCATGAACACTGTGAGCAAAGCAAACAGAGGAATAATAATAAGTACCAAGATGAAGTACCAAGTACATGAATAATAAGTACCACATGAAGTAGCAAGAGCAGGAAAGTAGCTTCTGAACAGAAAAGATTTACTTTTTTTATTAAATTTGTAAGGCTCTCAAAGAAAAGCTGAGTGTTAAGTTGTATCTTTCTGTGGATAGTTACATGGTAAACTCTAATGTAACAGTAGCAGTGAACTTAACTATCAAATAATACCCACACAAAGGGAGTAGTGCAAAGAACAGCTCTGAAGGGCATGCTTGGATATAGCCTGGTCTGGATGTAGCAGCCCAGGGATCCCCTGAATAAAAATGAATCCACAAAATCATGGCTTTACTTGTGGATCAGAGTCTGATCTAACACACAGCAGAAAAAGCTAACCAGGTAGCTTTAGCATGACTTACATCCTGTACTTTGTCCCTTCCAGAACCACATGGGACAAAAGTGCCAAACCCCATCCTTCACCTCTGATTTTATCACTATTGAACAACAAAGCATTTCTCTCTCAGAACAGGAACCTCAGGGGACTTGTAAGCAGCTCTGCATTTACTACTAGACTCCCCAAATAGATTTCTAAACAGTATGTGTGTACTTAACATACAATGTCTTTTTTCTGATAATGCCAAATAGGACTGAAATGTGCAAACAGGGCAATGCAGCTCATACAGCAAATGCTGCTGTTTGACTTTTTTCATTACTATCTTAAACTTTTGTTTTGGTCTCTATCCAGACCACACTAGCTGGCATATTTTAGTTGCACAAATTCCTGTACAAAAGCCTATACAAAATTCCCAGGTGGCTGTTGGTTTTTTCAGTGCTTTGCTAATGCCAAGGACACAGCTGAGCTGTCTGAAACACTTCTGCAAATACAGAGCCTACTCAGTGACCTCCAGAGGCCCCTCATGACCTGGGGAGTTTTATGATTCTGTTTCAAAGCACATCAAGACTTAGCTGGTAAATTTTATCCCTTCACTAAGCACCAACATTAAAAACATTTCCTCCACTTCCTCCACATAGAATGAATCAGTCTAAAGCCACAGCAGGTTCTGAATTTATTCTGTGATTTCCTAGTGATCACTGATGTACACTGATATCTAAACATCATCTCAGATTGGATAATGAGAACTAATTTTCTTCTGCATTGTTAAAACTGTAGGAAGATGCTTAATATAGCTGCTTTTCAAGCAATAAATTTCTAACCAGAGTAGTATTTTCCTATTTGAGCAAAAAAAGTTTAATAATGCTCCTCATCCATGTTTGAAAATCCACCACTCCATCACTTCCCAGATGCATACTACAAAGCTGTGTGTGAAAACACTGGGTCATTATCTTGAGCAACATGTAAACCAGAGTGCAAAGGCACTGTGTTACTTTTTGGACACATTACCTTCTGGTTCTCTTCAATTTCTGCTCTGAGTTCTGAAGAAACAACTGTTTTTGTTATGGCTCTGCAAAAATAAAAACATCATGCTATGAATCTTCTGTCTTTTTATCTAATGGATAGATATTTACTTATCTATTTTTTGTACCTTTCATATTAATATAATTAACTTTACAGTACAAAGGGTTGCAGCAAGAAGGAGTTGTACTTGGTGACACCATAAATAGTAGGATGGAGCATTTTTCTTACACTCTATAATCCAGCAGCACAAAAATGTTACCCACATGCCAACTCTCAGTGTCTAATTTCACATTAACCATAATAAAAGTGTGCAGCTGCCAAAAATGTAAAGATGGAGGCTGACAAGAGAAAATAGGGGATTTCACTGCTCATGGTGGGTTCCCATTCCTTTCCTTACTTTGGATGCAGTGATTGCATCATCAGAGTGGGTGAGTACAGCCCACAGATCAGCCTGGAAACACAGTGAGATGCAATGCCTGCCTTCAGAAGCTCTAAATAACAACTTCATGTAATGGGAAATAAGATCAGAAATCAGTTTATTTTTACACTCATCTCAGGTATATCTCCCACCTACTCAAAAAGGTTCTGTAATATCATCTTCACAATCCAGGCAATGGAATTTTTCAAGAGAAATATATCTCTAGACTGGCTGGCCATGCCAGGTCATATTGAGTTTTTCAAACTGATTTGAATATGTTAAAGACAGTCACTGACAAAGTGCAAAAAGCAGTGGAATTGCACATCAGCCTCTGACATGAGACTGACTGGGTTGTTTGGCAATGTGGACCCCAGAAGAAGAGTGGGACCCTGTGAACAAATAAATGTTAAGGTCATTAAACAGAAAACCCAGCCAATAAATTCTTGATGACTTCATGTAATAGGTTTAGATGCATTTCACAATAAAACAGCATGGGCAGTTCTGGCAAATTTTCTACCAGTCCACATCAGCTGCCATCCAAGAAAAACACCCTGAAATCCTCTTTGTAACAGTAGGCTGAAGAACTTCCCAGCATAAACATTCCCCAGTGTTTGCTTCCAGCTAAATGAAAGTCAGAGTTAACCCAACCAATGCTGCTTGTCTCAGGTCCTGCTCAGGAAAAAGAGAGTAATAAAATTTTCTAGGAGTCAAAATTAAAATTACCTGGCCTTTGTAGGAAAGTTCTGACTCAGATCTTTCATGACCATCAGGGCATCCACAGGAGGAGCAGTCAAAATGCGAGCAGCAGTTTGAAAACTCAGATCTTAGAAGTGAAAAAACAGAGGTTAACAACTCAAAACTGAAAACAAGGCAATGCAGAGACATCTTAACTTCATCTTGCAAATTTTTTACATGTTACCTAAGGAAATTCACTTTTTATCTGCACCTATAGATACTTTTAAATTCATTTTCTTTATATTCAACTTTTATGTGTTGCCTTGAAGCAAGTAACCCTCTCAGGTTGTTTAGGTGAGTCCAGACCAGCCCTGTTTTTTTGGCTGAGCTGGGAGGATCTGCCCTTCCACTGATATTGGTAGATTCCCCATGGCTACAACATACATTCACCTCTTTGAATTAATCTTTTTGAGAGAATGAAAAGTTTTTCATTGGCTTTTATAGATGTTTTAAGGGAATGAGGCCAGAGCAGCATGTAACTGATTTTGAAATACAGTTTTCCTCTGGTCTTGAGAAATCTCATGATTTCACATCAGAAGTGTGATCATGGAAAGAAACTTTGCATTCCTTTCCTTTCTGCATTCAGCAGACCACACAAGCAGTCAGTTTAAGAGCAAGTAGCTTACTGTATTTCACAATATAGAAAACAATCCTCGTGTCAGAAGTCCCATGAAACAATGCCAAAAGCTACTTCAACAGGAAAAGGTACTTTAAAAACCAAGTACTTTCCAAGTGAGACAATGCAGGAATTTACAGTCAAACTCTGTCAGCTGTACACAGCCACTAACAACCTCAATAGTGTAGA
Source organism: Zonotrichia leucophrys gambelii (assembly GCF_028769735.1). NCBI lineage: Eukaryota > Metazoa > Chordata > Aves > Passeriformes > Passerellidae > Zonotrichia > Zonotrichia leucophrys. Next base: position 3,737,758 of record NC_088179.1, read on the forward strand.
ACACCAGAAAAGATGTTTACATTGAGTTTTTTTAGACCATAACTGAAAGCCTTTATCCAGCTTACCTTGGAGCTGCCACACTTTCAGAGGTGCCATTTCATTGGTACTTTCCACGAGGTGTTTTCTGAGCTCTTTCAGCTCTTCTGACAAGTCAGGATACAGCTGCCTGAAAGGATACAAGGGTCAAACAATCCCTGTGGTTTCCTGTAAGAACGTCTGCTGCTAATTTTAAGAAACTACCACATAAAAAAAATGCTGCTAGCATATACAGAAAACTCAGACATGTAAAAAATAATAATAAAGCAAAAGATCAGCATTTCTCAAAAAGTTTTTTGATATGATAAAGTCCAACTGTGTTTTACCTTAGTTTTCCAAACAGAAATCCTTGCACTTCATCAATAGGGTCATTTTCATCTATGACTGTAGCATTCACATCTGTGCCTATAAACACACAGAGAACAGCACTAGCACCAAGCCATTAACAAGCAGGAGAATCTGGGGTTTGTATGTGTATGTAAAGAAAAAGCACAGACACAGATTACAGCATCAAAATAGTTTTGGCAGGTGCATGGGAGTTTGTAGAACAGAGATCATTGCTCCATAAAAGCAGTAAAAGCAAAGAGAACGTGCAGAATTCTAAGAATTTGGTCTTCCCCCAGTTAAAAAAAATTTAAAAAACAAAAAAACAAAAATGAGGAATAGGGAACACAGTCTGCTCTGAAGATGGATAGGTTAAGGCAAATTAAAGTCGAGAAATTTGCTTTACACCTGCAGAGTAGCTGGTAAAAAATGAGTTGCATCAGTAGTGCCATTACTAAGATCTAGTCCATGACCACAACTCCAGGATTGCACAAATGTGGAAGTGCCATGGCAAAGATCTGTTTCATAAGGAACATTCTCCCAAAAGGGATTTCAGAGCTAAGGAAAGAAAAACATCTGCAATTCAGACATTTGTAGCAAAATGAGTATAAAATTACCTTGACGAAATTTAAATGTTCACATTAAAATACTTGAAACAAAAATTCACCTTTCACCTGGGTATCATCCTTGGCCTTATATTCTGTACTTTTAATAGCCAGTTCTACACCATAGCCAGAGAGGTAGACCTTCTCCTTGCTGGGATTCTGCAAGGAAAAGCCAACAGTGTGATATTGCCATCTTTGTTTGATCCAAGAAAGAAAAACTGCCACTTCCCAAAGCTGAGGAATCTCAGTCTGGGATTTCAGACACAATGGGTAGAGAGAAACAAACACTGTGAGTGGCTCTGCAGTAGCATACTCTAATAATTTTATTTCCTACTTCTTTTCAACACACTTCTTGAAGTTCAGCAAGCAAGAATTATCTCTATGAACCAAAAAAAATCAAAATTCACAATGCAAAGAGGAACACAAAACAATGTTTTCAGGATTCAGTGTGTGAGCAAAGCAGAGGGAGATAGAGTCCCATCATCAAATCAGATAGAGGGTGGAAAGGAACTTCAGCTTAAAGCTCAAAAATGAAATATTCACTGAAGAGCTACCACAAAGAATGACAATGAATAAAATAATGACAAAAGAGTGGTGCATAATTAGTTCTGCCTTGAATGAGAGAAACATGACCACTTTCTAAAAGTATTTTGAAGTATATAGGAGTCACATAACTGTACCAAGATCTAAAGTGCAATACACTGAATTTTGAATGTATTCCTCCCAACACTGACAAACAACTACTTCCTTTTATTAAAGGGAAGTATTGTATGCAATGCATGACTTTATTTTATTAAAAGTACAAGTAATATTAGAAATTAACCAGCTGATGCTCTTTTTTTTTCCCCACATTCAAGCCTGACTGCTACAATGCAGGTTTTGGTAGTACTGAGTAATATTCAAGCAACAAATCAAAGAACTCCAGCTCTTCATACCCTCTGAAATGTAGTTTTAAACACTAATCCAGTGGCTATGCACAATTTAGTGGAGAAAGATGGAAACCAGGATAAACTGCACTAGAAATGGTAAGTGGTTCTGTAAAAAAATTACTACAGAAACAATGTCTTTCTTTTGAAAATGGTACCTAAATGTTAATCCTTGCTTTTTATATCAAGTGACTAAGTGGCCTGATTGTGAAAGATCTGACTACTTCCCATGCTCTAATATGGGTAGAGAAACACTTCTTTTTACACTGAAGTCTCTAATTAATCTGGAATTTAGGTCTGGATTTGTGAAATCAAACAATCTTACTTAAACAATCAGGAAAATTTAAAATAT